>NC_051066.1:114599242-114911363 GCF_004664715.2 Peromyscus leucopus
TATTTTGTGTGTCTGTTGTATGATGTGTATGATGGGTATGGGTATTTGTGTGTGTATGTGTTGTGATGAGTGAGTATGATATATGGACTGTTTGTGTGGTATGGTGTGGGTGTGCGTATAGTGGGTGTTGGTGTTTTTGTGTCTGTGTATAGTGGGTGTGAGTGTTTGTGTGTGGTGTATGTTTGTGTGGTGATATGTGTGTGGTATATATTATGTGTATGTTTGTGTGTGTGTGTTTAGCTGTGTAGGCCAGAGGTTGACACAGCATGTCTCCTATCGCTCTCTGCCTTATTTTTTGAGTTTGTGCTTTTAACTGTAGCTCACCAATTGGCTAGGCTAGCTGGCTGGTGAGGCCTCACTTAACCCCCTCACCCCACTGCTAGAGCTAGTGATACAGGTGCATGCTATTGTGCATAGCTTTGCTTTTCTCCCCCTCCCCACCATGTGTGTGTGTGTGTGTGTGTGTGTGTGTGTGTGTGTGTGTGTGTGTGTACATATACGTGTACTGCGGATCCAAACTCGGGTGTCCATACATGGCAGGTGCTTTTCTTCCCAGCCCTTCTAGATACTTTTCAACAGGTTGTTATATCTCTAACATTATACTTAAAGTACAGCTGAAATAAGGTACTGACGCATGGTGTTTTAGCCCCGATAAAACAATAGTTGTGATAAATAAGCATCTCTCAGGCTCCACCTAGAATTGGGATACACTGTGTCTGTCTGTCTCCTACACACTGTGGCTGCTGTGGATTTGCAAATGTGTTTTAATAATAATGACAACGCCAAGGATGGTCTTTGGATTGACTTAGTAATGAGGATGCTAGGGATTGAAAGACCCATTCCTGGTGTGTGTTATACTATCAGTTATGGCAGCAACTAGTTCTCCTTTGCTGAGCCCTTACCTTGCCCAGGAGTCACTGTGCACGCAGGACTATGGCCCCGAAGCATCCTTTATGGAGTGGCAGCAAATAGCCTCTGTGCTTTGAGCAGATGAGAGTAATCCTGCAGATAGGCGTGAGAGTCACTCTACTCACTAGTCCCTCTTTACAAAGAAGCAGGCGTGTGCAGCAGCAGCTCCAGTAGATGCTGTTTACTAGGAGCTGCCGGGGGGAGCCTTCTTCCCGTCTGAAGCAGAGAGCCCTTTTGCCTTTTAACTAGGTAATAGTAGACTTGGATCGTTTTTAAATGGCCCTATTACTGGTACTGTGTTAGAGCTTGTGGATTATTTTATTTAAAATTTGTATGACAAGATTAAGTTTAGTCGTAAGAGTTGAGTGGATTTTGAGATCTGAACAGGGCCCCCTCTGACATACTTTTAGTCAATTACAGTGTCTGACTGATTACCAGATATGTCTCATTTGAATGCTGTTTTCGTATCTAGAATTTGTCCTATGCTTCAGCTCAGCTAAGTGTGTTGGTATAAGCTCGTTGTAATTAACAGTGTTTTGTGACCTGGGACTCCTGTCCAAGATCATGGCAGAGCTAGAAAACATTGGAAAGTAAGCTAAACGCATTGCCTTAGTAAAACATTCAGAAAGTCTGGAAAAAGACCTCCCCATGCCTGCAAAACTATACTTAAATGTGTTTGATTTGGTTTTAGTACATTGATTCCCATTGGCTTTAGACACCAGAGGATCCTGTTCAAAATAGTTGCAAGTAAATGCTGCTAGGAGAAAGATTTTTGCCAGAAAGAGAGATTAGACATATGTGTTCTCATTCTTTGTTAATGGGTTTTGCTTGTTTGGGCTGAAATGAAAATACTCCCGTACTAAAGAAAAATAAATCCCTCCCTTCCTGTTTGCAAATGTATTTCATTTGCTGTTTGTCTTACTTAAATATACAGTAGAAAAGAGAATGTGACTGCTGTTCCTTTAATATCAGAGCTGTGCATGCTACAATAGGTGTCACTGTTTGGCTTGGTCCAATCCTGATTGGTGGCTTCAGCTATTGGCTCGGAGCGCTGGCTGTCTGACTCCGTCTGCAGGGCTGTAATACCTACTCTCCTCTCTCCGATCCATTCACCACACAACTTCGCCGGCTGAACAGACTCGCTGGGCTCGGCAAATCTTGCTAACCTAATTCAGAAAGCAAGCGCCACAGCACTCTGCCTGCCTCCTTTGCTCAGCATAGCCTTTTCAGGTGATCCGGAAAACGGCTGTTTTTATGAGCAAATAAGAAAAACAGGAATCATGATGGGAATGTATTTAACAGATCCGGTCCTGGATAAAACTTAAAGCCAGTTCCTCTTCAACATAGTGAAAAGGTCACCTTGCCTGGCTGAGAAAAGCAGCAAAATACCAGCGTGTCGGTTTCTGTTAACATCCTAGCCCTGGCTAGCCTCTCTGCCTAGATGTTCGAGCAAATTTGGGATATCTAGCTCTAAAGAGAGACATCCTGTACTCATGGTAGATGATAAAGAAAAGAACATGAAATGTCTCACCTTCTTCTTGATGCTTCCAGAGACAGTAAAGAACAGGTCCAAGAAAGGTTCAAAGAAAGCAAACAGCAGCAACAGCAGCAGCGGCAGCGGCGGCGGCAGTGGCGGCGGCGGCGGCAGCAGTAAGTTGCCCCCAGTTTGTTATGAAATAATTACCTTGAAGACTAAAAAGAAGAAAAAGATGGCTGCTGATATATTCCCCCGCAAGAAACCAGCCAGCTCCAACAGCACCACTGTCCAGCAGCACCACCAGCACAATCTCTGTAACAACAACCTCATCCCGGCCCCCAACTGGCAGGGTCTTTATCCCACCATCAGAGAAAGGTAAGTCCCCGGCCAGTATTTACTTTCAAAGTTTGTCAGTCAGTGCTGAAGTTTCTTTATGCATGACCTTTAATGCATTTGAACACGAATCTCTGTTTCCTCTTTTCCCAGAAGCTTTACTGGTAATGGAAAGCCACCTTGTATCTTTTCCAAAACAGTCCAGCTGTTTTCCTCTTAGATAAAAAATATTTTTGCAAGCTGTAACTTTTAAGCGGCAGGGTTGTGTCTGTGGAGCACAGAAGAGAAACCCTTCATTTGTCCTAAGCCATGTGAAAGTTTGGCTAACTTTTAAAACTTTACTATTTCCCGTGTTCTGCAGTGATTTCAGACAGTTGTGTTCTTCGACCCTTTATTTGCTCTTTGGCTGTGAAGTCACTGAACTGTTGTTGCTTAGCTTGAATAGCTTCTTTTAAGTTTTGCATGTTGGGGAAGGGGGTGGTAAGAATACAGGCTGCTGTGAATTAATGAATTGCCTCTATTTGTAGAAATGCGGTGATGTTCAATAATGACTTGATGGCAGATGTCCATTTTGTGGTTGGGCCACCAGGTGGGACTCAGCGGTTGCCAGGACACAAAGTAAGCAACAGCTGCATTACCGGTTTAGTCTTGAGATTTATATAGAGGGACCCTCTCAGCCCGGAGCTTGGTGTGGGCAGCTTGCCGATGGCAGGCAGTGCATGTTTCACCGGATTACAGAGAAAGCAGACCCTTTCCAAGGGCTTTGGCCACACTTAATTTTGTCTTTGTTTCCTTCTACACGCTTGTATATATTTCCACAGAAACATGCCCTCTTCACTCCCCAGTGATAGAAAGCATTGTAACAGGTTTGTTTACTGTTCTTATAGAAATCAGATAAATAAGCTTTGGTTTACTTATATCACAGTGGGGGGTGTGCATTAATGTTAAAGCTTAGTGATATTGATAGAGATCGTGTCTTATGTGACAATCTTACACTCCCCTGTCAGGGTACACTGTACCCTGGCTGTTTCAAAGAAGCAGGTTAGGTACTTTACATTCCCCTACCCCTGATTTGCTAGTTGTTTTTCGGGATCAACTTGCTGAAAATGCTTTCAGTTTAGTGCGTGAAATGAGATTTCCCTTTCTCCACAGTACGTCTTAGCTGTTGGGAGCTCAGTGTTCCATGCAATGTTTTATGGAGAACTTGCTGAGGACAAAGATGAAATCCGAATACCAGACGTCGAACCTGCTGCTTTCCTCGCCATGCTGAAGTAAGCATTGTTTGTGTGATTGGAAAGAGTTCGCTTGTGCTCTGTTTGTGCTCTGCTGGCTTCAAAGTCAGATGTACATTCTGTGTAAGAGGAAAGATTCCAAAGAGAGAGGGTGCTGCTTGCCTTGTAAATGGTTTTGGAGGAAATTACTCTTTATCTTTCCTTGGAAGTCGTATGGAATGTTGCAGGCATTTAGAGTCCTGTCTTAGCCTAGAGCCTAGGGGCAAATAGCTTATGTAGTGAGCTGCTCTTTAGCGACATTTCAGAAGAAAAATAGCTTCCTTGTATAGGTGTTATTTAATAGGCATGTTCTCCTGAAAGCAGTGAGTGTTAAGAAGGCTTCAGAGAAATGCCCCTTCACTTCACAATTGTAGAAATTATGTACCTTGTTTAGTTAGCAACACTGGGAAGACCCGTGTCCCAGAAGTGGAGCTTATCTGCTCTTTGCCCACATATATTTCACCCACAATATTGGACATGCTTATGGTGTTGAAGAGATTTTTGAATGGTAGTTTCCTATAGATTTAAGTAAGCAGTCTTCAATTAGTAATATAGAAGTGTAAATGGATTAGAGAGGCTAGTTACATAGTTATGTAAAAAGTTTCATATCTTATAGGTCCTTTGCAGACTCTGTTGCATGTTAATCAGGTATCAATGTCTGATGCTAGACAATGGGATAGTCTGCCACATGGTTAAGCCCAGTTACCGTAAGCTGTATTTAGAAGGTTTTTCTGAAACTGTGTTTTCAACACTAACCTGGGGGTTCAAGGTTATCTGCTGGTCTAGGGATTTAAGTTCACTGAAATAAATTAAAAAAAAAAACTTTTTGAGGAAAAACTGCCCAGCGGTCAACCAGTTTGACGATATTCTCACAAATTGTTAAAACAATTATTATTTACTGCTTACTGAAAAACAAGTAATAGTCAGTTCTAAAGTTTGTAAGTGTTTAATTCCTTGTTCCTGTTATAGCTTTGAAATCTGATTGAACTAGAACTTTCCCAGTGGGAAGCAGGGGGATTAAAGGCAAGTGAGCATGTGAAGTACCATATAACATTACCTGCTTCATCACTTTTGAACCTGCGGAATCCATTAGTACAATCAACCAGAAACCTTTCACGGGCTCGAATCCTTGCCCTTCATCACTGCATGTGAAGCCAGCTCTATGTATGTGACAGTGCCATCTGTTGTCGAGTGGAATGCCACCCTAGTTAACATTTTGGCCTCACTGAAGTCAAGTAAGAGTGTTGTCTCCTAGACACGTGCACAGTCAGGAACATGAGCAAGAATGGCAGAAAGTTACATCCTTCCCAAGTCATTTGATTTATCATTTGCCAAGTGTCTTCCCTTATAGTTGTATTGCCTAGAGCATACTAGTACAGTTTTCAAAATGATCCATGGAATCAGGTGAGTGGTAAGAATAGACTGCGGTGAGGTTCATTGGCCTTGCTGCTGTGCTGTAGTTGAGGCAGGGGCCGAGGTTTCCTCCTCCTGCATCCTGGGTGAGTAGCTGTCCATTGAGAAAAGGAGTGTTAGCTCCCAGGAGTTCCAGGGTGAGGCTACAAATCCAGCCCATGTTCTGGATGCTTCCCTAGTCCTAGCCTCTGGGCAAAGTGCAGCTGTACTGCAGCTGTGCTGTTGAGTGGTCTTGCCAGTGTAACCGGCCTAGCCTATTAGAGAAGAGTTTCCTGGAAGCAGAAGGCCCTTCTCTGTGTGACTGTGGAAACTTTGGCTTGCATGTGTGTTTACATCTTTTTCTTGCAAAAGCTATTCTGGATTTCTTAACTTAGGTATGTTTTACAAACAAGGAATAAAATAACTATAAAAAAATCAGATAAAGTACTCTATGCTTTAGGTGGAAAAGTTGAAAGGATAAATTTTCTCAGTGCTGTTCACTAGTAGAGTTCTCATTGGCTATTCTTTTGTCCTGTAATACAAGATAGCAGGTGGTTTCCACCTTTCCATACTGTTTGGAGAAATTGCCACCATCCTGTAAACACCATGAAATATTTCATCTCTTAAGATAGGTACAGCTCACAGAAGCTCAGAATCAATGTGCGTTTAAGCTCTTTGCTTTGTCTTTTAATAGATGCATGTGAAAATAATGTACTCTTCAGTTCTGAAAGTAGGAGGAATATGTGGGGGACACATACAAGTTTAGAAATTTAGAACTCAAAAGATTTTGTGAGGTTCACTGAAAAGGTAGTGTTGAAGTTTGAATTTGATGATTTACTGAACTTGGAACCACTTCAGAAATACTTAATATCAGGTTTTATTTTACATTTAAAAGAAAAAGTCCAAAATCATTACAATGTAATTTTTGACCTTACTGTCAAAAGACAGCTGAATGTGCAGAAACCAATTGGAATAAAGCGGCATGCTGGACTTGAGACATTGGTGGGGCTCGAGAGGGAGCGCGGAGGTTAGGAGCGCTGCTCTTGCCAGGGGACCAGAGTTTAGGTTCTAGACCCCTGTCGGATAGCTCACCACTGCCTGTAACTCCAGTTTCAGGGGATCTAGTGCCCCCTTCTGGTCTCCAGAAGTATTCAGGCGCACAAATACACACACGTGCACACACATGAATATATCATAAATACTGTTTTAAACTGTGGGATTGGGAATGTCAGTGCTTTAACTTAAAAGAGTATAATAGAGTTTTGCTGTGTTTTCATAATCTTATGTCTGACATACAGTCATCTTTTAGATAATTGCAGTATGTCCTGTTTTGTTGAAAATGGACTGAAGATGTATCGGATAGAGGATGAATGATAACACAGTTAATCCCTTTAATTATATAAGCTTACTGCTAAGCTGAAATATTAGCACCTCATGAATATATTTCAGATGTTTTCCTAACATGTTTGTAGTAACTGTCACATGAAATTATATTCTTGGACAGGCTTGAAGGCAGTGGCTTCCTTCCTTGCTGCACATGCTCATTTTGTGGAAATCCGCTTACATGTTGGACGCTTTCTTTCAGATACATCTATTGTGATGAAATTGACTTGGCTGCGGACACAGTGCTGGCCACGCTGTATGCTGCCAAAAAGTACATAGTTCCTCACCTTGCCAGAGCCTGTGTCAATTTCCTGGAGACCAGCCTGAGCGCCAAGAACGCCTGTGTGCTCCTGTCTCAGAGCTGCCTGTTTGAGGAGCCGGACCTCACACAGCGTTGCTGGGAGGTGATTGATGCTCAAGCCGAGCTAGCACTCAAGTCCGAGGGGTTCTGCGACATCGACTTCCAGACGCTCGAAAGTATCCTACGCAGGGAAACGCTGAATGCCAAAGAAATAGTGGTTTTTGAGGCAGCCCTGAACTGGGCTGAAGTAGAATGCCAGCGGCAGGATCTGGCCTTGAGCATTGAAAATAAGCGCAAGGTCCTAGGAAAGGCCCTGTACTTGATCCGCATCCCCACCATGGCCCTGGATGACTTTGCAAATGGTGCTGCGCAGTCTGGGGTATTAACTCTCAACGAGACTAATGACATCTTCCTCTGGTACACTGCGTCCAAAAAACCAGAACTGCAGTTTGTGAGTAAAGCCCGAAAGGGCCTAGTCCCCCAGCGCTGTCACCGGTTCCAGTCATGTGCCTATCGGAGCAACCAGTGGCGCTATCGGGGTCGCTGTGACAGCATCCAGTTTGCGGTTGATAAGAGGGTATTCATCGCAGGCTTTGGGCTGTATGGCTCCAGCTGTGGCTCTGCAGAGTACAGTGCCAAGATTGAACTCAAACGGCAGGGCGTTGTCCTGGGCCAGAACTTGAGCAAGTACTTTTCAGACGGATCCAGCAATACCTTCCCTGTGTGGTTTGAATATCCGGTGCAGATTGAGCCAGACACCTTCTATACAGCCAGTGTGGTGCTGGATGGCAATGAACTCAGCTACTTTGGACAAGAAGGCATGACCGAAGTTCAATGTGGCAAGGTGACTGTCCAGTTTCAGTGCTCCTCAGATAGCACCAATGGCACTGGGGTACAGGGAGGGCAGATCCCAGAACTCATATTCTATGCCTGAACCTTCCTTTGCTTAAGCATCATGAGGCACCCACATGGGCCATCCTTGCCTGACGCTTAGCTCGTCTCCAGATATGTGGTCAGCACAGGTAATTTGTAATGAATGAAGCAGTAGGCAGTTTCTAATGTCTTTGAACCTTTTAATTATGTACAGGCTAAAATGCAACATTCCGCTTTTAACTATATGCTTAGAAGAGCCAAGTTCTTACTCAGGCTTTGTGGTTTTAGAGTTGCGTCTGTATGCCTAGGGAGATCATGTGCTTTTCCAAGTGCCCACCAACCTCCCACTTTTGTACCTCTGAAGAAGATTTTGAATTGACTTGAATTTCCTTTGATGAATGGAAGTATGTATCCTAAAGTAATATCAAGTTATTTTTAAACGGAAACCCTCCTTTCCTCTCAAAATAAATAAAAACAAAAAACAGGTGAACCTCAGTGTACAATTTTGAAAGAATATTTGCTTTGTAAAAAGTAAACTTAGAAAGTAACCAGTAGGCCAGTCATCATGTTTGACTCTCTTCTTTTACATTTGTTGCTTCTGGGCCTTGCTTTTATATTCTTTGTATCTTAAGTTCATATCTTTGTTTCCTGCTAAATAATTTACACTGTGGTGTAAGGAATTGGATGTTTGTTTAGGCCACGACTTCTGCTACAAAGCAGACTTACGTTCTTTTAGTTTAGAAGACAAGATACCAGAGTGCAGATACTTCTTTCAGAATTGGTGAAGTTAGAAAATTTTATTGTCAATAGAAAAAAAGTTGCAAACCTGCTAATTTATACTACATCAGGTAAAAGGGAAGCCTGAAAATGCCCTATACAATGAATTGTTCAGTTTATCAGTGAGAAGCATACAGTTTGGAAAAGCCACTCTTGCTGATAGTTTTGGACATTCCCCCAACTCTCTCTCTCTCTCTCTCTCTCTCTCTCTCTCTCTCTCTCTCTCCTCTCTCTCTCTCTCTCTCTCCCTCTCTCCTCTCTGCTTGTTCTTAAGTCTTACTGCATTCTCAAGTCTTACAAGGACTTGAGTTTCCCCCCTCCCCCTGTTAGAAGAGGACCAAGCAGTGGAGGTATGGAGTAATGGTAGCACTACTTGTCAATGTGATAATGTACTTTTTATGCTTTTTTTTTTTAATTGAAACATTCTTTATCTGATCTTTGACCATAGACGATCTTATTTGTTGATTATGAACAAGTTTCTGGACTGCTAGAACCTGGCCTCTGGCCATCTTAAAGTGCCAATATATGCCTGCAGGGTTTTTGAAAAATGGTTCGGAGTGACACTGGGTTATACCGAGTATTCACCTCATCAGCATCACATGCAGCTCTCATTTGTCCATGGTAGCATAAGCAAAGAGGGAAAAGCTCACAGACAACTTCTCCTTCCATGATGGCTCGTGTTGGCTTAGTGCCTGTGACCCTGGTAGTGTCCAGTGTGGTCACTTGAAACTGAAATATCCATGTGTTTCTGGGCAGCTTTTCTGCCCAGTGTGATCCTGAGATGGCTCCCCACCACCCAGAGTGTGGTCCCTGGCCGCCTCCTTCTCCTGCTCTGTAAGCCAAAGTTGGCTTCCCTGGAGCAGGGGCTAGTCCTGGGGTGTGTGTGTCTGTGTGCGCAATATGCGCATGAGAGAGTGCTTGCCAACTCAGGAACTGCCTCCTCCCTGCCTGGCTACTGGTGGGTGTGTCAGAAAGGCCTCCCACCCCCCTGCTGGTGCCAGCAAGGCCCAGTGAGTGACTGCTTCCACTCACTGTGCTTCTGGGCCACTTTTTCCCCTACAGATATGGGTTTGTGGCCTTTGGCCAGCATCCCTGGTGGAGGAGAGCACTGGATTATGGGAAATGTTTTAATCATTTTGCCATTACTTACATCTGTTAACATAGGTGACCAAAAGCTCTTATTGGTGACTAGATGAATATTCCTAGGACAACTTTAAAAATAATCTCTCAATTGCTTCTTAATAAAGAAGATGACAGGTTGTAGTTTTGGCAAAGCATACGTAAAATAAAGGTACATTGTCAATTAAAATTACTTCTACAAAGACTTTTGTTTTAAAATTATGGTTAAACATTTCAGTAACTCATAGCTACCATACAAATTGGTAAGCTTGACTAGAAGGCACTTACTGTTAAGCCAGAGGAGAAGGAATTCTGTTTAGCACTGATTGAGTCCTGTCAGATAGTTGGGGTGGGTGTGATAGCCTTAAAGGGGCAGCATCCACCCCCTACTCATTCTTATTGTGACTTAGCTGCACTCTGTGTGGCTAGGCAAGTGCAGTTCACTGAGGATGGGATAACATAACTTTATATTAATTATTACTATATTTTAAAAAAAGATACACCCACTTTCTGATTGGCCTTTGCCAAGAACTGTGGGTAAGATTGGAAAGCTGTACCTAAAATAAGAAATTTTATGTTCTGAACCTATTCTATCTGCATTTTCAGCAAAACAAAAGATAATGTGCTTGCTTTGGTTTCCTTTGGTAGTTTTGAACTTTGTAGTTTGTAAGAATAGAAACCATTGTTCTGACAGGGCTGCCAGCTCTAGTGTATAAACACAACTTTAGTAAGCAGAAAACGCTATAGATGCTTTTCCCAGCATACCTGGCAATCTTCATCATTGTTCATACTGGGGATAAGGGTAACTAGGCTAGCAGTTCTAATGCAACATTCTTAATCTTATCGTAAGATAGTATTTAAGTAAATGGTCTCATTTCTACATAATTATTGCACTGAACTGTTCTTTTTTTTAAGGTGTTTAAATAAGCTCAGCTAATTCAGTACACTGTGGGCAACTATGCATTAGTGTGCTTGACTTTAGCAGCTTACAGCATTATTTATGAAGGAAAATATATAAATATGAAGTACCTCATGTTGAATGTTATTGTACTGTATTTTTAATGTAACAGTGCAGATCTTGTTAGACACATGAATGTGTAATCATGTTAAATGCAAATAAAATAAAACTGGTTCATAGATTTGCTTTCTTAGCATTTTTGTTGCTCCCTTGAAATAGTAACAAGTTAATTCTGCCACTTTTGATGTCACTGCGTTTTAGAATGATGATTTCACAGGGGCATTTATTTGTGAAGTATTCAGTACCTTTGATTCCTAAAGAAGGTGAAATTTGAGGTAAAAGCCTAAGAGAACAATGAATATGTTAATCATTTGCATTGTTCAAAGCCTGACTGTTCACTTAATGAGAGTGAGTGAATGGATGTATTTATATTCCTGTTATGGAATTTGTGGTTGGCTGGCATTCCAAGCTATAGTTGCCATAGTTGCTTAAATGTCTGGATCTCCCTGTACTAAGTGGATGTTGTACTGAACAGCATCTGGCTTCTAATGGGACCTGTATTGCTGTTTCCCAAGGTCTTAATTGGACCCAGAAATAAAATAAACTGCCAATATAACAACTACACTAAAATTCTTTTTTGGCAGAATTTTAGTGTAGTTGTTATATAATCAGTTCATTTCCTATTCGGTTCCCAGTGTTACTACTTCTTGGTCTTTTGGATAGCAATCAGGTATATCTCTCTGTGTCACGTACATATTGCACATGACATACTCATGTACTCATTTATAATTTGTTATATATAGTTATGCATACATGATTTTTCTCTGCACCTCTTTAATACTTCTCTACTAGACTTCATTGTGGATGCTTTATGTCTTTAGTCACTTCACCTGTCCAGGTTCAGACTTTACTGTTTACTTGCTCAAAGGATTTTTAGAATTACTCCTAAGCTTGAGAACTGGAATCTCCTACCCCTGTCCTCATCAGCTTAACCACAGTTACAACCTGAATTGCAAAGATCTTTAATCCACGGAAGTCTCAGCTTGTGTATCTTCTTGGCTTCTATTTAAAGTTAATTCGAATGTTTGTTTTCATTATCCCAAGACAGTTGGGAATGATCCAACTCCATTGTTGGGACCAAAGATTAACATGTCACTGAAATTATACCTTTCTGGTTGACTGGCTTGCCTGGGAAGACTGGACCAAAACTTGAGAGAAAAGTGGAAAGTAGAAACTAACTGGGATAAAATGTAGGGGGCCCAAAGAAGTAAATGAGCTAAAAGTATGTGTTGAGTCTTGGGAAGCTTCAGTAGAATTTCCAGGTGATACGTTCCAACATTTTGTCCACAGTAAGTGCCTTCCTCTTACTAACCAGTTGTTTTTCTTGTTCTAAACTTTACCCTCTACTTTTTAGAACATATATTCCAATAAAACCACTTCTGGAGAATTTTCTTTCAAAATAGAATTTATGCATTTATATCCATATCCATAACATTGTTGGGTGGAAAGTTTCCCAGTTGAGAATTTGACATTCTCAGGTGAAATGAAATTTTTATAAAAATGGATAGATGACACTGAGGATGTTACAATGAAGAACATTCAACCCTGGCTGCCATTGTCTGCCTTCTGAGGAACGTTTGGCCACAGTTTGTTCATGTCAACCTTTTCTCCTCGGTTGTCTTCTCTAACCCTTTCTAGGGCAGTAGAGGTGGTTTCCATTCTGCAGGCTCTGTCCTTGTGGTTACTGTTTAGTTGCTCGTCTACTGAAATGTCCAGTGGAAAGCATGTTTGCTAACAGATACTGTTTTATACTCTTCATGTCTGTAAAGCCCCTAACCTCAAGATAAGTCCAACAGCTGTGCCACGTCTGCAATTTAGGTCCATCTGTAGGACAGTTACATCTACATTTTAGGTTCATCTGTAGGACTCATTACACACCTCTTTAAACTGCTGGTGACAAGCAGAGTAGTTGTATGTTAAAGGTTTGTGTGAGGCAGTCTTTCTTTACTAAGGCCATAGCAGTATAAAAAGTTGCTCAAATAAGGACATACTTTGGTTTTTATTACTTTGGGAGCAGTTTTATATTTAATAGACTGTTTCTTTTATGCCCATTATTTGTTATTGTAGAAGAGTGAGATTATGCAAAAAAAGCTAATAAAAGTAAGTCATATGAGTGACCTTGTTAATTTTAACATGACATTTTGTGTGAAACTAGAATAATCTGAGATGTTTTGGTATGTAGCAGTCTTCACTAGGGCTATACAATTTGCATTTTCTTCCCTATCAGAAGAATGGTAATGACTATTTAAAAGAACATGAGTAATATTTCAAAGCTTGAAGTAGAGAGTACCACCTTCTGTTTTACTGTAGAATGCATGAAAATGTTCTTTTGAGATGTTCTGTGCATCTTAGGGAATTCTCATTTTAGTGCTTCCCAAATTGTAAACTTTAAATTACTTCCGCGTCTCTATAGTGTTAAAACTGCATGAACCCTTAACTAATCCAAAAATGAAAGTTGTCATCGATCTTTACTCTTAAAGAAAATTTTCATTTCTTTTTTAAATTTTTTTATTCATTTTACATACCAATCACAGATCCCCCTCTCTTCCCTCATCTCTCCACTCCCAACCCCCACCCCCATTATCTCCTCTAAAAAAGGTAAGGCCTCACATGGAGGTCAGCAGAGCCTGGTACATGTAGTAGAGGTAAGACCAAGTCCCTCCCGCTGCATGTAGATAGTAGTGGACTGGAGATCAATGTCTTTCTGGCTCCAACATGACCCAGAAGGTTTGTTTAATGAATCATTCAGAGGATTAACCCACTGCTCATTCATTCATTGATCTTTTATTGGTGCTTTGCTTCATCACAAACATTCAGAGGTGCAGGGAGGCAGGCAAGGAAGATGTATGCTCTAGTCATAGGAGAATGTGGTCAAAGTCAAGGATGTTCTAATGTTAGGTACAGAAGAATCGTAGGTGACTCAGCTCCATTCCCCAGAAGTTCTGAGTTAGGTCTTAAATGGAGCCTGAGTGATAGGCTTCCTTGTGATGTCAGTCCTGCTGTTTGCAGATCATACCAAGTACCACTGACCCAGAAAGAGTAGAGGAGAGGCTTTGTGAGAGATAGGAGAGGAAGACTGGAGCTTCTGGCAGATCATTAGCAACACGTAGATTAGCTTCAAGATGGAAGAGGAAATAATTGCAGGCATAAATGGGCAAATAATAGTATGGAGCCCTGAAGAAGATCCCAGAACAAATACATTGAGACATCCCAATGTGGCCACAGTAAAGGGTCCATGTAGAATGAAACCACATCCTGTGTGCTGGGTTTGGAATAAGACACTGACTTAGCAGGAGCAGGAAGCAAGCCTTCCGTGTATCAGCCATTTATCTGCATTTTAGACACAAAATAAGGCAGAGATTTCAAAACAGACAAGACAAATTTGTATTTTAGGCACGGAACTCTGGGCAGGATAGACTGGATCAGGCTGGAGGCCAGGAGAACGTTGGGAGAATAATGTACATGAAGACTAAAGCAGCTAGGAAATGGTTAATAGAATGCAGATTTTAGAAGTGTAGAGAAGAGATCCCCAGGGTATGGTTGAGTTTTAGAATATCCCATTATAAAAGGACTTACCAAAAATGGTAAAACCTCTTGCCTTACTGTTTATTCCTGAGTTTTGCCTGAATTAAGTAGTTGTGTTACAGAAACCCTTCAAGATTCCCCCCTTACATTCTTTAAAAAATAAGCTAAAATAAAATGTAGACATGGTGTAGTGGCTATCAGCTTGGAGCTGGACTGTCATCTACTTTTAAACCTTGGCTCAATCTGCATGTAACCTGAAGCAAGTTGCTCTACCTCTGAACCTCCCATCTCTCCAGGAAAGTGGTGAAAATGCCTTCCTAGAAGAGGTAGGTGAGGGCAATTAATATTCCAAAGCACCTGTGACGGTGCTTGGTGAACAGAAAATGCACCTATAAGTGCTCAGTGAACCCAGAGATGGAGAGTCACAAAGGAAACCATAAACGTTCCTCACCTATGCATATGCACCTTCAATTTACACATTCTTTTTGCAAGTTGTCAATGTAGACAGTTGGAAAAGGCCCTGGTACTGTTCTTTTAAATCCTCACACTCAATAGCCATCTAGATTGTAAAGCTACAAAGGCCTGTATTGTTGAGGAATTCTCATACTTTAATTAGATTTCTAATAAGAGCTTTAATTTTATCATGATAATGAGATACAGAAATGATTTATTATGGTGTGGATGTTTCTGGCACATCAGATGCCTACTCTGCTAGGGTTTTTCATGACTGTAAAAGCTGTAGGAGGGTGCAATGCAGGATTCTTCAGACATTTTCCCAACAGAAGTCCATTTTGAAGGTTTTAGGAAATTTTGTTTTATTAATTTCAATGTTAGAGTAACTTCTTATTATACGGTGGTCTTAGGTGATTTAGGATTGAATGCCTGCAAATACTTTGTGATTAAAACTAGTTGTAGCATTGAAATTGTTCCCGTTGTTGGCAGTACGTATGACTTTTACTGTGAGTGATGTAAATCAGATGGGGAATGTTTGAATGGTGGGTTCCATCTATTTAAGTAAGCACTGGTGTTCCAGTAGTACTGGTGCTTCTGGCCTGGCCCCACAGTTGGAACCTCTGCCTTGCCTGGGAGTGCCTCCATCTTCTACATCTCACTTGGTCCTCCAGCCAGGGTCAGGACCTTTTTCTCAGGGCCACTAACATCTGGAAATGAATCCCCCTCGCCCTGTTGTTCCTTGAGGATTAGATTCTCTGCTCTCTTGTAGAAGAATCCTCTGAGGAATTCATTCTCCAGAGATTGACATTTAGGCAGTGCAAAGAAGGTATCTGATTTAGAGGGTTCTGAGAGGCGTGGTCAGAATTCCAAAGCTCCTGACAAGTTGAGAGCCGCCAATGTGGCCTGCTTGTGCTGAGGCAGCTCTGCTTTATTTCTCATCCTCCTACAGTCCACCACCCCAGATCATTCTCATGGCTCAAGAATATGACCCACGGCAGCAGGAAACATGCCTCATCTTTCAGGACGTGGGCTCACAACTTGTACATCATCACTTCTGCCGCATTCCATTGGTCAAAGCTGGTTACAAGGCCATTGAGATGCATGTGGGGAATTAAGTGCCCTACCACCCCTTACTGAGGAATGAGTCAGAGTCACAAGACCAAGGCTGTGGATTAAGAAGAGGCTGACTTGATGGGCCATGGGGATAGTCAGTGGGACTCAGCATTTGACCTAGGTCTTAAAGAAAGCTGTCAATGGATTCTGTGGTCCTTCTGATCCTATAACATATAGAACTACTTACACAGACATTATTTGCACTAACATTTTCAGTAGTCATGAAGAACTGATAGGGGAAAGGTAAAGTTTCCACCACACTCATGGAATCAGTTCCCCAAACACCAGTGTGGCATGCTTTCCTCTCCAGGTGGCTAGTTGGCTCTGCTAAGAGACCCTTCTCAGTCCTTGCCCTCCAGGTGAAGTTTTCCATCACAATTAGATCCCTGTTTCACCTGAAGTCAGTGCACACCTTAGAGGTATTATTTTTTTCTACTCACAACTTCACTTTCAACTGTGGCCCTGTTGATCTCACTGTTCAGTCTTATTCAAGAAGCCAGACCCTAGCAAAGCAAGGCATTGTGAAGACAAATAGGAGTTCTGTTGTGCTTCTCTGTCCATCTTTATTTATAGCATTGTTCCCTGAAGACCATAGGTGTTCCCTGGTCTTCATCCAGGTACAGGATGATGGGGACACTCAATGAGTTCTGACTCAGAGTCAGAAGGAAAGGTATGGTACTTCAGTCTAACAGCCCACCCAGTCATTGCCGTAAGAGGGAATGGGTAAAGGCTTGGTGTGGGGAGGGAGAAGTTAGGGACTCTAGTTGCCAAGAAACCTTCGATGGCTGTTGACCTGGGGCTTCTTGTACTCATTACTTGATTTCCTCAGGATGCCCTGCCTGACCCACAGTGTCTAACATGGAAAGCTCAGTGGGTGGGTGTTTAGGGTCATATTCAACACCAAAATAGAACAATGATGTAGAGTTAAAATCTGTTCCCATTTAATTAGTGCTGGTCCTCTTTGTCAGAAGTCCACGGCTGTAGGTGTTATTTAGGTTGGTAATGGCATTTGGTATGAAGGAGAACCACATAGCCAGTGGCTTCCCAAAGTTATTCACTGGTGACAGAGAACCTGGGGCTGAAGCTGAACACCTTCCAGGTAGAACCTCTTCCTAGTTGTAGAATGTTAAAGAACCCCCATCTCCTTTTCCCCTCCTTGTTCTCTACACAGGAAGAAAATGTTTCCTCATAAGGACAATGCCCCAAGAAAGTCTAGTCAAGTAGAGGGAGCTACATCTATTCTCATAGATACTGTTTGTTTGTTTGTTTATTTATTTATTTATTTAAAGGCAGGGTCTCACTATGTAACTCTGGTTGTCCTGGAACTCACTATGTAGACCAACCCGCCTCTGCCTTCTGAGTGCTGGGATTAAAGGCATGCACCCTTACACCAGGCTCTAATGGGTATTCTAATGTTCCAATATACAAATTAATTAGATATGCCAGAAAACTAGTTAAGTGTGATTTATTTGTTTGTTGAGCCATTTGTAGTAGATTTTCTCGCCATTCCTTAATGTTTCATTTTGGAGGCAGGGTGCACAAAAACAGTACGAGTGAACTAAGGTCTTCCGCAGAGCTCCAAAGAAATGCCCACTTTTCCAGGTGAGCGATGACTAGTTCCATATATTCAAATCATCCAAATAAGCAAATTTCTTTGGCCTCTGATGCAACAAAGTTCCAAAAATGAGAAGGCCTGTCTCCAGGATACTAACACAAAGTATAAATCAGAAAAAGTCGGGAAGTAGCAGAAAAGTGGAAGTGGGAAAGAGATCAGATGGCAGGGCACACCGTTTCCTCCAAGGTGAGAAGCCTTTGGAAGCTTGAAAGAAAAAACTCTGCTTGCTTTTGGGGCAGGGAGGGTATGGCATAGAGCCCTGCTTTGAAGGTTAGCAGAAGTGGCACTATTAGGTCTTCTTGCCCTGGCACCCAAACCCTGTACAAATTTTTTTTGTGGGTTTGCCAAGCCTTTTGCTTAGAGTGCTCTGAATGACCTGTTCAGGACTTGATTGGTGTTTTCATCTTCTGGGCTTCCAAAGAGAAGTCTAAAATGCAAGTCAGGCAAGAAATCAGGCCATTTCTGACAGGTTCCAACAGAACACTGCCCTGAAGACATGTTGAGGCTGAAAAGGTACGTGAGCTTCAGCAGGTATGATGTTCACCAGGAAGAGCCAGGTCTTGCTCCTGACAGCCTCAAATGAACCTCGAGGCCAAAAGATACTTGAAATATCCTACTGCTTGTACACACTCTACCCTGGGCTGAGTGAAGTCAACCTCACATAAGAAGCCAGAGGTCCTTTTGTGTCCCTACATCTTTTATCATAACTTTCCTTCTTGCCTCAATGATTTTGTCTCAAGTCACCTCTGACGTCCAGCTCTAATTCTTGAACTTGGCTAGCCAATGCCACATCCTGCTTAACCCTCAACTCACTCATCAGCAAAGATTCAAGATGAGGGAAACTTCTTATAGAAAAGCATTAGTATCTGTCTCAAAACCAAGTGACCACTTCAAGAGGTAGAAGAATATGGAAGGGTCAGGTTGGTGGTAAAGCTTATGGTGGCCCTGTGGTACAGTGCTAGAAATTAGGGTGTAGGGTTGTGAATGTCACCAGATCCCTACCAAATGGCTTCTTAGAGCTTAAATAGAATGGGTTAGTTTCTGGATTTTGTCATATGGCTTCTGTTTACACGAGGGACAGGGAGTCTCCCAGTCCCCCCCCCTCAGTGCCCTAGTTAGGCAGAGATACCACTGTATGTGGCCAGATCACAGTCCCTCATTGGTCATTATTCAAGGTTGTCTTGTCAACATCATGCCTGATTGTGAACAGCTCTCAGAATCATTTGGAAAGCCATTTGACCATTTCCTGCTGCCCTATCATTTTATGCTACTCCCAAAAATGTATGTTAAGTTGGTGTCACCATTCCCATTTCTTCCCCAAGCACTTTCTTTTCTGGTTAACAATGAAAACATTTGTACAATCATTGGTGGACCATAATAACCAACATGAATCGTGAAACCAATAACTGAGATGAATGCTTTTATTATCTAGAGTTGTCCATCAAGAGAGCACATTTCCATCATTCAGGATGAGAGAACCATGCATCTCCTTCAGGTAGCAACACAAAGGACATGGATACACAAATAAATAGTAAGAGATGTACTCCCTGGTTTCTTCCAGTGCAGAGAAAGATGCTTCTCAAGCCCAAATGAAAACAAAGATTTACAGGCTGAGCTTCCCAAAGAGGATATGGACTTCATTGTAAAATCTATCATTGTGTGTTTGGAAATTTCCATTCTAAAAATTACTTAAAACAGATAGGTATAGGACCTCAGAGCTAATACATAAGATGCAGTTCTTGGGCAGAAGTAACCTAACCCTTACATTTAATTTGTGATTCTAATAGGACCTGCTCTAAACACTTAAGCTGAAGACACAACTACAAAATGAACCTGGTTTGTTTTGGACTCTTGTATGGACAAAGGGGTCTCTGTAGTCAACTCTACTGTAGCATTGTGTGACATAGACTAGATTTTCATGAGCCTGAATTTTAAAGCTTAAATAATATATCCTCCTAAATATATGGATTGATCCTTATGTTCATCTGCTTAAATGAGGGTTCCCAGTTCATAAAGTTCCTAATTAAATAGAGACACATTCTAAATTCTTGATCTTTGTTAATCATATTTAGGAGAAGCCTGGAAGTTTAGATCATGACTTCATTAGGGCATTCACACAGTTCCCCTGATGGCAACATAATCTAATTTTAGCAAATTTTAATTGCAAGTGCAGCAAGGGTTTAGGAGCAATGGAGATGAGTCTCAGATAGTCTGGTTTTTGAATGCAGTGCTCTGTGCCTTCCAGCACAGACTCTATTTAGCCATACCTCACAGTTACAGTGCTCAAGACAGTCATATGAATGCCTGTCTATAAACTATACTTGTAAATATTATGAGTTCTAAATTAAGCTTACAAACTGCTTTATCAGGTATGTTCTGCTGTCTTAGTCAAGTTAATAAAACTGCTGAGCAAAATATGCCTTATAATTCTACTTTGATTATGTAACAGCCTAGAAGCCAGGTTTCAAATTCTTGGCCCCACAGAGCTCTGTACTTGGGAATGTGGTTAATGGATACTGGGCCCATGTACTGAGCTCACAACCTTTCTTTTTGCACTCCTGTTTTTATCTAAAATAACAAGCTGTCTCTACTTATGCATGGTTTCCACTACCCACACATTCAAATTGATTCACTGTAGCCCAATACCCAAGAATTGTCTTTGGTATCTATGTGAGAGCATCCTGGTGCCATGGTCTGTGCATAGGAGGAAGGGAACTTGGTGCCACTGGGACCAAGAAAGCTGCATCCACATACTATACATGATATAGAGGTTGAAATGTGGGTTCTAGGTGATCATGTTCCCTAATTAAGGGGCTCAGGGGCACCATGTGGAAAATATTGTTTCCTTCTCTTTTACTACCCTAAATCAGTGGTTCTCAAACCTTCCTAATGTTGTGGCCTATTAATACAGTTCCTTGTGTTGTGATGACTCCCAACCATAGAATTATTTCATTGCCACTTTATAACTAGTTTTGCTAGTGTTATGATTTGTAACATAAACATCGGATATGTACTCTCCAAAGGGGTCACAACCCACAGGTTGAGAACCACTGTTCTAAATGATGGATAGTCCAGCAAACTTGTGATTGAGTTCTGTAACCTTATTCTCTTACTTTATGCCTAATAATTTTTCATGGTTGTATAGCCCTTGTGTGTTTCTCATTCAATAACTACACATCTTTCTTGGTACCAAGGTGTGACGGATAATTTCATGTATCAACTTGACGAGATTAAGGGACACCCAGGTACCTGGTAAAACATTGTTTCTAGGTATGTCTGTGAGAGTATTTCTGGAAGATCTTATCATTGAAATAATAGATTGAATGATTAAAAACGAACAAAAAAAGCAACCCTCTACTCATCTGCCCTCACTAATGTGGCTCATTTAATATACTGAAAGCTCTAAAAGGAAAAGGGGGAGGAGAAAGGCAAAATCTATTTCTCTTCTTGAGCTAAGATGCCCAAATTCTTCTGCTCTTGAATATTGAAGCCATGGTCACCCCTACCTCCACTATCCTCATGTCTTCACATTGTGCACATGTGGTATTTATACCAAAGCCCCATATTCTCAGCCTTAAGACCTGGACTGAATTATACCAATGGATTTCTTGGTCTTCAGCTTGCACATGGGTCATTCTAAGACTTTTTGACCACTAATATTACATGGTTCAATTTCAATATTAAACCCTTCTGTTCTATTTATCTGAAAACAGTGTCTAATATATGATATAGTAGTGGACAAGAGAGACAAAAATCTGTTTTTCACAGAACTTACTTTCTAGAAAGAGAGAGAGTGATGAATGAGGTGTGACAGTTTTAAACATGATCCTGAATTATTTGCTACTCTGTCAATGTGAAGCAGGATCAATGCCTACTCCTTTGGACCTCGCTGGTTTATAGTATCCAACAGAAGTGATGGTGATGCACTATGACTTTAAAGGCTGATCACTCTTGACCTCAGATACCCCTGGAGCTATTAGTGATAATGGGGTAGACAGCTACCACGAGACCCTTGTGTATCCTAGTGGTCACATGTTGTATTCTGGTCAGCATACCCAGCTCGATCCATCCTTTAGTGTAGTAAGAAGACAGAATGGGAAGACAGATTGAAAGTGGATCCTCTAGGCCCAGATGTCTCTGCTCCACCCATTCAAGTTACTTCCTAGCTGTATTATAGGATCATCACAGATGAGGAAACAGAGATCAACTCGTATCTTCATCCAATACTAATTCACAGAATTGTGAGCAGAATGAAGACATTGCTATTCATGACACAAAGTTTTTTTTTTTTTTTTGACACATTGAATAATAACCCCTACTTTTATGTTGAGCTCAGTTCGGTAATTCAAGTTTGTATGTTCAGATGCCTCTTGCTGCTTCATTTTTGAGTGTCCAAAGGGTCAACTCAAAATCTATTTTCTTTTTTTTTTTTTCCAAGACAGGGTTTCTCTGTGTAGCTTTATGCCTTTCCTGGAACTCACTTTGTAGACCAGGCTGGCCTGGAACTCACAGAGTTCTGCCTGAGTGCTGGGATTAAAGGCATACGCCACCACCGCCCGGCTCTCAAAATCTATTTTCAAGGGAATTATTGATTAATTCTACTCCTGACCAAACAAAAGAAACCACCACAGAATGTACCTGCTTCTGTGTAGACTCTAAATAAAGGTCATGACTCCTGAACTAGCTGCAAGACTCTTTTTTTTTTCATCAATTCCCATATCTAACCTATTAGTAAATCCTTCAGTTTTAGTATTCAAAATAGATTTCCAATCTGTGCATTTCGCCACCTCTCCTCTCACTGAACCCTAGCCCTTCCTGTGTTATCTCTTAGCTGAAACAACTCTTCTGGTATCCAGACGTGCTTTTCATGTAGCATCCAAGAAATGTACTCCAGGATCATCATTAGGTCGGGACAATGCAGTGCAGTGAATGGGTGTACATGTAATTGTTTCATACCTCCCCAGTTCTCGAGTAGTAGCAAATGTTATGCATGGAACTAGAAAAACTAAAAAGGCAAACCTGTGATCAAATACAAAATTTGATAAGTATTTCCAGGAAAAGGAAATGGAGTCATGTGCACGCACGCGCGCGCGCGTGCACACACACACACACACACACACACACACACACAAATGCATATTCAAATGCACATATGTGGATTCATGTGCACACACACACATACACACACACAAATGCATATTCAAATGCACATATGTGGATTCATGTGCACACACACACACACACACACACACACACACACACACACTTCATTTTAGTGTGTGTTTCCTCTAGGCTTAATATCATGTTGCCATTTTGGAAGGTAGCTATGCTCACCACTATACCACCAACGCAGTGCTCATGTTGCCATTTTGGTGCTGTAATGACTTACAGGAAACTGTGGTCTGCTGTTATGACAGCAAAATAAGCAGTATATAGCAGGTAGCTCTATATGTGACAATGGAAATGACACTATTGGCATTGCCTTGTGGATGGAGAGAAGGGGAACTAAGCCCATCACCTGGAGCCTTAAGTGACCACTCTGTCCTGCCCAGTTATGTATAATCCTAGAAATGCTGGAGTGCATAAGAGAGTGAAATTTGGCTGAGTTTGGGATCTGTCAGCAGAGCTGCTGTTTGGGAGTCACCCATGCTTCTGTGAGGAGCGCAGGAGTCTCCTTCATTTGCCAGGCTGAACTCAGTGAAATTCTGTGGTCTTTCAGCTCTTTCTCTAGTTGAGGTGATGCCGCAGCCTTGTATGGCTGCAAGGGTCCTGGAACCCTGACTAGGAGCAGTGAGAGACTAAAGAAATAACAGATGTTAAGAAGCCACAGAAACATGGACACAGAAAAGCTGGGATCAAGTGGACTGGGCTCTCTGATGGAGAAGCCACAAAACCCCAAAACCTCAGCGTGTGTGTTATATACAGTTGACCAGGGAGGTGGGGTTATTGCAAAAATTTGAGGAAGGGGGCAGGATTTACAGTATACAGCTGGATCAAGAAGGGGGGTCTATCTAATCTCAGTGGGAGCAGTCTCTGTAGGGGAGCAGTCTCTGTCTGTAGGGGAGCAGTCTCTGTCTGTAGGGGAGTAGTCTTTAGGCCTTAAATATCTGCCAGGTTGAGCGGCCTTGAGGAAACAACAGTGGACATTCTCAGCACACACTATCAACATTTGCACTCAGGCTGGAGGAAGGTTTTGGCATGGCCAGCTCCTGTCAACACTACACACACACACTTGGACTTCACACATTCAAGGATTCCTTTTCTTCTCATAGGGTGAATAGATGCTTTTTTTTTTTTTTTGTCTTCCCAGGAAAGTAAATCAACAACAACAGCATACAGACAAACACACACATACACAGACACACACATGCACACACAGAGACACACACATAGACATGTACATAGACACACAGATACACACAGACACACACACACACTTACACAGACACAGACACATACCCACACAGACACATGTGTACACAGACACATACATGCACACATAAAGACACACACATAGACATGTACATAGACACACAGATACACACAGACAGATAGACATAGATATACACATATATAGACACATATATGCAGACACACACATACACAGGTGAGGAAATATTCCTTTCATTTGGCTAGATAGATGGCATTAGAGCTCAGAGAAGAAATTAGGCAATGACACAATGAGCCCTTTGGCCATTTGAGTCCTTTTGGGGTGGAGTGCAGCTACCAATGGAGCAGTATCAGCAGAAAGTAGAGCCCATGGAAGGGCTATCCAGAAATAGCCATGTGAACCTGTGAGGCAAGAGAGGCAACTGTTGCTGACTGAGAAGTTACCAAGAGCTTAACGTTGAGCCAGTGGCTTCTGACAAAGCTAGTGGGTGCCAGAGAGATGGAAGAAAGGGAAGGTCTGAATCCTGTCATTTGTTTGTAGTAGCCACTGGTCTGGAACTTCAGAACAAGGTGTCAAAGTGGCAGTCCCTGAGAAATAAATCCTAGTAAGGTCCGGCACATATTCAAGTAATATTGGAGACTGACATAGAAGGAAACACAAAGTTCTCATGTTTTACTTGCAGATCTAAATCTATAAGGTATTCTAGCAGCCCCCTCTCCCAGATGGCCTGCAGGGGATGATCCCCGTGTCTTTAGATTCATATTGCTATGTGATTTCCTGTAACTTGGGAAATTAATAGGCTATCATGTGATAATTATGTGTTATTTTAACAATTGTCAAAAAAGATACTATAACTTGTGCTTTGCATTTTTGGGGTTATTCACACTTATGGAAAGCCAGCAGTCATCCTCACAAAAGAACTAAGGTAATTTTCCCATGAAAAGATGTAAATAGTGTGTTGAATTGAGACCTCTGCCAACAGCCAACAAATGCATAAGGGTGTTGGCTAGGCGAGACATCCAGGAATTGAGAGAGAAGTCAGATTCTCAAAGACACAGTGTAAAACTTGGAAATGCTAATATTTTGGCAAACAGTTTTTAAACTGCTTATTAAATGCTCAGTTAAAATTAAACCAAAGCAGCAGGTCAGGTTCCTAAACTAGCCTCAGAATTTAAGAGTAAACCAACTACAGGAAATCAAACTAGCTGTGCCATCCTAACTCAAAGCTGAATAAAACTGAAAGATAAATTCATGGTGATAAATATATTGCAGACATTCATTTTGAGTTTGTGGCCACATAGAGTTTGTAATTAATTGCAAAGTTTAGGCCAATGGTGATAGAATGCATTCGACTATTTCTTCCATGATTGGTTGGAAGAGTGAAGTACAGTTTTGTTGCCCAAGGCTCAGGTCATCCAGGGAAGTATACAGTCTTTATGTCCACTTCAATAAAAGGTTCTGGCCATGAAGACTTGTTGCAGTCAGCTCTATTTTCTTTTCCTGGTCTAAGCTGCCTTATGTTGTGTATGATACTCTAACTTCTTACTGTATTTTCCTTTCATTGAAGCTTGTTTAACCTGTCTTCTAGTCTATCTCTGGTTCTTTATCTAAAAAGGTGCTCTGGGGGCAAGTATCCATAACCATAGAGTATCTCACTAAATGTCCAAGATGACTTTCTAGTTATCAGGTCACAACGTTTGGTACTAGCATTTGGGTGAGTCATCTTATAAACAGATCCTTCTATCCTATTCAGACCTTCAGCTGACACCCTGACTACATCTTAATGAGAGACTCCAAAAGAACCTCCCTGCTAAGCCTGATCCAGATTTGTGACCCATATAAATTATATGGGTTAATAAATCTGTAGTTTTTAAGCCCCTGCACATTAAGGCAATCTGCTGTGAAGTTGGGGACAACCAATACAGACTTTTGTACGCAAAATGAACTCAGACAGAATATGTCCTCTCCCACATTCTATGGATTCTATATTTTTATTGGTTTAAATCCCACTAGGTTGAGATGATTGAGTTCTTCATGTGACTGTAACAGGCTAGCCTATGCACATAAATATGGTGACAGGAATCTAAGACAGTAAGAGAAAACATGTGCACACTTTTCAAGACTCTCCTTGTATCAAATATATTGCTGTTCCATTGTCCAAAAGAAAAGACCAAATACAGTCACCTGGGAAAGGTAAGGTAAAGATAGATATGCAAGGACATAGTGCAGGCAATTGTGACACTGTGGGGCCATTGAGGGTGTTACTGCCCTTCATAGAGAAATGTTGAGAATGGCAAAACATTTGCTTGATTTCCTCAGCGGTTTAATCCGATAGTCCTTATTCTTTTATTTTTAATTTTTAAAATTATTTATTTTTATGTGTATTCGAGTTTTGTCTGCATGGATGTCTATGCACCTCATGTATGAATTGCTTGCAGAGGTTAAAAGAGGGCTTTGGGGCCCTTGGAACTAGAGTTACAGATAGTTGTGAGCCCCCATTTGGTTCTGGGAATTGAACCCATGTCCTCTGGAAAAGAAGCCAGTGCTCTTTAACTGCTGAACCATATCTCCATCCTCAATTTTCCTTAATTTTTAATGATTAAGTCTGTGAATGTACATATAATTTTTAAAGTTAAGTCCATATAATTTTTTAAGTTAAGTCCCTTACAGTACATCAGGTCAATATTCATATCAAAATCCCTTGGCATTATTTTCTTCCCAAGCTCTCCATAAGTTGAAAATCTGACTAATTACAAATATTATTTTTAAAATTCCATTAAATTGTTCTTCAATTTTTCAAACACACACATTCCTCCTGCTCTGCTTCTAAGAGCAGCACGGAGAAACAAAAAGAGAAAAAAAACGTGCTACTAGAAAGCTATGATTATTTCTCCCTGTACTAGAAGGGTGACACTTTCTTTTCAGCCACGGTCAATATCTGTTATTTGAAGTGGAGCATCCAGTAGTGATTTTATACTGAGGGGTGCTTTTACAACACTTTATACCTGTTGGGATAGAATGAATCCAATGTGTATTCTTGCTTTTTCTATTTCTATTTAATTGTTTTAAAATTATTTTAATCCTTTGTATAGTGTATTTAAAGAAAAAGTAGTAGTACATAAATTTTAGGAAACAGACTGAAGTAACACTTGACAGTGTTTTCAAATAAAGTTGGCTAAAGGTTTCTTTGCATTGCTAAGCATTGCAGGAGGATTTTCTGGTACAGAACCTTCCAGAAAAAAGTACTATGGGTATTACTGGCCTGTATGCTGTTGAATGCTCATAGGACATATGGCAGCTTTCTTCTTTGAAGTCTTTATGAGCTCAAAAGCCATGGGATTTGGTATGTTTTCTTGTGTATTATAGAAACTGTCAGTATTTAAAAAATGGTACCAGTAGTAATATTAGACAAGAATTTTCAGTAACTTGAGCCTTCAGAGCAGCCAGTAATTGGCAGTTTTGTTGAAGCAAGCATCTTATCTGAGATGTTTGTGATGCCCTGTTTTGGGTTAGGGTCCCTCAGTCCAGTGGCGCTCTTCAGACACATTCATCCCATTCCATCCTCATACACTTGGGAACTCTGAGGAAGAAATGATGGAGGACAGATTGTATGCCTTCAAAGATTACATAATCTCCTCTCCTCACATTTATGCCATACCCTGCTTAGTGTTCCTTGCTGTTCTTTAAGGTTTCCATTTCTGCTTCCATGTACACTTCCAAGGAGACATTAAATGGATCAGGTCCACTGTCGTAATAGTTTCAGGAGAGCCTTTAGCATGCAGTCAATACTGTCAAAGAAATCTATGAGTCAGTTACCTGTTGCCGTGTAACGAACTACCACAGTCCTCAGATGTTTAAAACCAGTGATTCTCAACCTTCCTAATGCTGCAGCCCTTTAATACAGTTCCTCATGTTGTGATGACCCCAATCATAAAGTTATTTCATTGCTACTTCATAACTGTAATTTTGCTACTATTATGAATAAAAATGTAAATATCTGATATACAGAATATCTGATATGTGATCCTCAAAGGGGTCATGACCTACAGGTTGAGAGTTTGTTAACTCATAGGCCCATATTGATTATGCAGCTCTTCTCAGCTGCCCTTGCCTGTGGATCTGTGGCCAGCAGTCCAGGAAGGACTTCTGTGTTTGAGGCTTGGATATCTGTAGGTTGGCCTGGGTTGGGCCCAGCTGATGTGACAATCTCTGTAATATGCCTTCTCTCACTCCCCGTCAGGTTGGCTAGGGTTTGTCCTCATGTATAAGGCAGAACTTCAAGCCAGTGACTATGAAGTTCTCTTGAATTTTAGGCTCAGAACAAGCATTTTATCATTTCTACTATACTCTGTTGGCTAATGTAAGCCATAATACCAGACAATTTCCAGAGGTAGGGAAAGATGCTGCATTTTATACTGAGAGAAACCAGAAGTTCATATTTAATAGGTTATGATTTCATAGAGGGGTTGGGAATTGGAGCCATTTTGTAAGCAGTCTACCAGAGTCAAGATAAATGTCAAGATGAAGATTGATTTTCTTGGTCTCACTGCTTGATATGAAGAAAGTAGATGGAACCCCTTGGAGCTGCTGGCAGCTTCCTTACTGCTATGAGAAAAGCTAACCCAAGGACCAAGCCAACCCACAGTGAGAAATAAGACAAGAATCACAAGAGGAAAGTATCACAGCTCTCCTAATAATGTGGACCTCTGAGTGTTGGCCAGCAACCAGCATTCCCCCTTGGATCTTACAGATACACCAGTAAATTCTGACATTATCCAAGCCTGTGTGACTGGCATTTTATCTTTGGAACATAGAGACACAAATGACCCTGTAATTCAATGAAGGAATACTTCACTTCTCTTTAATGTAGTGTCTCCTCACACAAGAAAACCAAAATCTTCTGGTTAAGTAAAAGAGAGTGTGGAGAATTGCAGAAGGCGGTGACCAGTGAGAAAGTCAGTCTTAGGACTAAAGAGCGGGAGATCTTACTACAAAGAAGCTCATGTCTGCAACTCTAATCCTGTATTTATGAAATATTTAACAGTCTGGAAGGGTCACTTAAATTTTCAGATATAATTTACTGTCTCTTTTGGGAGAAATTATATGTTTCAGTAGACAGTTACTCAGGATCTTTTTAATTTATGGCTTCTGAAATGTTCCCTCAGTTTATTTTCTCCATCTTCCCACCAGTCTGGATTTTTGTTGAATATATATTTACATCCACACTATGAGTGTGATTTCCATGAACTTACACAACCATTTAAGATTCTAAAGCACTTTCTAATAAGAATTAAACACACACACACACACACACACACACACACACACACACACACACACAAACCAGCATAATTTTAGCAGTTAAATTTCTCATTTGTTTTGAGATAGTCCTGGGTAGCCTGGAACTTGCTGTGCATACTAAGTTGACTTCAAACACAGAGATCTGCCTGTATCTGCCTCTTGAGTGCTAGAATTAACAGTGTGTGCCACTACATCCAGCCCTGATAGTCAAATTTTAAATGCTGTAGATTCACAAAGAAGAATGAAACACATCTTTGCAAAGTGTCCATGGCTTTCATAAGCCACTCTTTACTAATATTAACAATAAATAAATGTACCAAGTTTCAAAATCCAACAATAACATAAATAGTAGTAATAATACCATGTGGTTTAGCTCTGAAGATAAGAGAATCATTCTCACTGTACTGTAAAGAGAAATCAGACATGGATAGAAATATAATGATAGAATGTGGAAAGTCATACATAATTTCAGATCAGCCCTCAGTGTCAGGAAGAAAACTCGAGTTAGAAAAAGCATACACAAGTTTTCATCAAGTTTGAATTAGGTCTAGTCTAGAGAAAGTTGTGAATGTTTTGAATATAAAGGCTGAGATCAATAGATGTTTGTAAATTTCTTCTCAGCTTAATGATGTAAAAAGTTTGGCTTAAGCAGAGCAATCATGTATGTTCCTTTATTGTACATTGGTGTTGTATATACATTGCACAATATCAAAAGCACTGGTCGTGTAGACTGCAATGTAAATGAATTTCCATGCACTTGTATAGGCACAATATACAACCTATGCATGTGTGGTAGCTGGGCATTAAAATTCTAGTGTTATTTGTTAAATAATGTTACAAATGCTGTCCAATTTCCTAAGCTCTGTGTATCTTACTCTTCAGTCTTTTGTTCTAAGCTTGTGATAGTTTGGATGAGAAATGTCCTCCATATGCTCAAATATTTGAACACTTGGTTCCCTGTTGATTGGGCTGTTTGGGTAGGTTTTGTGGCCTTGCTGGAGGATATACATCATTTGAGAGAGGCTTTGAGAGTTCATAGCTTCCCCCATTTCCGTTCTCTTACCTCTGCTTTGTGTTTTTGGTTGGAGATGTCATCTCTCAGCTTCCTGCTCCAGCTGCCGGCTGCCATACCTTCCCCTCCCAATATGGATTCTGTCTGGGAATCTAAGCCAAATAAACTCTTTTTTCATAATAATAGTTTTTGGTCATTTTTTAATCATAGCAACAGAAAAGTAACTAATACAAAGTTAAGAAAGGAAGTGGGGCTAGAGTCATGTAGTGACAGTTAGTTCCCTGCTCTTTTTTCGAGCCTCTCCTAGGAGAATGGCTAGGGCTGGAAAAGAAAGAGGCAGCCTTCACCTCACATCAGCCAATCGTTTGTTTCTCAGGAGTTGTCTTCAGTCAAACATAATACTCCTTCCTGAGAAATGCTTCTTCATCGTAGTAACAGCTTTTCTACTGCCCACGAAGGGGCTCTATGGACACCTGTCGCTGTAATGAAGTCTCCACTTATGCCTTTCTCACACGGTCAACTTTTAGGGAGCATCTGTGTTGTCCTCCAATAAATACAATGATAAATACTCTAACTTATTATTTACTCTCTGCCACACTGTGCTAAAGGTCTTACTATATTCATTGTCTTTTCAAGGTAGGTATAAACTTTCCTGGCTTCCACATTGTAAAGACATTGAACCTGAAAACATTAAATGGGTTAGGTCAGAACTGTCCCAGAACCTAAGCCACATTGTCTTTCACCAAACAAACAAGTAAACAAACAAAAATCCTCTCAGTCATATCACAGGTGATTTCAGCAGAGCCAGCTCTGGACTAGGATACTAGGATATGTAAGCATTGGAGCAGACTCTTAGTGTCTTACTCCATAATCATATTCTTTTTATTTTTTCTTTCTTTCTTTTTTTTTCTGAGACAGGGTTTCTCTGCACAGCTTTGCACCTTTCCTGGAGCTCACTTGGTAGCCCAGGCTGACCTCGAACTCACAGAGATCCGCCTGGCTCTGCCTCCCGAGTGCTGGGATTAAAGGCGTGCGCCACCACCACCCGGCTATAATCATATTCCTTAACTGTGGAGTCCATAATGACTAAAGGGGATTGGGGACTGTGTTACAGAGAAAGGGCAGAAGCGCGGGGGGGGGGGGCAGTGGTGATGTAACTCTGTCTCTTGTTGGCTGTCTCAAATTGGTCAACAACCCCCTAGTCAGCCCATTATTTAATAAAATCACAACTCTGTAAGACAAATGAGTGGCAATGTAACTAGATTACACTGAATGTTCATATTGACTCTATGCTTGGCCACATGATCTACACTGGCCAATAAGACAGTAGCAAATGGCACATACATTTGTTATTTTTGTGTCACTAAACAACATACCTGATCTATAGAAATATCTGAAAGGAGTAAAGGTTTATTCTGTCTCCCAGATTTAGAGATATTAATTAATGTGCTTTGGTGGGAAAGACATGGTGGCAGTCATGGAAGGAGACTTGTGGCAGAGTCTATCCCATTATGCAATACCAGGACACAGAGAATGTGACAAGAACCAAAGACTAGGCTATACACTTCAGAGACACACCACTGCTGACTGACTTCTCCAAGATGGGACCCACCTCCTAAGATTTCCATCGTTTCTGACAGTAGTGCCAACCTGGGGACCAATTCTTTGAAATATGAGTTAATGTAGGGTATTTCAAATCCAAACTTTAACAAGACATAAGCAGAAACTTGAAATGAACTTGTCAACTTCTACTTATGTTCTGTAATGCCTATTATGAAAATAAGCCCAGGCCACCTTGTTGGAGGGATTCAAAAGACACGAAATTAAGAGACAAGTCACCCAAGTTTTCTGGTTGTCAGATTAACATCTGGAAGCATGAGCAAGTCCTGTCCCGGTCAACTGACTTGACTCCAAACACAGAATAGTTCATTCAACCCATAGAATCATAGAAAACAGTAAGCAGTGATTTGAAGCCATGAAGCTTCTACATTTGTTATATAACAACAGATAACCTGTTCTGTGACCATGGGTTGTTTCTGGATGACAGCCAGTGAAGTGTCCATTGCCAAGTGGCTCTTGGATTCATGCTGATGGCATCACAGATGTTCTGTGAGAACAAGCTGTAGCAGCTGGCACCATATGACCTTCAGATTGACTAAGGCCACCCACAGAGTTCATGCCATTACTGGGCCTGCTCATTGCTAAGGCTGTGTGCTTTGGTTTTAATGTGTCTCTTTCAAAATTCCTGTGTTCAAACATAGTGGCCAATGTGATAGTATTAAAAAGGGGACCATTAAAAACTTATTAGGTCATGAGGGCTCCTCCCTCATTAGTGGGATTTTGGTCCTCATTAAAGATGTGTTACTTAGCCTTTGGCCCTCTTGTCCTTCTGCCATGAGAACACATGTCACTGCTCCTTTCTGGGTACCTTTTCAAAGCTCCAGGCAGTCTTCTGGATTTTCCAGTGCCTTGATCCTAGATTTCACAGCCTCCAGATTCACTTAGAAAAGCTATGATATTAGAGTAATAGAGCTTCACATTGCCAGTTGGGACTCTTGCCTTTGGAACTTGGAGTCAGCAGGCATGAAGGTAGGAGGCATGAGGCCACCATGCTGGTAGGAAGCCCAAGATACATGGAGGTATTCCAGTCAGCACTCAATATATGTCACAGGAGACAGCAAACATTACCAGCAAGTGCCTTCAGGTAGCTGCAGCCCCTGACAGTCAAGCCCGGCAACCTAGAACTGAAGTCCTGTATAATACACTCGGGACAGTATTCCGCTAGTGTGCCTTATCCAAATACTTCATCTATGGAATCTATAACAAAGGGTGTTTTTTTGTTTTAATATCATTATGGAGTGGTTTGTTGTGATGAAGTAGCAATGGAAATACTGTTTATTTTCTATTATTTAATACTGTCAAATTGTGTTGTCTACTGATTGATTGATTGATTGATTGATTGATTGATTGATTTTCTCAAATCCTATTCTCCTTGTTAAAGATTAGGCTAACTCTGCTACTGCAGGTATTTACTCATATTGACCATTATAGGATTGCTCTTTGTTGAAGGGATAACAGAATGGATGTTTACTTTATAGAACTAAAATAGAAGTTTCTAGAAGAGTGTTTTTCTTTTCATCGTTGGGCCCTGGGCAACAAAACTGGGGGCTGTTTGTGTAAAATAGACTTTTTCACAATATGTATGTGAGCCATTCTGTCAAACATTCAATTGTTCCTTCAATAAACAAGCACAGAACATCTGTCCCACATCACAAGTCAGCCTCTGTAGGTCTCACTAGCAGCTTTATCTGGGTGGTGCACTGGTAACTAAAATATGGAGCATCATAGGTACAATGCAGCCACAGAAGTGAGCCCCTCAAAGACAGAGACAGTGACAATGTCTACATAATGTGGATTTTTTTCCACGTTCTTTTCAGAGTCCCAGATGAAACAGGTGCACCATAAATACATATTGGCTTGTAAGCAAGTAAACATTTTTCTTTTGAGTCAGGCAGAAAGCAAAGGAGTATATGAGAAAAGTAAAGTGAGTAACTATGTAAAAAGGGGGCTCCTATTAAATATCTAAGAGGCATGGGGTCCCAGTCTGCTTACTGTGTAATCATAAAGAGCCATCACAGAGCCCAGTATAAAGTGTCCAGGAACCTAGCACAAACACATCACTGTCTTTCAAAAGCAGGTCCATTAAAATGACATGAAAAAATAATGGCATCTCCCTCAGGTTTCTGCTTTAAGGTGGATCCATGCAATCTCAGCATTTTATCCTGGAAAATCCCCTGAGAAGGTACACTGGGGAAGCAATTTGTATCTCTTTTAACTAAGACAGGAAGCCTTGAAGTCTGTGGGTCATCCACTTCCCTCAGACTCCCATCCAATTGCTGAGAAACGTGTCAGATCTGAAGATTTTTGTGGGCTGTTAACTGCATGTGATTTTTCCCCTGGCATTTACATCTGAGGCAAATGAAAAGCCTTGGGTTTTACAGCCAAGTTAGGATGCTGAGAACATTCTTATATAGAGTGTGTCTGAAATTAATTAAGATAGTAGAAAGTTTATGTATATGACCAAGAAAACAGGATACATTACATTATTGTTTATTAAATAAATGAGAACGACTAAAAGATTGATGTATGCTTTCTAAGGTGTTATGCATTTTGAGCACATTCTCTCCCTGCCCCCATTCTCTGGAGGTGGGGTTAGGTAGCTCTGTCAGTGCTACTTGGTAGAGGGATGAAATGAGTTTTAAAATTGCAACAGATAGAATAGAAAAGCATGTATATGCAAGTTCCTGATTCACTGAGTCCTTATTTTTAATGCTTTAGCAAATACTTTGGAGGCTTGTATGGACCTTTCTGAGCCCCCAAACGTCACGTGACTTCAAAGAAGTCAAAGATGAGACTGGTAGGATGGTTCAATGGGTGGAAGCATTTGCTAAGTAAGTCTAGTGACCTAAGTTAGATCTCCAGAATCCCCGTAAGTTAGATGGAAGGACAAAATTGACCCCATAAAGTGGCTCACTCACTTATACATGCATGCCATGGCATGCACAATGCCCCTATCTGTCATATACCATACATACACACAAATGATGATAATAATTTGTTTAATGCAGAAGAAGATGAGGATGAGGCTCATCAGACCTCAGACAGAAATAGATGATTCTCTGCAGAGAATGGTAAAGCATGAATGTGATATTGAAATAGCCATCTTTGTCAACATGTAAAGATTTCTCTCTTGTGTTATGTGTTCTTCACTAGTTTGAGAGTTCTTGTGTATTTAAATAACCTCTCCTGTAGGAAGCAGTATAATGTGATGAAAGTCAAAGACATTTAAGTTAAAAGTCCTGTCTCATAGATATCATGAGCTTCAGGTTTCTCATTTGTCATTACAGGTTGTATCATCTATATTGTAGAATTGATGTGATGGTTAACTGATATGCTGTATGTGAAGTAACTTATATATGACCTGCCACACAGTAAGGCAAATAAACCTTACTTGTCTGTCCTTATATTTAAGCCATCAGGTAAGATCCTTGAAGGCAGAAATCTGGCACAGTGCCTTATAGATGAGAGCTTCATAAATATTTATCAAATGCATGGATGGATGAATAACCATAGGGTGAAAGCATATTAATCACTATAAAGCTACCAGTAAAACCAAATATATTTCAGCAACTTTTTCAAATAGGATACTGTTGGTTTACCACCTAGGGTTCACATTTGGGTCTCCCTTGAGCAGATGGTTTTCCACCACATGTCAATTTCTGGAATCAGGTTCTGTCATTCCAACATCCCTAGGATGCTGGTGTCTTTGTAGATCAACAGCAGCAGCAATTGTCTCTTCACCTCAGACCCACAATAGCCATCCAACCTTCCACTAACTTTCAACTAGAGAAACTTGATCACATGGTCACACCTGGAAGCCAACTAGCCTCTCTCTCTCTCTCTCCTCTCTCTCTCTCTCTCTCTCTCTCTCTTCTCTCTCTCTCTCTTCTCTCTCTCTCTCTCTCTCTCTCTCTCTCTCTCTCTCTGTTGTATGTGTGTGTTTGTGTGTATAAAATAACAGATCTCTTGATCTATCTATCTGATCCAAAGACAATGACGTAACATAAAACCAGATCTGGTACAAGGTCACCTGCTCAGCACTCCCTTCACTCAGGTTATCTGCTATCTATTGTGCCTAACAAATCACCTCAAAATATAACTGTTGAAAATGATAAATAGGTGTATGTCTTATAGATCTGCCGTGGCCTCCCAGCAGTACTGGGTCATCTGAAAGGCTGTGTGGGAGCTGCCTGTTCTAGAGGTAGCTCAGGTGGAGGCTCATTCTGCTCCATGTGGAAGCTCATCCTCCAGGAAACTAGCTAGCTCAGTGTTGTTCAGATGGTGACTGGACAATGAGGAAGGGGATAGGAAGCATGTTTGCCCTTTGAGACTTATGTCTAGAATAATTAGAACATCACTTTTGCAATGTTCTATTAATGGAAACAAGTCAGAAGCTGGACTCAGAGTCAAGGAACAGTGAAAGAGATTGTGCCTTTCCTTGCAAAGCATGTTGCGAAGCAGGAGAGAATGGAGATGTGTTTTTGCAGTCAATGTATCACATAGTGGGTACCACAAGCTACCTGAAGACCTAGTAACCCAGAAACATAAGGCAGGAAATGGAGACTGCATAGCACTCATCCAATAACATCCTTATCACTTCTCAAGTCTTCTAAGATCAAGTGTAATCCTTCTCAATCAGTGTATGGGTGTTTGTCAGGTGCAATGTGCCTATGTTGAGTTGGAAAGAAGACAAAGTAGGTTTTGTCATCTTTGCTTTGAACAGCTTGCAGCCAAATGTACCAGCAATGCCAAGGAAGGCAAAGCCAGGAGGGAATTAGCATGAGTCACTAGATGGGGAAAGCTGTGAGATGAAAAGAGACTGAAAGCGAACAGTGGCAAAGGCCAGCCTGAGCCTACACACAGGGCCCTCTAGAGTGCATTGACTTCCTTCTTGGACTTTCTGAAGGCAGGAGCACTGGGCTCTGGGGCCCCTATTTACCATTAGTAGCTGGCTGCATGGATAACAGTTTGGACCCCTGTTCCTGCAGGTGAAATGGGTGGTCTCAGTATAGGCTTGGAGGCTGTAGGTACATCTTTCAGTAACACAGATCAGAAGAACTGAGTATGGACGTAGAAAATCAGACTGTAAAGACCTGGATGAGGCATTAGCTTGCCATTTGGAATTCTCATTTAGTAGAATGCTTGTTCCATCCAGTGCAGCACTGTTTCTGATGCTTCTCTTATTTCCAGTCATCAAATCTTATTGGCATTGGAAGTTGCCATGCAATAAATGCAAACTCCAAGGCACAGCCACAGGAAAGTTATTAGACCAAGTGGTGAAGGTGGCTGGGCTGGGATGTGAGAAGTGTAGTTCCCTTTTGACTGTTTCATGGACTGTCCCCTGCCTGCTGTCTGCTTGCCCGATGCTCCTCCCAAGGACTGTAAATTTTTATGGCACAGTAAGAGGACAGTATTCTAGGTCCCCTGTTTCAGGAAATCAGAATGAGGCTGGGGAAGAAAAGGGAATATTTCATCAGCTAAGAGAAAATTTCAATCGATGTGCTTAATTAGGTCAGATACCCATTTTCCTCTGAGTCTTTTCTAGTTCTTTGAAGTCAAAGGACACATTGGAGTGGGAGAGGGGAAAATAGTGGAAAGAGAATTGGAAAGAAGCAGCCTACATACTTAAAAAAATTCTGTTGGTCCTTGTAGAGGGTTGAATTCAAATAAAGTTAGCTATCAACCTTATCGACATAAAAATGCTTAAAATAAAATGTAGGGCAAACCCTGAAGGAGGGAAACCTTCAGCATGAAGAAGACTTTCCCAACTCGTTAAAAGCCACACTTCCACTCTCTCCCTGCAACACTGATAGAGTTTACAGCCAGTCCAAACACTCCTCAGCGATTTAGTCATTTTAGGTAAAATAGAAGATTCAATACAGATTTGAAAGTTTCCAAGGAGGAAGCATCATGAAGTAGTGACATTGCAGGTCTGAGCTGCACTCTCTGAGGCTGGTTCTCATAGTGACTCTAGGACCAGGTCTTTGTTTGCTGCCAGGATCGCCCTTGTACCTGTGCTATTCTGTGCAGTTGTGAGTGGTACGTGTGATAGGTGTGAACTTGAATCATCATTACTAGGACTAAAGTTCGTAGTTTTCCTGTGTGTGTGTATGTGTATTTACGTATGTGTATATATGTTTGATGTATGTTTGTATACGTGTTTATGTGAGTGTGACTATGTGTATATGATGGTGGGTGGATGCTAGAGGTCAGATTTAGGCATTTTCTTCAATTTCTCTTCAGCTTAGCTTTTGAAACCGAGTCTTCCACTGAACCTTGAGCTCCCTAGTTCAGCTAGGCTGCCTGACTAGTACACTCCAGATATCTGCCTGCTTCTGCCTTCCCAGTACAGGGGTTACAGGTATGCACCCCTGCAGCAAATGTTTTTACATAATTGCTGGGATCCAAACTCAGGACCTCTTGCTTGCACAGCAAGAGGTTTACTCACTGAGCCATTTCCCCAGCCCCAAGAATGCAGCTCCAACTTGACTTCATTTCAATAATTAAGTTTATGCAGCTAGTGGCTACCCTGTAGAAACTCAGGAGGTTTTTAACCTTCTGTGAATATGGTTCTTTCAAATAGTCCTTAAAATCAGAGACCTATGCTCCCTCCCTTTTTCAAATGGATGAAGGAACCTAGTATGTCAGCTAAATTTGGCTCCATAACAAACCACCCCATGACACAGGCTTGAAATAACAGTGATTTACTTAGCCCATGATACTGTGGCTAACAAATTTAGGATGGGTGTAGCCGGACAGCTTTGCCTCTCTGTGCTAAATTTGGGCATTTGTGGGCAGATCCTGGTCAGTTGAGAGTGACTAGCATAGGGTGACCTCAGCAACACGGTTGATCCTCCCAGCATGTGGAACCTACCTCTGAAAGACTAGCCCAACCTGGGATGACTGAGCAGGTTTCAACAAAGGAATCTTTCCCATGCAAGCCTCCGAGGCCAGCTCTGAGGATAGGCGGCGGCACTTCTGTTATGTACTGTTGGTCAAAGCAAGTTAAAAGGCTGCCTAAGAGGACAGTGCCAGAAAATGCAGTCCAGCTTCTGATGGAACACACAGTGGAGTTCACTGCAGAACGTTGATAAAGGGAGGCACGCACAGATGTGGACATTTTTTAACCTCCATAATTCTGAATGTCAAAAGATTAAGAAATTGGCCTGAGGAAAATGAACAAACTTTTAAGAACCTGACACCTGTCTTGGGATCCCCGCTCTTAATTTATTCCTTGGATTCTCTGTATAAGATAGGCTTTCCTAGGTCTCAGTGTCCTTGTCTACAGGAAGACAAAGAGGTGATTCAACTTCCTCTACTTCCACCAGCTCCCAACTGGTGTTTAGTGTTGAACTTCTTGGCTATCCTCAAGTAGGAAATCAGCAAAGGAGCAGAAATGGTTGGCCAGAACTCTGTCTGCTCTGTGTCAAGTACCTGAAAGCTGCCTCTTTGGCAAAGGGCTCTTGAAATACCAGAAGAAATTACTCAAAAAAAAATTTTTTTTTTTTTTTAGACAGTAGTGCTCAGCTTTTTGGAAGAAGGTTCATAAAAGATTGGATTCGGAAAGGATGGAATTTCTCTTGTAGGCTTTTCTAATTTATAATCTAACCACTTCCTTTTCCTTTCATAACGATGATGTCCATGAGCGGAGGAATCTAAATATCCTCCCAGTCTCGGGAGCTTGACAGTATTTTCACATTGATCTTCCGTCCGCTAAATCAAGCCTTGCAGATCTGTGAGCAGCACTGCCAATAAAATTCCTGTGCTAGAAAAAGGCCGCTGTTTCTGTTTCCCGTTTCACAGGCCATGAATCTCTGGGATGGCATTCTTGCTGATGGAAACGCCTCTGAACAGCCAGCTCACGACTGTCAGTTCGAATTTGTGTATTTTGCCAAATTGCTAGCTCACAAGTCTTCACTTGCGAAATAAACAGAAAATGAGTATGAGGAAAAGAGATTGGGGGGGGGGAGGAACGAGGCTGTGGGTAAGACTCGTGAAGAGATGATAAAGACAAGAAGAGGAAGGAGGAAGAGGCTGGAGGGAAGGAGAGGGGCAGAAGATGGTGAAAGGCCAGGAGGGAGCAAAGAAAAGGGAGAGAGGAAGGGAAGGAGAAGAGAAGGGCTACAGATGGGAGGAGGGGGTGAGAGAGGGAGCAAGGAGCAAAAGCAAGTGGTGGGGGGAGAAGAGAGGGTGAGTGATGGGGAAAAGAAGATCCCGACTCAGTACCACAGCCAGTCTTTGCAAACTGTTGCCACCGCTCTTTCCTCCCCCAAGCTTTCCTGAGGTGGTGGATTCTTAGGGGAGCTCAGTTGCTCTTATTAACTGAACTGAATGGAAGTCAAATGGAAGAATTCTTGCATTTGTTCTGGCCTCCTTGACTGTGTAACTGCTAACCAGTGGCTTCACATCTCTGTATGTTTGTCTTTTCCCATGCAAAACTTTTTGGGGTTTGGAAGTTCTTCTTTGTATGATTTTGCTGTTTTGTGTTGGTGTTGTTTATGTTTGTTTTTTTTTTTTTTTTTTGAGACAGGGTCTTGGTACAGTACCCAGGCTGGCCAGAACTCATGAAACTCTTGCCTCCTAAGAGCTGGGATTATTAGTGTGTGTTTCCATGCCCAGCTTTGCATGAGATTTTATTCTTTAAAAAAAAATAGACAAAACAGTATACATTTATCACAGATTATCAAATCTGCTCTTGGAAACATCTGGGATAGACAATCTTTCTTAGCTCAGAATGACTGAAATCAGGCTTGAAGATGAATGTCTTTGAGCAAATGGTCTATTAGAAATAAGTTCTCAGAAGGAGTGGGAAAGACAGAATGCTTGAGGGCTTAAGGTTGAGCAAAAGGCCAATTTGAGAATATCCCTAGCTTCAGCCTGACCTCTTATTGTGTCTGGTGGATTATTAATTATCCACCAAAAATTATCTCCACCAAAGTAAGAGACGTAGGTTTTCATAATCTTGTCTAGAGGTAAACCACTTCTAACTCTAAATACTGGAAAGGTCCAGGATTGACCATAGGGGTCACTAAAGCAGCAAAATCCATTAAATTGGGGGGGGGTAGCAGAAGGGATGTTAAAGGTCTGGGGTGCAGACAGAGCCTATCACAATTTAACAGGGAACTTTTAAACTTAGGGTCTTGGTAGGTAACTGGTCAACAGAAAGAGAAGTCATTCTAGGCTGGTTAGACATTAGCTGGTCACAGGCTAGTTAGCACCTGTACATCACAACAGACACACAGTGGAAGCCCACGGTTAGAAATGGTTGCTGTCACTGTGTGCTGGATGCTCTGCTCATAGCAATAGTTATGTCATACAACAGAAAGGAGGTTATATGAACCCTGAGTCTAATTTTAGCCTAAAAGTATCTCCAGGCAGAGTGTCAGTGCAGGTTTATCACTGGACTAAGGAATGGCTTCCTTCAATTTTTATTATATTTTCCCTTGTCCTGGCAATGATCTTCATGAGAGTCCAGATCGTTCTGCTTGGAAAGAAACAATAAGAATAATGCCTTTTCAGTTATAACTGAATTAATATTGGACATTCGACCCTTCTTTCAAATCATAATCAGTATTTCAAGCTGCTTCTAGGCTTTAATCTTCAGCCCTATGCCCTTGAGGTCTCTGCCTCAATGGAATTTGTTCTTGAAGATAACTCAACTGCTTTCTAAAGAAGGAAGTAAATATTATAAAATAGGAAAAGGTGAAATTACATTTAAATAAGCAAAAACTGAGAAGGAATAAAAGAAGAAAGAATGATTAAATTAATTGAGCTGTACTTTGAAGGTTTGGCTTTCTGGGAAATTTCTTATGTAACTCAGACAACAGTAGGGCAAACACACACACACACACACACATACACACACACACACACACACACACTGTATGTATAATATAGCTCATGACTTAAATTGAAGTATATTAAGTTTCTGGGAGACCACGTACCAAGACTTAGTTCAATGTGATCTTTCTGGGTATTTTATAGATTGCCTGTTAAGGATGCGTCCTGTGCTGACTTGAGTTAGGTACCTACCCCCCTACTTGACATTGTTCCGTCCCAGAATCACCATATTTGCATAGAAATTTAATATGAAAAGTGTGGTGAGCCTCCAGGCAGATGGAGGTCTTTGACTAATTATCTGTGAATAGTGACAACTTGGGGATATGCCTCTGAACAGATTTAGTGCTGACGAAGCTCTGCAAATAAAGGGACACAGTGTCACTCTCTAGAGCACTGGCATGGGAGGAGGCCACAGGCTGGAGAGTCTGATGTCTTGGCTTTAGAACAGGAGCAAAGATGATGAGCAGGACCCTCAGAGCATCTCAGGGACCAGGCCTGTGTGCATTACTCCCAAAGGCCTTCCTGTATTGTATCTGTACCTTTGCCTTCCCTTTTCCTTACCCTGAGGACTAGAGACCTTTCTGTCCATTAGCCACAGCTGCATTCCAGATCCTGATGGTTTGGACTTTGCATATCTACTCCTTTTTGCTTCTGGGACAGTCTTATCTTGGTATGGATAAGAACCACCTGAAGGCCTTGATAACCCAGATACCTCGGTCACACTCCCTGTGACTCAGATCCTGTAACCTGACCAGCTCCCTGGTGATGAGGATGTCCATAAGGTAAGGGCCTCCCTTGTTGTAATCCTACACTAAGAAAATGACACAGGACTCAGGACTCCAAACCTGCTTCCTGTAATCCAGTTCTAGCCTGCCCAACAGTTTCCTCCCTTGCCCACAAGTATCTAGGTGTCTGTCTTCTTTGGTAAAATAAAAACACCTGTCACAGCTATGACACCAGTTGTGTAGTAGTTAGCAGCAGCACCCATATTTAAAGAGGACCTGGACTTAGTCTGCCAATTTCTCCCACACCATCTGTACTCTATTAAGTCACACCCATTGTTTCCTCAAGGTGTCTGCTGTCTCCTAACTTAAGTTAGTGTGATTTAATTAATATTAAGCTTTGTAGAGATTATGTCTTAATTCAGACATGTGATACTGACAGTAGAAAATGTAAGGCTTAGTGGCAGCCTCTGTAGAGAATGGTAGAGAGTCTCCAGACCCCACAGAAGGACATCTGCTAGGTCTCCATGAGAAATTTAACTTAGTTTCTCAAAAAGGTGATATGATTATGTGCAAATAGGTAACAAAAGATTGTGGGTATCCTTTGGAGAATAAAGAGGGCTCATAAAACCAGGAACTTTTAGTATAATAACCTGGAGCAGTCAACAGAGGTGTTAAAAGAGTGGCTGAGAGATAGCTCAGTGGTTAGGAGCATCTGATGCTCTGGCAGAGACCTAGGTTCAGATCAAAGCACCCACCTGATGGCTCAAAATTATCCCTGACTCCAAGTCTAGTGGATCCGTCTATTCTGAGCTCCACAGGCACTAACCTGGTGTACATACATCCAGGCAAAGCACAAAAGCACATATTGTGGGATTTCTGCGGAGGGCTTTGGCTTTTGGGTGTATAAATCATATCTTCTTCATGGGCTTATATGAGTTGGTTCATCCACTGGGATATGTTAACATCGTTGAACAGCATGATATCCAGTGAGTGCTTGGCCAGTGTTGGTCATTGTCATTATTACCCTATTCCTGTCATAGTGAGTATAAGGATTGACCAGGGGATGGCTTCTCTCACTTGTCCTTACCTGAATGGTCAACCCAATCTAATCTAAGTTCAACTACTTTTCTCACCAGCCACTGACTACCATGCTGCCTTTTCTTTTGTTCATTTCTTCAACAGCTATTTATTCACCATGTATTTGATCATTTGTAAAATAGGGATTATATATATATATATATATATATATATTAGCATATATTATAATATATATAATAGAGTTGTAAAAATTAAATGAGATGATTACATTAAATGTAGTGCTAGTGTTTGAGAAATGCTTAATAATATTTGGTTAACCCACATGAAGCTCCAACTTTGGCAAATAATAATAAATGTCCAAATGTTACTGTTTTCAGTGTCCACATTTTTCTGACAGTGTCTTTCTATGTTACCCAGATTGGTCTTGAATATGCCATTTTTTACCAGGCCCTCCTTAGTGAGGGACCACAAGTGTGTACCACATACCTGACTTATAATTACTTTTTAATATTATTGCTGTTTTATTCTTATCAACAATGTAGGTATATCAGTTAGTTCCTGTTGTGAAACATACAGCCCCCAGCATCATAGAGAGAAAGCAATTAACTTGAATCTATGGACCAGCTACCTGGTTCCCTTGTTGGATCCAGACCTTGAGTCTATAATCATCTGGTAAACTGACAAGAGGCTTGCTGCCCTTGGATGGCCTCTATGGCTTGTCTTAAAGTGTGTCTTCCACCTTGCAGTGTAAGAACTGGGCTTATTTTTGAAGTCATGACAAAATTCCAGAAGAACGTAAGCCTCTCAGATCCATACCCAATACTGCCATTGCATCAATTCCACTGAATCCAATTGGCCAAAGTAACTCACACAGGGAACCCCAAATCCAAGAGCTAAGAAAACACTCCAGTCTTGATATGGAGGGCTGGAATGTCACTCTGTCAAGAATAAAGATATAGCAAATAGAGGAGAAATTAAGCTTTTTCTCTTGTCGTTCAAGCTAAAGCAGGAACTATAGACTTAATTTTATATTCCCTAGCCCACTATTTACATTACTTCTTTAATTTTGAAACTATTTCTTTTATTTGCAGTGATGTGGCTAAGCATATGCTGGGGATGACTTATGAAGCAGGCGCTCTACCACTGAACTGCACCCTGGTCCTTGAAGGTGATTTTTGACAAAGAATAAAAAGCTACCTGCCCTTTTGTGATGAGGTAATTCTTATCTTCCCATCTGTTGGCTCTTCTGAGGCTTTAGGGCGCACACTGGCTGGGATGTGCAAGGGCAGATTCAGAACCTTGAATAACTCCAGGTTTCTACCTTCAAATAATCAAAGTACAATCACCTTGGCAAGAAAACAAAGGAACTCTGAGCCATCTTGCATTAACATTTTGCATAGGTGCCATTGGTATTCTTTTCACCTCTAACTTCTAAATCATCAGCAAAGACTAGAAAAGACACCTTTGAAAAAAACAAAGCCATTGTTGGTTGTGCTGTCCGATATCATTGTGGGGTCCTGTCTGGTTGTTAAGACCTATAGTTACAAAGGACTTTATGGAGATCATGGAGCTGAAGCTAAAGTTGCTGTGTCATTCCATACATGCACTAACGTGTTTTCTCTTGATGGATGGGTAATGCTAGCCCTCGTTACAGGCTGGGAAAAAAATAGAAGCATAGTGAAGTCAGAAACTTGCTCAAAGTCCTACAGCTACACACCGTCTGGACTGAACTTGCTTAACCATTATGCGGTCTTAGAAGAAAGTAAATCATTACCCTAATTAAAATTTAGAAGACTTCACTAATACCAGTGAACTTGTGGACGGTACAGACGGCACTTCAGCATAAATCTAAATACTGATTTTAACTTTTTAGAATGAACTAACAATGAAAATGCCATGGAGTAGGGGCTCCTAGTTACATCCCTGATACAGTGTCATCATGGGTCTCAGATCATGGGCCCCAGATGTGATCAAATCTGAGCCCTTCAACATTGCGGTGTGATAGTATCTGTGTGGCCTTTCAGTTCAGTTTCACCATCTTAAACCAAACAAACAGCAGGTACACATCAGGAACAACTGCCAGCGATCTCACAAGTCATTGTGAGGATGAAGTAATAGTTCAAGTTCACATCTGACTCACCGTGGGTCACTAGCAAAGATTCGTCCCCTTCTTTCCTCATCTTAGGAGTCACCCACTAGTGCTTCCCAGTGATCTCACAGAATGAAAGGGCTAAAAAGGATTGCAGTATCAGGAAAAGAGGCGATGTGGCCAGTTGGTACTAAGAACACCACCTTGAAAGATTATTAAAGATGCGGATCTATGGCTGTACCTGTCATCTGCTTCATCCCATCATCTTGGGGTGGAGCTGAAAAATCTGATCTGTCCAGCGATTCTCATGTTCTCTGACCTTTGCAATGACCCTTTCCGTGGTCTAGGATCCTCAAGGAATCCCCCCTTTTAATTCTGGTATTCTGATTTATCCACCCTTTCCCAGTAATTGCTCCCAGCCGCTGAATACCTCCTCAGCTTTAACATGCAAGTACATTTTTTTGCCTGCATTTTCCACTTTTTCTGCCGTTGGGGTTGGCATCATTCTCAGCCACACTGAGCGCAAAAGGAAACTGAGAGGGGGAAGAAACCTGCAGACCTGGAATACGCCAGGAGGTCCTGGGATGAGGAAACAGGCTGGTGTCTGGGTAGGAGGAAGTACTGCCTTGTCTGCAATTGAGAAACACAGCTGTAGGTAATTATTTGTTCCTAGCTATAAATAAAAAGATCCTTAAGAATAACAAGAGAGAAAATACAGTTTTGGGAAGGGAGGGGAGCCTCACAGGGAGTGTTCCATCAACTGCTTTGGATAATAAAGTCAGGGGTAGGATTGGTCTTAACCACCCCTTCCTGTAGCAAGGAGGCCTTTTCAGCAGCTGGAGTCTGTAACAGGGGACAGATTGTGGCCCACTAAGCCTCAAAAGGGCTGATTATGTATACTTTCTTGCTCTATGGTCTGACACAGAACCAGCTGCACATATCCAAATACTTTATTATGTGGAGAAAAAGAAAAAGACCCTGGGTTCCACCCTGGGGTGTTTATTTCCCCCTTTCCGTTGCCTCAGTCACAGGGCTGCCTGTCTGTAAACTTGGCTCCAGGCTTGAGCACTGAGGTAGATATCCCTTGGACCCAATTGAAACTGCTTCCAGCACCAGAATTCTAGATACTAGATCACCGGATCTCTTAGATTTGTAATGGCACAGCACTCTTAGATTTGTAAAATGGCAAATGACCTCAGGAATAGAAAAACAGCATACCTCCCTCTCATTTGAATCCCTGTGCTCAAATAGTCATTTTTTAAGGTTTCGATTTTGATGGGTTTGGAGAGAAGAAATATGGAAGTGCTAGATATTTGCTGTTCAAGGTGTGTCTCTGACCATCAGCATTGCACCTCCTGGATTCTCTGACTGACTGCATCTGAACCTGAAAACTAGAACTTTCCCAGGTGACCTGTGTATATATTAAAGTTTGAGAAGCACTAATCTACTAGATGTCTGAGTCTGAACTGGAGCTGCAGAGCTACCTTGTCAAGGAAGGGAAAAGGGCGAAACAGATAGGTCAGTCTGGTAGACAGAGCACAGACATTCTGGATGCAGGAAAATACCCTAATGTGCATGATGAGCAGAATGTACTGCAAGAGCAAGGCTGTTCTCTGACTGCAGGTCAGTTCATAAACCAAGTCACATTTCTTTGAAGCTCCTTGGGATGAGAACTCCAGACCCACATCGGACAATAACAAAACAAGAATGGCCTTGCCTGGCTGTCATCTGCTAGGCAATCTTCCATAGTCAGATGCCAGGTAACAGAAAATTTCCACTGTGACATTTTCTCAAATTCTCAGCATGGTGGCATCGTCTCAGATTGTATTTAGGTGTGCGGCCTTCACCAATATGATGCTTTTCTTTTTTAAAAATTACTTTATTATCTAATGTGCATACATGGTTTACATATGGCAGTGTACCACATTCATGCAGTGCTTATAGAGACCAGAAGAAGGTATCAGATCCCCTGGGACTAGACTTACAGATGGTTGTGAGCCATCATGTGGGGGCTGGGAATTGAACTGAGGTCCATGGTTGAGTAGATAGTCCTCTTGACCACTGAGCATCTTTCCAGCCCCATAATACTTTTATTATCTGTATCCTGAAATGTTCATAAAGGACAGCTCTCATCTGACAGAATCCATAGCAGATCCTTTGGAAGGGGAGGTGACAGTACAATTCAAATCACACTTCAAATAACTTGGGATTCTAGGGTAGGATATATTATCTTCCATGGATTGGAACACTCATGTCTGATGGTTTAAGGATGATCAGCAGAAAGTGAAATTCAAATCCTATTGTAATGCATGGAGTCTTGTCTGGTTCCTATGGAATCATTGCTGATCTCCACCATGCTATACATATAGGGTATAAATATCTTCCCTACCTTTGATAATGGTTCTTGTGTATTTCATAAGCTTAACATTTTTGAAGATTATTCTCTTATACCCATACAGTGTGTGAAAACTGTGACCCTGACATGGGGTGAGTTACAGTTGGGAGAAATTAAAAGAGCTAATTGAGCTTTATACTAAACATGATAGATATGAACTGTTTACTGAAATGAAATGAAGGAATTGAAATAAGGCAGTTATCTTGTATGGAATCTCAACAGGTCTAGATTTTTAGGGAGAGGCTGCCTCTCTTGTTTACATGTAAGGTTCATATTGCACAAGGTTTAATTGAGGATGCCAACACATGGACTTCTTCCCAGCCATGATGTTGCACCCACAACAAACACCAGGACTGTAATGTGTGCCATGAACTTTGGGAGCTCATGAAGGAGTCTTTGTCCAGAAGCTTGAGCCTCTCTTTTTTAATGTACCACTGAGTGTTCCCCAGGAATGAAATTCACGCCCCCTACTTCACATCCCTTTCCTTTCTCCCATTTCTGGCTGCTGATCTAGAGTTAGGTAGATCTTGTTCTCACATGACTTCCCTGGGAGAAGGCAACCAAAATACATGATTGCAGTTAATATGCCTAAACATGTGGTACTAAATGGGATGCTAAGGTAGAGGAGCATAAGTAGAACTTTTGAATTTCTTATTGTCCATGACAGTCAGGGGCAATGAAGTCTGTTTATTTGTTTTGTTTTTTTGAGACAAAGTCTCTCTACTGGCTGTCCTGGAACTCAGAAATCTGCCTGCCTTTGCCTCCCGAGTGCTGGGATTAAAGGCATGCAATACTACAGGATCAGGATAACAGTGAGGTCTGGAAAGAAAGACTCACAGGAGCAAGACCCCGAGGAAGGAATGAACTTAGTGTGTTTATTTTTCTTAACAACAAACTTTGGTAGTACTTATCAGGTGCCAGGAGTTGATGTGGACACTTGTCAAATAATGCCTCACTGAATTCTAGTAAAAGTCATGGGAGGTTTACATTATTGGTTTTTGTTCACACTATAGCTTTCAAATGAGAAAGCTGAGGCACAGAACATATAAGTAGCTTGGCCAAGGTCACACAAGAGGTGGGGCTAGGATTCTAACACAAGTCTTCCCAGAAGACTATGTTCATAGCCATTTTGCTAATGATTAACAAACACTGCCTTATGCATTGCCAGGAATCTTTGCAAAAAACTAAAACCCTCATTCCTGATTTTCTTCCTCAAGCATGGAGATATAATTGGTTTGAGTCAATGGTGGATACTGTAACTTTTAATTTCTAGAAATTATTCTTTGACAGTTTTGTATGTTTATATAATGTATTTTGATTGCTACTTCCCCTCGGTTCCCCTCGCTTATCCCTACCCACTTCCTTTAATTCTCTTCTTGCAACAAGCCTTCCTCCTACTTTCATGTCTTTTTTAAAAAATGACTAAATTGAATCAATTAGGGTCTGACATATTTTAAAAGGTCCTGGGTGATTAGAATGTCTAATATATTTGCTGATCAAGGCATCACATGGCAGTAGAGCATTTGAGGGTCTGAAGAAACACCAGCATGGAGAGGGAGACATTCTTTCTCTCTTTCTCCAGTTATTGACTTCTGTGTTTATGTATTTGCTAAAATCAGAAAAATTTACGTGAAGACAAGATGAGTTGTGATGAACTGGAAGTATTGTGTTACAACAGAGATGTAATTTCTATTTGTGGAGTGTTGTTAGACCCACACTGTGTATGTAGTACTCACCCATGTCTGATAGGCTGTCATCTTGCTGACTTTGGGAGAGACCTTTCAAAGGACACAATGGCAGCCCTGCTGGTATAGGGCAGAGATTAGTAGAGGTAGTCTCTGACCTCAGCAGCCTTAGCTCATTGCCTTTGAATGGGTCCACTTTATGTTTTCTGCAGAAGCGGGTGCTAATTCAAAGCAGGCTTTGTTCATCATTGCCCCGCAGATTAGTCGGCTGGTTCTAGTGCTGTGTGCTCTGTTCCCCAGGAAACTGGGTGGAACCAGGAAGTGGTCTGCTTCAGGTCCTGAATGTTGTACGAGGCTAAGCACATGGACAGCTAGGAAGGTTACTCCAATGCTAGGTAGGAACAAGCTTTAGATCTGTGGTGTCACATTTTTGTCCAGCTACATCCTTTATCTCTTTTTAAGGTTGAAAACGAGGGCAGTTTTCCTGGCACTAAGGTTCTCCTTGGTAGAACTCAGTAGATGGAGGTGACAAGCCTATGCCTCTGATTCAAGGTTGTACTTGTCTCTAGGGAAGTTGGTTTCAGCATCTGGAACAGGTTGTCTGTCCAGCAAGTCCCATATATAAATGGGTGAAATGAGACCAAAGAAATGTTAGCTCCTTGTTGAATAAATATGAGGAGAGAGAAGTGGAGAGAATTTCCCAATGCTACATTGAGTGAGTTGTTGAACTGGAATTGCAAATGAGGGTGTCTTCACCAGGTGTGGCTGATTAAACTCCACACCCCTATTCATGTGGAGGGAAGCCTTCTAAGGACTCCTAAATGGGCAGTGAAGTGATGAAAAGAGGTGATTAAGGCACAGATGCCACGGGTAGGCTCCACACTACTTACAATCAATGGTACAACATAACATTTTATGTGATTATAATGTTTCATGAGAGTAGCAAAGGCTCTGCTGTAAAACGCCCCATCAGAGTCCCAGCTGGTAAACCAGGGATTATGAATCGGAGTTGCAGGTTGGGAAGCCAGTGCTATCCACAATCTCCATTAATGTTGCATACAATTAGAAGTCACAGGGACTGGCTCAGAGCTGACTCCCAGCATGAGGAGTTACGAGGCTTTCTGCAGAGCAGTAAAGTCAGTGGATGTATGTCAAAGACATCTGATTGAATTCTAGCTCTAATATTCTCAAAATTATGATCATGGGTTTTCTTTCCGAGCTTCCAATGGTTTGATTTCCTGAAAAATAACTTTCTAAGGTGACATTTCAGATATTGATGACAATATGGTAACCATTAGATAAATAAATAAATGAATAAAATAGGTAAATGATAAATAATGGCTATCTATAAGACCCAGCCTCTTGGTGGTGGAGACCACAGACAATGCAACAATCTTCATCTTGTTAGGAGTTATTAGACTCTGGAGAAAACACAGCAAACACTATGTACACAAACATACATGTATATATACATTAATTAAAGGTCAATGTAGTCTTTGGACATAGTCTATTTTCTTAATCAGGAAATATTAGAATTCTGTTAATAAGTAGCCTGCTCTATTTCCTTGAAATAGAAGGAATGATCTCCCTGAGTTATGATGTGGCAGTAATAATCAAGCCAGGCACAGATGATACAGGAGAATGTCCTCTCTCCTTCCCCACTGGGGCAATTCTAATTCTGTTTCAGAAAAGGAGTGTATCAGGCCACTGAGCAGATGATGGAACCCAGAGATCAAATCCTGCTTACCTCACTCAGCATAGGGGAGGGGAAAGGAAGGAAGGGAGGAAAAAGTAGGGATATGGATCCGAACTGACGGTTCGGAGAGTGACAGAAGAGATGGGAAACATAAGTGTCTAAAGACACAATGCATTAGAAAAGAAGATTATAAAGAAGACAGAGTTTTAGGTTGTATTTAAAATAAAAATAGAAAAATAGAATCCCCTTTTGAGAAATTTCAAGAAAAATATAATTTACATTCTGGTTATGTTTTAGTGGATGGGCCACTATCTATGTGGAGATAATACCACAGGGTAAGGTATTTTTGAACAGGTATCACAGAAAGATTCATCTCACATAGCTTGAAGTGTCCCATAATTTCCACGCCTTTCTCTCCTCCATGCTCAACCTTGTTTAGAGATGTCAATTGTGGCATCCAGAGCATGCCCTAGGAAGTTTGGACTTTGTCATTCTCAGTGAATGGATATTAAAGTCTGGCAACAATTAGTAGTGATGTGCTGGCAAGGTACCCTTATTGATGGCAGATTAGCATAAGTGATGCCAAAGTGGAGAACACTAGGGTATATTTGAAGTCATTGTTGAGGGAAAGGGGCATTTTGAGCAGAATTTGGGTGGAGACATCTTGGAATTGCTGTCAAAATAGATGTCATTTTATATATCTAGGTTCTACCTGGTACTGGGACAAAACAGAGGGCACGGACTGGCTTAGATGTCCTTTCAGTGAAGTGGCTAATGAGGGATCACTCCTCAGAAGCAGTTTTAACCTACACATTTATCTAGTCATGAGAGGAAATGGAAAACAGGGACACTAAGGCTGTTTGTTTTCTTAGGTCTCTTATTTGGTACAACCGTGTCATTTTCATAACTTGATTCCAGATTTCTATCTAGACTGATCAGGTGCAACCTCACAGTTGGTCTTCACCTGGCACTCTAGGCCATCATTAGCAGTTTGTTAGAAATGGCTCTGAAGTTGAAACTTTGAAAACAAAACAGAGCAAAAAATCATTTAGAGTTTGGAAAGTAGAAAGACAAATTATTTCCACAGTTACCAATGTTAAAATAATACAATGATGGTCTTGTATGGGGAGAAGAAGTGAGGATAACTCATAACCATAATTCATTTGTCCATCTATTCTTGAAGATCCATCCCTTCAAATAATTTCAGCTGTGTTCGACTTTTGAGAACAGCATGAAATAGCTGGTGCTTCACAGAAGCCACTGTTGGGTGAATGGAGTGAGAAGGTGCTATCTTTCTATGTATTACAGCTAGGGGTTCTAGTGTATAGTTACCAACTTACTTTAGTATGTGCTGAGGTATCTTGATTCAGTTCAGTGGGAGTGGGGCTCTGACTGGAGCAGAGGTGCCTTGTGCTTTGGGCATTGTTGTAGGCATGGAAAACCTTAGAGATGATGCTGTGGCCTTAACTGAAGGTTTTTGAACACCCTGTGCTCTGTTTCTTTTCTGCTTGGAGTAGCTACATGAGGTCCTATTATCTAGAAAAGTAAGAATAAGGATCCCAAGCATGTGGGTTCAAAAACAAAGCAAACTGAAACAGTTCCTTCATCCTTCTCTGAGCCTGTAGGTTTCTGTATGACAAGTTACCCCATAGCTTAGGGACTTACCATAACATTATAATGACTACCTCCTGCAGTTTCTGTGGATGAGCAACATTCAATAGTGGTTTAGCTCAGGAGTTCAGGTAAATTGTGGGAAGGAAGCATTTATCTGAAGGATTCACTGGGGCTTGAGGACACACTTCCAACATGGCTGTTAAGTTTGTCTCCTCATAGACCTCTCAATGTCTATCCTAATGACATGTGGTTGTCTTTTTCCAAAACAAACAAAAAAGCCATAGTAAAGAGGGAAGCAGGAAACAGTTTTCCTTTTTATGACAAAGCATGAGTAGCCACATACCACCAAATGTATCATATTTTAATCATTGGAACTGAATCACTATGTTCAGCTCATGTGTAAGAAGAGAGGAATAGACACCATCTTTTAAAATAGTACAGTATCCATGGATTTGTGGACAACTTTTCAGCCACCAACCTTTTCATGTAGTTTACCTTCCCATGGTGAGTTAACCTACCCTACACCATTGTGGGTTTTGAATAGGTATGGCACCATAGACTCATGTTTGAATGCTTGGCACATAGGGAGTGGCACTATTAGGAGTTATGGTCTTGTTGGAGTAGGTGTGGCCCTGTTGGAGGAAGTGTGTCACTGTGGAGGTGGGTTTTGAGGTCTCATATATGCTCAAGCCACACCCAGTGTGACCGTTCAGTTTCTGTTGCCTGCAGATGCAGATGTAGAACTCCTTCTACAGTACCATGTCTGCCTGCATGCCACCATGCTTCTCACCATGATGATAATGGACTAACCCTTTGAAACTATAAGCCAGTCCCAATTAGTTTTCTTTTATAAGAGTTGCCATGGTCATGGTGTCTCTTCGTAGCAATAGATACCCTATCTAAGATACCCATGAATGTAGGTTCAGTTATCTGGTGTGTTCTAGTCAAAAAGAAAATATGATGCAATGAAGGTTTGAAATGTGGCCTATGCCTTCATTTGTCCCCTTAAATCTCTGATATCACATTATAAATAAATCCAGGTAGGCTATTGAATAATGATAGCTATATCATATGCAATCTAGAATACTAGTTACTTAGAAACACATGTGAAATTATCCACAAACTTAGCAACATAAAATTAAAAGGCAAGCAAGCTAGAAAGGAAGCAAAGAAACAAACCAACAAAAAATCCCAAACCTAACCAGCTAACAAAACACAACACAAATGTGTTTACTATCTTTCACAATTTGTTTGAGGAATTCAACAACAGCTTAGATGACTGGTTCTAACTCAAGGTTGTAGCTCAGAGGTTGACTGATTCTGGAGGATTTACTTCTAACCTAAATCATTTGGTTTTCTGCCACGTTGTCCCTAGATATTGGAATTCAATCCTTGCTATACACATCTCTCTACAGGGCTGAGAGCAAGGCAGAAGCTGCAGTTTCTTTGGTCGCTAAGTGTTTGATTGGCTGCTTATTGAATTATCCTGACATTATCCAAGCCCCCAACACTAATAGGCATTCCCCTGGGAACATGTAGGGCATTTCAGCCAGGGAAGCAGAGAGGCTAACTGCACATCTTCACCTCTCCTTCCTTCCCTTCAAATCCAATTCCTTAGTTCCATCCCCAGCTCTGTACCAAACCATCTGTTGTAGTCCCTTTTTCCTTGCCCCTAGTAGATCACAAATATTTTCTCCTCCAACCTCCCTCTCCACCAGTCCTGTTATCCCAGTCCCCAACTCCAGAAGTTATTCTCGTAAAATTCACCAGTCAAGCCTGCCAGAGATGCAAGTAGGCCAGCAAAGCAAATAGATCAGCTTCAGATCTTCACCCTCCCTTCTCTCCTCCAAATCCAATCCCAGGTTTTATCCTCAGCTGTGTGCTGGTCTACCTGTTATGGCCTCTCCTCACTCTCTGCCCCATTCCTGGAAGACCAAGCAGATCCTGGTGGAAAATCCTGCTTTTCTCCCTCTGGTGGACCCCATTTCCACCCTCATCCCATCCACATTCCAAAGTGTCAGCCCTCAATACTGAGAAACACATATGACCCAGAACCCCCAATGGTCACACCTAGCAGCAACCTAGAAGAATTCCCTACCAGTCAATACACGGCTACCACACCCTCCTAAGAACCAGAGAAGGCAATAAAAACCAAGGAACAAAGCAGTCGCCTGATAAAGATAAGACTGAATAGCAGCACGTAGAATCATAATCATCCCAAACCCAGCAGCCAGGATAATATGTCTCCATAAGAGCCTAGTAACCCTACTACACAGTAGGACCTGAGAATTGCAACATAGCTGAAATACAAGAAAAAAGATATTCAGATAGCCTTTATGAGTATGATATAGGTCCATAGAGATGAAATTAATAATTCCCTTAAAGAACTTTATGAAAACACTATCAGTGGAAAGAAATGAATGAAACAGTTCAAGACTTGAGAGTGGAAATAGAATCAATAAAGAAAATCCAAACTGAGGAAAATATGAGAAATTAAAGTTTTAGGAACTCAAAGAGTATTAGGCATTGAAGACAAAATAGAAGAAATAGTATCTAATTTTATCTAATAAAAAGTTTATGTATCTAACATATGTATGGTTTATATAACTATATATATGACTATATATATAATATATATAGTTTCCTGGATTTTTTGTGATATATATATCAATGACAGTATGAAAAGACAAATCTAACAATACTAGGAACAGAAAGTAGAAGACACATAGGTCAAAGGCACAGAAAATATTTTCAGCAAAATCACAGAAGAAAATTTCCCTAACTTAAAGAAAGAGATGCCTATCAAGATACAAGAAGCATATAGAACACTAAGTAGAGTATACCAAAAAGAAATTCCCCTTGGGACATAATAATCAAAGCACTAAATGTATAGAACAAAGGAAGAATATAAAAGCTGCAAGGGATATAGACTAAATAACATATAAAGGCAGGCCTATTAGAATGATACCTCATATCTCAATGGAGACTCTAAAGCCAAAAGGGCCTGAACAGATGTTCTATGATCTTTAAGAGACTGAAGATGCCAGCCCAAGATACTATAGTCAGCAAAACTTTCAACCAAAATAGATGGAGAAAATAATACAGCCCATAATAAAAGGCACTCCATTATAAAATCAAATTTAAGGAATACATGTCTACATATTCATCCCTCAGAAGGTGCTACAAGGAAAACAACAATCTAAAGAGGTTAACCATGCTCAGGAAAAACCAAGGAATAAATAACCCCATATCAGTAAACTAAAAGAGAGGAAACATGCACACACATACACACCACCACCACCATGACTACCACCACCAATAGCAACAACAGCAACAATAAAATAACATGATCAACAAATACTTATATCTCCCTACATCAGTAGTCTCAATTCCTCTAATAAAGAGACACAGACTAATAGAATGAATGGGAAAACAGGATGTGTCCTTCTGCTGCATCTAGGAAATGCACCTTAATATCAAGGATAGACATCACCTCAGGGTAATAGGATGGAAAAAAATAGTCCAAGTAAATGGACCTAAGAAGCAAACTGGTATAGCCATTTTAATATAGACAAAAGAGACTTCAAACCAAGAATTAGTCAAAAGAGATAGGGAAGTACACTACATATTCATCAAAGGAAAAATCCTCCAAGAGAACATTGCAATTCTTATTCACCAAACACAAGGACATCAAAATTCATAAAAGAAACACTACTGTATATTGACCCTTACATACTAATAGTGGGAGACATCAATACCCTACTCTTACCTATAGACAGGTCAGCCAGACAAAACCTAAACAGAGAAATTCTGGAGCTAACTCGCATTATGAACCAAATGAACCTAAGAAATATTTACAGAACATTTCACCCAATCACAAAAGAATATACTGTCTTACTCATCAACTCATGTAATTTTCTCCAATACTGAGCACATACTAGGTAGGACACAAAACAAATCTCAACAGATACAAGAAAATTGAAGTAACTCTCTGTATCCTCTCAGACCACCATGGAAGAAAGCTGGCTATCTAGAACAACAGAAACAACAGAAAGCTTACAAAGGCATGTAAACTGAACAACTCAATACTGATTGAAAAATGTGTCAAGACTTACATTATGAAAGCAATAAAAGACTTTCTAGGGTTGTATGAAAGTGAATACACAACATACCCCAACTCATGGGACACAATGAAGGCAATTCGAAGAGGCAAGCTCATACCACTAAGTGCCTATATAAAAATATTAGAGAGATCTCATACTAGTAACTTAACAGAACTTCTGAAATCACCAGAGCAAAATGAGAACCACACTCAAAATGAATAGATGGCAAGAATAATCAAACTTTGGACTGAAATCTATAAAAAAAGAAACAAAAATTTAACAAAAACCAAAAACCAACAATACAAAGAATCAGTGAAACAAAGGAGTTGGTTATTTAAGAAAATCAATTTTAGAGAGATTAACTAAAAAAGAGAGAGAATATCCAAATTAATAAAATTAGAGATGAAACAAGAGAAATAACAATATACATTGAAGAAATCTAGAGAATCATAAGGATATACTTTAAAAAACTGTACTTCCACCAAATTGGAAAATATAAAAGAAATATAATTTTCTGAATCCATACCGCTTGCAAAGTCAAATCAAAACTAGGCAAGAGATTTAAACAGCATTATGACCCCCAGTGAAATAGAAGTCTATGAATCAAAAAAAAAAGTCCAGGACTGGATGGTTTTATCACACAATTTTAGCACAGACTTTCAAGAAAAGTTAATGCCAGTACTCCTCAAATTATTCCACAAAATAGAAAAAGAAGAATCATTTTCAATTTCATTTTACAAGGATATAGTTTCTCTGATATCCAAGCCACACACACCCCTAAAAAAACTAAGAAAATTATAGGCTAATTTCCCTTATGAATATAGATGCAAAACTTCTCAATAATATACTTACAAACCAAATCCAAGAACATATCAAAAAAATCATTCACCATGATCAAATTGGTTTCATACCAGAGATATAGGGATGGTTCAACATATTCAAATTGATAAATGTAACCAACCATATAAATATACTGAAAGATGGAAGGTCATCATATGAGATGCATAAAAGGCATTTGACAAAATCCAACAGTTTTTCATGATAAAAGACATGGAGTGATTAGGGATACAAGGAATGTATCTTAATGTAAAAAAGTCAGTTTAGAGCAAACCCATGGCTAATACCAACTTAAGTGGAGAGAAACTCAAAGCAATTCCACTAAAATCAAGAACAAGATAAGGTTGTCCACTATCTCAACACTTATTCAATATAGAACTTGAAGTCTTAGCTAGAGTAATAAGACAAAGGGGTCATGGGGGATACAAATAGGATAGGAAGGAGTCAGAGTATCTTTATTTGAACATGATATGATAGTATACATAAGTGACCCTAAACATTCCACCAGGAAACTCCTACAGCTGATAAACATTTTCCACAAGATAGCTGGATATAAAATTAACTCACAAAAATCAGTAGCTAGCCCTCCTATATATAAATGACAAACAGATTGAGAAAGAAATCAAGAAAACAATACTTTTCACAATAGTCTCAAATAATATGTAAAATAATATGAAATATCTTGAGGTTACTCTAACCAAGCAAATGAAAGATTTGTATGATTAAAAACTTGAAGAGATTGAAGAAAGAAATTGAAGAACATATCACAAGATGGAAAAATCACTGTCTTTGGGTTTCTGTTGCTGTGCAGATACACCATGACCACAAAAACTCTTATAAAGTAAAACATTTAATTAGGGTGGCTTACAGTTTAGAGGTTTAGTCCATTAACATCATGTTGGGACTTGGCGGCATGCAGGCAGATCTGTTGCTAGAGAAGGAGCTGAGAGGTCTACATTTTCCTTAGAAGGCAATGGGAAGTAAACTGAGACACTGGGCATGGCTTGAGCATACATGAGACCTTAAATCCCACCTCCATAGTGACACACTTCCTCCAACAATGCCATACCTACTATATCAAAGCCATACCTTCTAGTATGAGGTTATGGGGGGCAATTATACTCAAAGTACCACTCCCCCCACCATGTGCTTGGATTGGTAGGATTTTAGACAAAGCACAACCTACAGAATGAGAAAATTTTTTTTTTTTACTAATTACGCATTTGATAGAAAGCTAATAATAGCCAAACTATATAAAAAACTAAAAAAAAGAAAAAAAAAAAAACCTAGGTGTCAAAAAACCCCATATAACCCAATAAAATCAGGTACAGATCTAAACTGAGAATTATTAAAAGGTTAAACACAACGACTGAAAACAAAGATATGTTCAGTATACTGATGAGGATGTACTATAAGGGAAACACTCATTCATTTCTGGTGAGAGTGCAAATTTGTACAGCCACTATGGAAATCAGTGTGGTAGCTTCTCAGGAAGATGAGAATTTGTCTACCTCACAATCCAGATATACCACTCTAAAGCTTATACCCAAACAACTCATTGTCCTACCACAGAGACACTTTTACTCAACCATGTTCATTGATGTTCTTTTCCTAACAACCAGAAATTAGAAACATCCTAGATGCCCCTTAACTAAAGAATGGATAAAGCAAATATGGTACATCCACACAATAGATTATTACTGTGCCATTAAAAATATGAAATAATGAAATTCACAGGTAAATGGACAGAAATAGAAAAAAAATCTTCCTGAGTAAGGTAACCCAGACCTAGAAAGACAAATATGGTATACATTCACTTATAGCTTATATGTAGATATTAGCTGTTAAGTCAATGACAACCAGGGTGCAATCTGTAGCACTACAGAGGTTAGATATAGAGGAAGGGACTAGGGGAACAGCTAGATCTCCCAAGTTAAGGGAAACAGAATAAATAGTTATGAATTGATAGAGGGGTGTTGGGACAGGGAGATCACATGGGGAGGGGTGTTGTGGAATATTAGTTTAAGATGTGTTACATTCATTTATACTGTGGAATATTTGATTAATGATGCAAAAATGTGTTGCATTCTTTTATGTTGCCTTTGTTTAACTCTGTAAAGCTGTGTTACTTTGCCTGTCTAAAATACCTGATTGGTCTAATAAAGAGCTGAATGGCCAATAGCTAACAAAGAGGGAGAGCTAACCAGGGCTGGCAGGCAGAGAAAATAAATAGGAGGAGAAATCTAGGCTCAGAAGAGAGGAGTGAGAAACATAAAAAAAGAGAAAGAGAAGAAAATGCCAGGGTCCAGCCACTCAGCCACGTAGCCAGCTACAGAGTAAGAAGGAAAACAAAAGATACAGAATAAAGAGAGAGAAAAAGCCCAGAGGCAAAATGTAGAAAAAGAGAAATGGCATAATTTAAGTTAAATTAGAAAAGCTGCCTAGAAACAAACAAAGCTAAGGCCAGGCATTTATAAGTAAGACTAAGTCTCCATGTATTTATTTGGGAGCTGGGTGGTGAGCCACCAAAGAAAAAAGAGAAAAAACAAAAACCACACTGCATTTTCACATTCCAACATGGGTCTTGAATTTACATAGGGCCTGAGAAAGCTCAAAACAAAACAAAACAAACAAACAAACAAAAACAGACATGGCTACTTTAAGAAGTTCTGCTATACAGTACAGCAGAGCACTTAAACAGCCTTTTCACATTGAGTAGAAACAAAAAAAATAAAAATGCCTGCCACAGTGCAGAACACTAGCATTTCAGATCTGGGGTGTTGAACGTAGTTCTTGTTCACCTACGTCCAACTGGGCCTGAGAAATTTAGGCTTGGCTTTCATGGACCTAAGAAGCAGCAGAATCAGCCACCACAGCTGCAGTGGAGGACCTAGTTACACAGCTTAGCAGTTTAAAGGCTTATGTGGTCAAGAAAGACTAGAGATATGCAGTAAAAGAGATCCAGACCCCCCTCCAAAAACAAACAAACATCTAAACATGTTCCAGTGTGTTTAAAAATGTGCATAGGCTTGCCGGGCGGTGGTGGCGCACGCCTTTAATCCCAGCACTGGGAGGCAGAGCCAGGCGGATCTCTGTGAGTTCGAGGCCAGCCTGGGCTACCAAGTGAGCTCCAGGAAAGGCGCAAAGCTACACAGAGAAACCCTGTCTCGAAAAACAAAAAAAAAAAAAAAAAAAAAAAAATGTGCATAGGCTTAAGAAAGAAAAAAGAAGGATATAGCTAGTCATAGAAAGAAAGAAATAGTTTAAAAAATAATAAAGTCTTTGAAGAGAGAGTAAAAGTAATATAAAAGAAAAAAAGCCATGTAATGATGATACACAGGGACTCTGGATCCTATATAGTATTGTGTGGATTTTGATAAGCAAATGACAGCTGCTAAGAGACATGTGATTTCGAACAGGACTGCTAAATTGAACCAGCCTAGATATTTTAGGGTTGTCTTAACTTTAAAAAAGGAATCAAAAATGTATTTGTCAAATGAAAGTAAAAAATGCTTTGGGGAAGATGTTTTGCTTTTGTTTTCACAGGAAATGAGAGGCTATGGATTCCCTCAGGGTTGATATGGATCAGGTTTGATCAGAGGAGACCTCCTGAATCTTGACAGGTGATATATCTCAACAAGGGTTATAGTTGGTCTTCCCAGGACTAGGAAAACCTAATAGAGTAGAAGCTTCCTTACAGCTGAATGTTTTTCTGTGTCCCACCTGGTCCACAACCTCTCAGACCCAAGTAAACACACAGAGGCTTATATTAATTAAAACTACTTGGCCATTAGCTCAGGCTAAGTATTGACTAGCTCTTACACTTAAACTCAGCCCGTTTCTGTTCATCTATATTCTCCACATGTTCTGTGGCTTTACCTGTGTGCCACTACATGCTGCTCCCTGGACAAAAGGCTGGTGTCTCCCCACTCAGCTTTCCTTTTTCCAGCATTCTCCTTGTCTGCTTATCCTGGCTATACTTCCTGCCTGGCTACTGTCCAGTCAGCATTTTACTAAACCAGTGTACAAAAGCATTATCCCACAGCACTTCCTAAAATATGTACGTACATGAAGGGGATCTAAATGAATTTGCAGAATAATGGGGGAGATGGTGCCCCAACTGGCTATCTCTTGTCGCCAAATGAAGCTTCTAGTACTGGGGTGGGTTACATATAATTGAGGTGTTAGCCAAAGGGGTCCCATTGGAATCCACAAGCAACCCAGTATGTTGAAAAGATAATAGGTTGCTCTCTACAAACTGATAGCAAGGCCCCATTGTCACAGACAACACATACACAATTCATTGAAGATGGGGAAGTAAAATGGTACCTACATAGAGCCTTCACCCCTACATTCTATTGTCTTTAGTATAGGAAGGTATTCTGTATGCTACCAAAGGAAAAATGTAAACACCACCCCAGCCACAAAACCTTTGATCTACAATGGTGTCTTGCCTGCAAGATGTATTATTGCAATGGTGGCATAAAGCTTATGTAAGTAACCAATCAGGATCCGATTTGACTTAAGGCCCACTCCGCAAGATGGAACCCATATAAAACACTTACTTGGATGACAAGAACCTGAGACTAGATAGCTCAGATACAAATATGACTGTTCTACTAAAAGAGCATAGCAATAAAATGACTCCTACTGACATTCTACTGTATTCATAAATCAGTGCCTTGTTCAGCCATCATCAAAAAACCTTCCTCCTGAAGCAGATAGGAACAAATATGGAGACTTAGAACCAGACAATATGCAGAGAGTGAGAGACGTTGGAACACTCAATCCTAAAGGAGGTGAAAAAGGTGTAAGAGCTTGAGGGGATAGAGTTCACCAAGGAAACTAGGTCCTCTAAATCAACATGATTGATAGGCATATGAACTCAAAGAAAGAGGCAGCATGTACAGGGCCTGTATGGGTCTGTACTTGATGGCATCCCAGACCTGAAAGGAGAAGTAGAACATGCCCCTCTCCCTAACCCAGCTATTTCCAATAGCTAACCACTTGCAGATGACAATTCATTTTCTCCAAGGGAGTATCACTGCGGAAACAAACTACTCTTCCGATTAGACCCCCATGGCTGGTATCTCCTTGTTTCCTAATGTCAGGTTAAGGCTTTTTTTTTTAAAACTTATTTTTTTATTTTTCTTATATACATATATCCTTTTACCCTATGAGGTTTGCAGGTTATTACAGCTTCCAGTTTCCAGGTTAGTGCTTTTATGGGATTCCTGAATGTGCAAATGAGTGAGACTCTGCATCTATATCTGTTTCTTGTGCCTTTTCTTTGGCTTTTTTCCTGTTTGTTTTCTCCTATTCCAATATGTTAGTTTTTGTTTTAATATATTATATTAGATACATTATATTATTATTGCTTAGAAGCCTATTTGTTTTCTAATGAGAGAGAGAAAGAAGGAGGACTGGATGAGGACTGGAGATCAGGAGGAACTGGGAGGAGTAGAGGAAGAGGAAACAATAATCAGAATATATTATGTGAAAAAAATCTGTTTTCAGTAAAATATATTTTAAAGAAATATCCCCTGAGTTACACAGGCAAGCTGTAGTTTGGGTTTGATGGACTACTTGAGGGCATGAATACCTGGAGCTAAAAAATCCAAAATGCACCAGGGACAAATCCTGATCCCACTGCCAGGGGTCCTCTTAAGCCGGGCAAGCTAAACAACTGTCTCGCCTATGCAGAGGGCCTAGTCCAGTCCCATGGAGGCTCCACAGCCATTGGTCTACAGTTCATGAGTTCCCACTAGTTTGGTTTGGTTGTCTCTGTGCATTTCCCCATTATGATCTTGATGCCTTTTGCTCATAGAATCCCTCTTCCCTTTCTTTCACTGGACTCCTGTAGCTCAGCCTGGTGCTTGGCTGTGGATCTCTGCATCTGCTTCCATCAGTTACTGGATGACGGCTCTATGATGACAGTTAGGGTAGTCACCAATCTGATTACTGGAATAGGCCAGTTCAGGCATCTTCTCCACTATTGCTAGTAGTATAAAGTGGGGTCATCCTTGTGGATTCCTGGGAACTTCCCTAGCACCCTGTTTCTCCCTATTACGATGATGTCTCCCTCTATGATGGTATCTCTTTCCTTGCTCTCCCACTCTGTCACTGTGCCAATGCCTATGGTGGGATACCATGCATAGCCTTGGTGCAGGGGGAGGGGCTTGGACCTGCCTCAACTGGGTGTATCAGGCTCTGCTCATTCCCCATGGGAGGCCTTGACTTGGAGGAGGTAGGAATGAGGGGTGGGTTGGAGAGAAGGGCTGGGAGATGAGAGGAAGGGGCGAGGGGGAGAGGGGGATCTGTGGTTGGTATGTAAAATGAATAGAAAATTCCTTAATAATAAAAAAAAATATCCAAAATGCCCCAGTTATTCCCACTTAGTCTGACTTATCATCCATAGTTTACCTAATACCAGGTGAGGGAATAAGCCCCAGAGATCAACAGCTTCAGTTTCTCAGTCAGCTAATACTAACATTGATATAGACATAGAATACCTTTGGGGACTTGGAGTGCAATAATCTATACTTATTTAAGTACATGAGCCATGGAGATTGATATTTTTCAAGGATACTGGCACAAGTGTGCTGCAAATACAAGGATGACTCCATTGTCATGGGTTTTACTGCTAAAAAGTATGCTGTGAGGTTATTTCTTGCTGTTGCATATAGTTGGAGCTAGTGGTTTTCCTTGTTGCTTTGTAGTCCATTCTACAAGTGAACACACTGTAATTTATTCTATCCTTGATGACCATTTGGTTGCTTTATAATAAATGGCTTACAATTAGGGATTATTATGAGTAGACTATACTTCTTTTAATGGCTTTTTGGAGTTTTAAAGGAAGACAGTAGAAATATAAAGGAATAAAAAAAAAAAAACCATTCATCTTGGTCTATTCAACTTGCTATTTTCATCACTTGCCAAAAACCAAAATCCGTTTCAGAGCTTTTCCCTAATAGAAGATTAGGCACCAGGTTTGTATTTGCTCTGTTATGAGAAAGAAGAAAAAAAAAAAAAAACAGAGAAAAGTTTGAAATTTGAGAGGCAGGTTAATAATAGAATACTCACACTGTTCTTTAGATCTTGGAATTCCTATTCAAGTCTACCTTCTCATTCTTCCTTTTCCTTTTTCTGCCTTCCTTCCAATCATTTATAGATAGATGTGAATTTCTACAGTTAAGCAGGGCTCAGATGGGGATATTTTTCATGAAAGTGAAGATAAAGTCAAGTGATTTTCAATTTTCTCCAAATGGCTTCTTTTCTGGGAAATAGTTTCAGACTTTCATAAATATGGACACATTTGTTTGTTCTTATTACAGCCTGCTCCATAAGTCTCCCTAAGCCATAATGAAGGCCACTGAGACTGCCAGAAGCCATATCTTCCCTATCCTTAAGATTCTGTGGCCTTCCCATTAGAGGCAACATAACATTTCATCTGCCAATGGTGATGGGAAAGTTTCAATTTGGGCTGGCCAGGTACACAAAATGATCTACAAATGGCAGGTTGTGGGCTGTCATCTTATAGACTATAGGCTACTGAAATCATTTCTGTACAAGGACTAGTAGAGGACAATCTCCCTATGCCCTGCAGGTCATAGGTATTTTCAGGAAAAAACAAACAAACAAACAAAAACACCAGAAAGTTAACTGCTTCAAATTATTTTCTTGAATAAGCAACCAGTCAATCTAATTTTGAAAGGACATGTCTACTCTTTTTTTTTTTTTTTTTTTTTTTTTTTTTTTTTTCGAGACAGGTTTTCTTTACTTTTTCCTCTCTTTAGCCACTGTCGAACTACAGATCCGCCTGCCTGCTCCAGTGCTGAAAAGGCGTGCGCCACCACCGCCCGGCGGACATGTCTACTCTTAGTAGAGATAAGAAGTCAGTTCCTCAGTGACTACTCCTCAGTGCCTCTCAAAGGCCTATTTTCAGTCCTTTAATGTCTCAGGCAGGTAGATTCCACCTACTGTTTCCAAGAGGGTCCTAGCTGATTAAGTCAACTGAAGCTTTAGCCTCTGAGATCAGGTCATCATTGTCTACACACAATAAATCAGATTAGCACAGCTTGTTCCTGGTACTTTAGTTTGAACTATTAGGAGTGCAGACTATCTCAATTTTGTAGAATTTGAGAATATAGAGTTTGAGATTACAGGCAACTATCTTGCTTATAAGGCCATATGCTATAGTGAATGGAAACCGTGTTTGTTATGTTTAAGGACTGTAATTTCTCCATTTTTCTGAGTTGTGCTGGGAGAAAATGAGTTGCTCTCTCTTGGTTGTGTCCATTTGTGTAAATGGGAACCCAATTTCTACAACTGTTCCAAACTGTGAAGGCCAGAGAAGGTGACTGTGCCTCCATTTAGGATGACTTGCAAAAGAAATCAGTAATTAGCCCTGAGTTGGGAGTTTGTGTTTTTCCCCCTCAAGGCAAGTTGGACTCTGAGAAACACACAGAGCTTGGTGTTTTAGTCCCATTCTCTTTGAGGCAGAAAACTCACTCAATAGGAGTCGTTTGCATTTCTATTTGAGCAGCCCGGAGACAAATATAGGGAAATGAATAGCTTTTTAATTTAATTGGCTTCCCAGTGTGAATCCAAAAATAGAAGGCATAATCCATCTTGGAATTACTGTAGGACTCACTGGAGTTCAAATCACAGCATAGACATCCCACCTCCCTCAGAGTGCAAACATCTTCCTCCCCAGTGCCAGACCCCCTACTGGAACTTGGGCAATTTAGTTCCAAATGGACATTAGAGAACAGTCATTCATTCGTTATTCATTGTGATTGGCCTGTCTTCTTAAACTATTAACTGCATAACATTTATAAGAAGGAAATAGTATTTGTGTATTTGTGTGTAGTATGTTTCAAAATCAAAATATAAGCACTGAACAGAAGAAATTAATGCTGCTTATTTTTTGTTTTGTTTTGCTTTTAATTTTATGTGTATGAGTATTTTGCCTGCATGTATGTCTATGTTCCCTGTGTAGGCCTGGTGCTAGTTAGTGGAGGCCAGAAGAGGGCATAATGTTCCCTGGAACTGGAGTTACAGCTGTTGTAAATTGTCTTGTGGGTGTTGGGAATTGAACTCGGTTCCTGTGGAAGAACAGCAGTGCTCCTAACTGCTGAGCCACCTCTCATGGTGGATTTTTAAAGTGAAAATGGAAGAGGGTGTTATAGTATAGCTAGATAGCCAAGCTGTCAGAATGTTCTTACATCTTAGCCTGTGAAGGCTAAGATTCTGTTGGGAAGCCTTTGGATGAGAAGCGAAGAAAAGAGGGATGGGGGAGAGAGAGAGAGAGAGAGAGAGAGAGAGAGAGAGAGAGAGAGAGAGAGAGAGAGGAGAGAGAGAGGAGGGAGGGAGGGAGGGAGGGGGAGGGAGGGAGGGAGGGAGGGAGGGAGAGGGAGAGGGAGAGGGAGAGGGAGAGGGAGAGGGAGAATGCTGCTGAGATTCCTTGTACAAAGAACAGCCTCTTCTATTGGCCCTGGAACAAGACTGTAGTGGAAAGACCCCTGTGGATTTGCCTGGTGTTGCTGGGATTGGAGATGGACAGTCACCCAAGGAAGGCAGATGTTTCCCCCAGAGGACTTTCCCTTGTTTGCTGACAGAAAGAGCCATGCCATGGGTTTCTCTGTAATTTCTATTTTTTCCCCTCTCTCAAATAAAGACAAATCCTGACATTGAATATATTCCTCTCTAGAGCTCTGGTGGAATTCCAATGCTGAGGAGGAAAAAAAACAGCATACTAAAAAAAAAAAAAAAAAGTCCTTGTGTTTAAAATAAGAGAATACAGTGCATAAGCTTGGCTGAGCTGGAAAGTTCCAGAGAAGAGAACAGCTAGCACTTTCCTCACAGCTGGAAACTTCTTGTTTGGTTTTACTTGTGTCTTTCCAGCTATGTGGGCCATTTCAGACCTACGCACCCTTAGTGTGTGTGTGTGTGTGTGTGTGTGTGTGTGTGTGTGTGTGTGTGTGTGTGTGTTAGTTCTTTTTATGAGAGGATTGTCTTTGAAGTAGATTCTCTCCATTTTTATTAATTTCCTGAGATCATGAGCCTAGACAAAATTATTTAGAAGGCTATAGCAAGTTTGGGCTGATAATTCACTTTTTCTACCACATTTAAGTTCCTTCCTAGTCTTTCCTCTAGCTCTGATCCTCCCCAGTTAATCTCTGCCTGTGTGCATCAAATCAGTTCTCAGAACAAGCCATTTGTCCTGACTGAGCCTCAGAGAAGAGTCCCTAGCATTCAGGTTGAAGATTTCTGAAGGTTGGCATTACCTTCCACTTTTTTCTTTTTATTTTATGGCTGATGCCCATGGAGGCCAGAAAATGGCATTGGATACCCTGAAATTGGAATTACTGATGGTTGTGCGCCACCATCTGAGTGCTAGGAATCAAATCTGGGCTGTCTGCAAGAGCAACAAGTCTCTACGCTACTGAACTGAAGGATCTTTCCAGCCCTTTTCTATATCATCTTTAGTATGTCCCTTCAAGTCATTTTATTTTCTATTTGTTTTGTTTTTTTGCTTGTTAGTTTGTTTTAACTTTACTTAGTTTGTTTTTGTTTTTTGCTTCAGCCCAGATTTATCTCAACTTTGCTCTCTAGCCTAGGCTGGCCTTGAACTCCTCATCCTCCTGCCTTCACCTCCCAAGTAGTTTCAGTTCCTCATATATTTTGGGTATCAATTCACATATATCATTTTAAAATATTTTCTCCTAATCTATGGATTATAACATCTTAGCTTATTGTTGTTGTTTTGCTTGTTTTTGTTGTTTTGTGGGGTTTGTTGGTGTTATTTTTGTTTGTTTGTTTTTTCTTTATTTAGCTTTGACTTTACAAAAGCCTTTCATTTTGGGATCATATCCAAGACAATACTTCTAGTCCATTGTTATGGAGCTGTCCATGATGTTTTCTTCTAGCAGTTTTTTAGTTTTAGGATTAAAGGCAGACACGTGTGCACTTCTCTATCAGACTATTTTAAAAATGATGTCAAAGAACTAACACATTTCACTAGGAAGATCATACTAGAGGAAGGGAAAGGTTGAAGCTCAGGTGCCAGCCAAAAGAGGAAATTGTCTCTCAGGAAAAAAATTCACATAGCTCTGACAACTTATTGGACTTCCTTGAAGGACAGACATGAGCCAAGACAATAAAGGTCAGTGATGTGCAGGACTACACACTGACCAAGATTGTTTAATTTTACATACCACTTGTCTTCTGTTTAAATGTAAATCCCATGTCAGTACCTAGAGATGGACTTATGGGCCACTGGAGCCCTTTGTTTCTCTTCTTAATGTGGCTTCACTGACTAAGTCTCCTTTCTTTACTCTTCACTGTTGCTTATTTCTTTGTATTGGATGCTGGGGGTGGACAGCTAAGTTGTGCTTGTTGTAATTGCTAGAGTCCAGGCTTTGAACCTAAAACCTACATTAATACAAGCTCATGGGCTCTTGTGGAATCTAAAGATGGTGGGCCTTTGATTAGGGATATAGTTCATTGGTGAGCACTTGTCTGCAAAATCCTGGACTTATAGAAATCGACAATAAAACATTCATTACCAGAGACCAGAGGCTCAGAAGCAGATTGGACAAGGAAAGGGGAGAGATTGGGCAATAAATTTACAGTATCAGTTAGTGGGGCAAAGTCTAACTCTCTATGGGGTACACTGGTGACTATAGCTGGTAATAATAATTTATAGTATATTTCAAAATCACCAAAAGATTTTCAGTGTTCTCTCTACAACAAAATGATACATACTTGAGGTCATAGGTACACTAAATAGCCTGACTTGGTCATTCTACGACATTTACACTTAAAGAAACATCAAGCCTCACTGGTACACATTATGACTATCAATTAAGAACAAGCTTAGGAAGAGAAGTTCTGCTCCTTAGAAGACAGGACTGGCTCTATGCCTATCTGTCTGTGGACCCAGAGCAGCCCTCCTTGCCTTGGACTTCAGGTTTCTCTTCTGTGGCAAAAAGGTCTTTCATGATGAGGTGACTGCAGTCGTAGTTTTAGCTAAATTACTGTTTCTTTAGGAGAGAAATAAATTTCTACTTAACATGAGTGATAACTGGAAACTTTTGTACAAAGGATTTCAATCAATTTCTCTCTCTCTCTTCTCTCTCTCTCTCTCTCTCTCTCTCTCTCTCGTGTGAGTGTGTGTGTGTGTGTGTGTGTGTGTGTGTGTGTGTGTGTGTGTGTGTGCACATTTGCTCATGCCTGTGCATATGTGTCCACTGGCTTTTTATCTCTCACCTTTGAGATTGCTTCTGCCTTCCTTTAGGAGCTGTTAATAATTAATAGTAGCGCCAGCATTTGTAAGCCAGTAGTAATATGTTTTGATTTTATCATTTCTTTTCATGAATTATGGATAGCATTAAAATGTGATTTTTTTTTAAGTCCAAGAAGGAAAGAGAAGTTGATGAGAGGTCAGAGAAGATGAGAGTGCAGGCGACCTTGCTCTGCCATCACCTGCCAGGTTTAATAAACAGCGTTCAGCTTGAAAGAATTTAAGACTGCTGTCCTGATCCTCACCACATCTTCCTTCGTGGGTGGGAAGAGGCAGCTGCAGCTGGAATACAGATTTATAAGTAGAGCCTTGAAACCCTCCATCTGCGAGAGCATGTATCACCACACAAAGCAAGTCTTTTCTAGATGCCACTCAAAAGAGTAAACCCCCAAATCACCCCTGAATTGATACACTCAGGTTCTGAACAGACCTAGACTCATAAAAATGAATTTTCATGCTGACATTGTCACTAGCTACAGCTTCAAATAAGACAGAGAAATGATAGTCTCCTGATCTCTAAAATGCTGAAACAATACTAGATTCTTCTAGCAAATACAACTTTCCTGAGAGTAAAATTAAATTGGGACTATTAAGAAACAAAATCAAAACACCTATCCTTTGAAAGAAGCCATCAAGAGAAGGAACATGCACGCCACAAACAGGGACAGAACACTTGCCTAGTATGTTTCATGTTGGACTTCTTGGTTGAGTATAGATAAAGTATATAGAGCTGAATGGAAGAAAAAAAACGTATTGGATTTAAAGATATTCACATAGACACTTCATAGAAAGTATTTGTGAATGTCCAATAGCTACAGAAAAGGATACTCAATGTTATCCATCATGAGGGAAATGCAAAGTGAACCCACACTGAGGGACTACTGCATATTGATGTGGAGTAATTGTGCCAGCTTATGAGAATGTGAAAAGAAATATTTTATAAATGTTTGGCAGGGTTTTTTTATGGTAAATATAGACTTACAGTATGACCCATACTTTCCTTCTGAGGTACTTAGCCAAGATAAATGAAAAGTTGTCCTCACAAATATATATACATGAATATTCCAAACAACTTTACTCATAACCAGTGCAATTTTCTTATACTGGTAAATGAATGAATAATGAACACTACTCTGCCATAAAAAAAGGAGTACACACTAGTAATCATTGATTCATATATTTTATACAGTTTGTTTTTAGGCAATTCAGGTGAGAGAGAAAATTTAATCCTTGTTATTCTGCAAGGGTTGGAAGCAGAAGTTTCAAATACACACAGTTTATTGCACATGAATAACTGTCACAGTACATTCTCACTCTGGAGTTTGAACAATAAACTGGACACAGGGCTTTATAAAACTCTCCTTCTAGTTTCAGGGATGAAAGATAACTGAAGGAGACTAGTTAGACGATGCAGACCCGTATGTAACTAATCCACTTTGCTCCATTTTAGTCTGTCACAGTTTACTACAGCTCTCCCACCCATACCATTTCAGAGTGCACTGGCTCTGCATCACTTTGCAGGGATCTGTCCACAGCAGATAGGAAGTGCTTGAGATTCAATTCCTCTCAGAGAATCCCCTAAACAATGACTGATGGGGTTAATTATTAAAAAGTAGGAAGTAACTGAGGAGTTATCTATCTGTCCTCATGCTTACTAGCAAAATCAACCAGGGGTACACACAGTGATTACTCAGTCACATGCCCTCTTTTTACTGCCTTTCATAGCTATGACTCATATTCCCTACTCCTTATTCCATGTAATAATTAGTATTTCCTAAGACCATCATAGCCCCTTACCCTTTAAGCCACTTATACTTGAATATTTGTCTTATAGTGTGACTGGGAAAGTTCTAACTATAATAGTAGCTGATAGTACATTTACATTAATCTGGCTGCCTAGTAGTCATATAATTCTTTCTGATAAAGAGACCAGGTGTCACATGCCCAGTGTATTACTATGGCCCTACCTATTTCTATCTGTGATATCAGATGCGTGACTGATTCGAGCTATGATGGAAAAGTGGCTACCAATTCTGGCTTAGAACTGCATTTCCAGAAATATGAAAAATAAATGAGAGTTGGTATGAGATCTGGCTGTGACTTGGCATAGCTATTCTGTATCTCTACAGAGGAGATGTGGAAATGATAGTTGAGCATTCCTAATTTGGAAATCTGAAATCCCAAATGCTCCAAAATGCAGAGTGGAAAATTCCACATCTAATCTCATGGAATAGGTCACTGTCAAATCATAAGCATACTAAAAATATTATAAAAAGTATCTTCAAACTATATGACTAGTGTGCGAAACATAACATCTTATTTTTTTTTTTTTACCTTGGGTTCCATCCTAATGTTGTCTCATTATGCATATTCAAATATTCCAAAATCTAAAATTTTTCTGGTTCCAAGGAATTCACATAAGGGATTTTCAACTTGCACTTTGCAGCCATTAAAAAATAATATTAAAGGTTGGAGAAATTATAGGAGCAAAGGGGGTCAAAATCATGATGAGAAAAACCACAGAGACAGCTGACCCGAGCTAGTGGGAGCTCAAGGACTCTGGACTGACAGCTGGGGAACCTGCATGGAACCAAACTAGGCCCTCTGAATGTGGGTGACAGTTGTGTGACTTGATCTGTTTGCGGGGCCCCTGGCAATGGGACCCTTTAACTCTAATAAACTCTTATAAGCGGATTCTGTCGTGTTTCGTGACACTTCCTTGCAGGGTAAGAACACAATGCAGCTAAATAACTAACATTTTGGTTATCCCAGGTACATGAACTGACTTTTTAGAGTCCATTCCCTATGGTGGGATGCCTTACTTAACCTTGATGCAGGGAGGAGGAGCTTAGTGTTGCCCCAAATTGATATGCCAGCCTGTGTTGACTACCCAAGGAAGGCCTTACCCACTATGAGGAATGCATTGGGGTGGGATGGGAGGAGATGGGGAGGAAGGGAGAAGGGGAGGGAGGAGGAACAGTGGTTGGTATGTAAAATGAAAAAAAAATTTAAATAAAAAATAAAATAAAATAAAGTTAAAGTAATTTTGATAGAAGAAAATGTTTTCATCTGATTGTTAGGCACAAAAAGCACATTATAAGACAATAAATATAACATCTTATTTATTTGGGTTTTGTAGTAGATAAATTTCCCATGTACCAAATGCCTTTCCCCAAATGCATCACCCTACACTTACCCAGTTTTCCACACAGCACAGAACCAATTGAGAACTACATTCCAGCTTCAGACCTATTCAGATCCCATTTAACAGAACTGATCAATCCTAACAGTGACTTTGCAGCTTCCTGTAATTACTCACAAAGTACTTTCTTTTGGAGAAAATTCTTCTATCTTTCCTTTCTGTCCAGTTCTTCCACTGCCTCATAAAGGGAGGCTTGCTGAGTTACTCATGAGCCTGACATAACTTTTGTCTCAACAGAGCTAGGTTTTGAATTTTGGTTACCCTATTCCATCAACACAGTAGCTGTAGTCAAACAAAGATTGTCTACAAATCTTCCTGAATGCCTTCTGTGATCCTTATGTCTGTGTAGGATTAAACATGTATTTTTGTGTTATTACCCCATGATGAAGGAAGACCTTAAGGAAATAATTTGAACAAGAGGGAAAAGTTCCCCTTCCAAAAGCTCCTCCTTTTCATGCTAATGATGTTTCTGGCTACAGTAGATGGGAGTCAAGCAATAGAAATGTTCATCACAGAGGTGGATGATCCATCTTAGATGAGAGTATTTGAAAAGTGTCAGGTTTGTGGCAAGAGTTGGAAGATAAATGAAAATAAATAATGCAGAGTTTACTCAGGGATGAAAGCATGCAAAAAACAGAATCAGAAACATGCTGAGCAATTAAGGTAAACTTGTCAATCAACAGTCTAAAGTCCCTAGATTAAATTATTTTCTTAAACTTAATAGCTAACAAGTAACATAGGAAGACAACTGAGTATTTTGCTTTAAGCAGGACTTCAGATATTTCCCATTTATTAATTGAAGGGAGAAGCAGGCTTTCATTGCTCCCCACTTCTTATTTAAAGGAGACCAAAGTAGGTGGATTTACATTAAAGTCACTCATGGACCTTGGGAAGATCATTTTAGAGGAGTTATTCTCAAACCAGGCAAGAGGCTATATTTAACTGATGAAAGCTTGAAAATGATTGCAAGTCTGAGGTGGGACACTGGGAACAAATTTTTAAATGTAGCCACTGCTTGGAGTCTTTCTTTGTCCTGCCTTCCAGCTCCCAAATAATGACATAGAGACTTATTATTATTTATGAAAGCTTGACCTTAGCTTAGGCTTATCCCACTAGCTCTTATAACTTAAATTAACCTGCTTTTATTAATCTATGTTTTATCATGTGGCCTTTACCACCCCATGTAACTGAAGTTTTCCTGCCTTGCCCACAGTAAGGACAAATCTTTGTCACCTGCCAGTCCCACAGCTGCTCAGACCCAATCAAGTAAACACAGAGACTTATATTGCTTACAAACTGTATGACCGTGGCAGGCTTCTTGCAAACTGTTCTTATAGCTTAAATTAATGCATTTCCATAAATCTATACCTTGCCACGTGGCTCGTGGCTTACCGGCATCTTCTCCTCTTTGTTAGTCCCGCCTATACTTCTTGCCTGGCCACTGGCCAATCAGTGTTTTATTTATTGACCAATCAGAGCACTGTGACATACAGACCATCCCACAGCAACCCCCATGCTGTGCCTGACTCATTCTACTTTTCCATGGCATCTCTCTTGTATTTAGATTCATCTACTTCCTCTCTCTCTGCCCAGAAGTCCTACCTATGCCTCCTGCCTAGCTATTGGCCATTCAGCTCTTTATTCAACCAGTCACAGCAATGTATCTTTACACAGGGTACACATATTCCATAACACTCCACATATATACCCCAATTACACTGGATGTTGGAATTTGAATTTGACCCATTAGTCTTGGTCTCAAGTGCCTTCCCCTGAAGAGCCTCATTGGCCTTACTGTATACCATTAAATGTTTAAGTGGAGTTGATATTGTCATAGGAATTGGACAGTTTCATGGAGTTGGATTTGGAAATCAGTAAAGTGTCTTTTAGCTTCTTTAACAAGAGTAAAAGCAGAGCTGTAAGTTTAGGCATAGTTCTGCTGGGAGGTGAGCAGTACATAGGATCTTGCTTTGTATAATATACTAGTGTACAGCTTTCACACATTTCAACATTTTGAATAAAAGCTCCTTTCCTTCTCTGCTCTACAGTATAAACTCAAATCACACTATTTTCTTTTCCTTTCCAAGAATAAATGACTGTAGACATCATTTGGTAAGACTGACAGATTTTCCTTATCGTTTGTTTGATTAAAGACCCAGAAACTTTCAGGCATCCTGCTGATGGCTTCTTCCCACGTTTGAATGAAAAGCAAAACAAAAGACTGTAAGTGCCAAAGAGTAGGCAGGTGTATTTATATTGGTTCTATCTATAGCTGCTGTTTACTCTGCTCTTAGAGGATGGGCTTCTTCATGCTGTGAGCTTCAAGATTTCAGAACTTTTAGACAATATTTTCTCAAAATGCTCTTTTTCTGCCTCAAGTCTTCCCAACTTTGCCTTCTTGAAACCTGAAACAATCATCTTTCTAAGTCTGTACTGGCCTTGAATTAGGTGTCCTGGGTGGCAACAAGCTAGAGACCTGCTTACTCCTGTAGACTTCGTGGTGACTGCAGAAGAAAGCCATTCTCAAAAACAACCTCATTCTTCTGAGGATGGCAATTGATGTTCTGATATGGGCTGAGTCTAGCTGACCTTCTGAGGTTTCTCATGTGTTTGTCGACAGCTAATGATCAGCTGGGGAATGGCTTACCTCACTGGGCCCCTGCTGGGATAACTGCTCTCCCAGCACATTTCTGACAAGCTTCCAGTTGAAGCATCACAGGAAAAGAACAGGTAACTGGCTTTTCAGGCTCTTGCTTGCTTCAGTTGCTTTTCTTTCACTGGCCAAAACAAGCACAGCCAAGTCCAGGGTCTTAGGAGGTCATTACCAAAGCCATGGGAACAGTGGGAAACTGGGAATATTAATGTGATAAGTGTATTACAAATATTAGAGTGAAAGTGATGGTTTATGTGAGGGTAATAGAGGCACCATTATACTCCTTGTCATTGATGAAAAATGTGATAGCATTCTAAAAACAAAGAATGGGCACACACTCAGACTGTATTAGTGAGGGCAGCTAAAATGAGTGACTGTGCGCTGGGAGGAGGTGACATTTTTCATTCTTTTGGAGACCTTTGAAATCTCTTCTCTTAGATCTCATGGGAAGTGTAAGATGATAATCTTAAAGACACTGCCAACTGGGAGAGCTTTCTGCAAATAAACACTGCTCTTATTTTCGACATTTCGATTCTGACATAAGAGATGCCTGTATTCTGAGGCTGGAATTCATCTTTGGAAAGTTGATCATTTTTTTCCCCTTTGACAGAAGCCAAGAAAAAGTATTTATTTTCAAGATAGGAGTTAAATTCTTTCTCCTTCCCCCTATCTACATGTTTTTTCCTTTTTTTATAAATTAAGAATTGTAATTTTTCCATAGACCCATGTTCAAATGAAAATAACAAATTATATCATGAAGCAATGCTTGCTTTGTACACATTCATTTTGCATACAATTACTGCAAGTAACTTCCTATTAAAATATTAACAGGGACACTCATGGAGACAAGGGCTCTCATGCTCTCATCTGTAGAGCCTGTGACTCTCAGGAGTGCCCTCCTCCAGTGTTGACAATGTGTGGAATATGTCTGCCCCTCATTCTCCTACCCTATCCAAGGAAACCCCTCAGGTACAGGATAATGTCAGGATGTCTCTGGGAACAACCTGGCCACTGATATGTGTAGCAGGAATCTTAAAGGTTCTTATTAATAAAATCAAGCCCAAGGCTAGTTATTGGGGTCAATGCTGGTAGATCAGAGAGACAGAACAAGCCACAGCTATCTCACCTCGCCGGATCCTCAGCTGGTCCTGTTTCCTCAGACTGGAAGCCTCTGAGTCCTCATCCGGAATGGGTCTCAGCTGAATTACTGCTCAAAAGCCTGAATGCTTAACCAGCCAAAAGCTTAACCAGCCACATGCTTAACTAGCCAAATGCCTCCAGTTTCTGGTCCTCACGCCTTATATATCTTTCTACTTTCTACCACCACTCCCTGGGATTAAAGGCTGGCTTTCTGGGATTAAAGGCGTGTCACCATGCTTGGCTGTTTCCAATGTGGCCTTGAACTCACAGAGATCCAGAGGGATTTCTATCTCTGGAATGCTAGGATTAAAGGTGTGAGTGCCTCCATTTTCTAGCCTTTGTATCTAGTGGCTATCTGTTCTCTGACCCCAGATAAATTTATTAAGGTACACAATATTTTGGGGAACACAATACCACCACAGATATGTGTTTGTATTTTTACCTGAAAAGTCTCTTTAAACCATGAGGAAGACATTTTTAAAAATTCTCATGATTGACACCCTTGGACCCTGACAGGAATCTAACAAAATGCTGGGTTTCCTCTCTGTTACTGGACAGCCTGAATTTTCCTTTTTCCTTAAGCTCTGTTCTTCAAATTAAAACTTTTGCATGAAAATTTATACATGTTGCCAGTTTTTATTTCTATAACACTGGACCAAAGCCTCTCACATCCCATATTAATATAGAAAACATCTTTCCTTTAAATTTTTTTAAAACAAGGTTTTACTATGTAGTCCTGATTAGCCTCAAATTCACAGAGATCCACCTGCCCTTGCCTCCCCAGTGCTGGGATTAAAGGTGTGCACCAACACCTGGCAGGCATCTGAAAAATAAAAATGATGAAGGCAGAAGTAGTGAGGCTCCATGTAACTTTTTTTAAAGAAAGCAGTTTAAAATATAATGATCAAAAAGCATATTTTTCTAAGGAATGTTTCCAAATTTTTAATGAACACAGTGACGTGGAAGAAGTCTCAGTCCATTCTTTTAGCTATTAATTGTGTGCCTAATAAAACAAAAGAATATATATTTAAAAAAACAGAATACTTAGAATGGCACAGCTAAGAAAGCTAAAGCCACCAAGTGTCAGAGCTAAGCACAGCTGAACTTACTGGAGGAAGCTGCGCTGTGTTCCTTGATGCTTACCATGGGTGTATCCCTGGCTGGATACCACCAGTGTGATCCCTCATACCTACTACACCTAAGCCTTCATTTTAGCAAAGCCTGATATACTGGGATACACATTCATTTGTGAGAAGTACTGACATAATTATATTATGAATTAGCTAGTGTATCTAATTTTAATAGAAACATTGGTGTGACTGCTCTTATTTGTAGAATACTTGCAATAGCCATGGGTCTATAATCATCTCTGAATTTAAATGTTGTTATCTACCAATTGGGGACCTATAACTTTCAGGTATAAGTGATTAAAAATTAGGGAGACAAGAGCATCCCTATGATAGGGTTCTTTGAAACAGAGATTGTAAGTATTCGGTCTTCTTATTTTGTCAGAGAAGTGCTTGGATCTTAGTGTGGTGGTATTGTGTTCACCAAAATATTGTGTACTCTAATAAAAATATCTGGGGTCAGAGAACAGACAGCCACTAGATACAAAGGCTAGAAAATGGTGGCACTCACACCTTTAATCCTAGCATCCCAGAGATAGAAATCCCTCTGGATCTCTGTGAGTTCAAGGCCACATTGGAAACAGCCAAGCATGGTGACACGCCTTTAATCCCAGAAAGCCAGCCTTTAATCCCAGGGAGTGGTGGTAGAAAGTAGAAAGATATATAAGGCGTGAGGACCAGAAACTAGAGGCATTTTGGCTGGTAGGCATTTGGCTGGTTAAGGTTTTGGCTGGTTAAGCATTTGGCTGGTTCAGTTCAGCTGAGATTCATTCGGGATGAGGACTCAGAGGCCTCCAGTCTGAGGAGACAAGACCAGCTAAGGAATTGGCAAGGTGAGATAGCTGTGGCTTATTCTGTCTCTCTGACCTTCCCAGTATTCACCCCAATAACTGGCCTCAGGTTTGATTTTATTAATAACAACTTTTAAGATTCATGCAACATCTTAGTATCTCAGCTAGTACAAGTTTTAAACATTAAGAAAGCTATGAACTCTCAAAACAATCTTCTACCCTTATGCACTTAACACACATCCAACTATCTGCCCTCTGTGAAGACATTCACGTGCACTGTGGTACCTACTGTGTATTCTCAGTGTTGTAGGATACACTGCTTACAAACTTCTCCCTCCTATGAATGATGACCACCCTTCACTAGAAAGACTCTCAATGACTGGTACTCAATTTTCCTTAAGATTTTTTTCCCCCAAAATTGTGTTCCTCTCTCTGGCAGCAGTGTCGCCTGGCCTGGGAACCTGCTGTAAATGCAGGACCTCCAGCCTGCCTAGAAGCCTGCTCTACACAAGGGCTTCTCAATCCAAGAGGCTGTCCTGCTTAGTTTTCTGTCAACTTGGCACAAACTAGAGTTTTCTGAGAAGAGGAACCTCATTTCAGAAAATGCCTCTATCAGATGGCTTGTAGGCAAGTCTGTGGAGACATTTTCTTGATTAGTGCTTGAAGTGGGAGATCCCAGACCAGTGTGTGTGTGTGTGTGTGTGTGTGTGTGTGTGTGTGTGTGTGTGTGTGTGTGTGTAACTGAGCGAGCCAGGAGGTGCAAGCCAGTAAACAGCACTCTTCTGCTTCAGTTCCTGTGTCCAGAGTCCTACCTTGAGTTCCTACCTTGACTTCCCTTTAAGATCTAGTGTAATTAGAATGTGGAAGCCAAATAACCCCTTTCCTCCTCAAGTTGCTTGTGATCATGGTGTTTTATCACAGCAATAGAAAGCCCCCAAAGACAGCTGCACAACTGACTCCTCCGAGGAGCTTTGGAAGATGTTAATGGCAAGTGTCACTAGGCAATTCAGTTGGTCATTGGTTGTGGCTTCAGGACTCTGTACTTAAAGTTCTAGATGATACTCTGATTGGAGGTGCAAAATGAGACAGGGAATCCAAAGGTTTATAAGTATTTGTCATTTGAAGTTGTCATCTGAATGTGACAGAAATCATTTTAGAAGTGGTGGAAGAGCCAAGTGTGGTTATAGCAGGCCGGCTTTAGGAAGTATGAAGCCTGAAACTCCGTGTTGTCACATGTGCTTCTGTGATAAAAGCCAAACATCTCCTGTCCTCCCTGACACTCTGCTAAATACTATAGGTGGTTGCTTGTATTCTGAAAAAGGTTACAGGTATTCTGAAAAGCAAGTAATAAAAGCTAGTGACTTCAACCAGGCAAGGCACCATAGGAGTGGGGCAATGATTGATACAGGTACCGAGATGAAATTTCAGAGACCTTGTTAAATTCAAAGTTCAGATAAATAGTGGGAACCCTGTGTTTTGATCGTTTTATTTGCTTATTTTGCAACCTTGGAGTGAGCTCTAAAGTGCTTTATGAGGCTCAGGAGCTGAGGACATTATGAGAATGTTAGTTCTGAGTTGGCACAGCTCTTGGAAAGGGTGTTCCTAGACTGCAGAAAGACACTTGTGTACAGTGGGGCTGACTCAAAGCTTCTCTTTATGAATGTCTTCTAGTTTTCCTGGGTCTTCCACCTTTCTCCCCTGTGAGTCTCTGCCTTTCCTTTGCCTCTGAAGTGAACTTGACTTTGTGTTTGTGCTTTGCTCCGTGTCCTCCAGTTCCAGGAAAAAGCTCTTGCTTTTAAAGTAAGTTCTCATTCCCTGGTGTTTATGAAAAGGCTCTTATTTATTCACCATCTTCTAGTACACCACAGCATTGAGGATACGTCCATAAATTTACATCTCTAAAATGCTCTTATTCTTCTTTATAACATGATAGATGGTTTCCTGGGGCAAGAAATGGAGTGAGCCCAGGGTGTGGTGAGAAAATATGGGGGGTGGAGATGAAAAACAACAGCAAAATGAAAACAAGAATTTTGTGAGAGACCAGCCCCCACCAACTCTCTCTCCCTTTGCCTGTTACAAAGAGCCCTTTGCAGATGGTGGTGAACAGGCAGGGAGCTCCCTCAAAACCACCAAGTCTGTTTATGCATGTTATTTTCTTTTGAATAGTGCCTGAATGCCTTCTGAAGCAATTTTCAAGTGCTGCCTCAATCCATGCCCGAGCTTGGGTGGTCATGGAGGTATAGAAAGAGCCAAAGGCAGGCCCAGAATGATCTTTTCTTGATTGTGTGATGAACAAGAAAGGAAAAGAGAGGAATTGGACAGCCCCAGGATCTCTAGGTTCACCCTGAGTACAGGAGCATTAATAATAACCAAGAATTTGTTGGAGTCTTAGGTCTCATCCCAGATGAGTAAATGGGCATCCCTGAGAAAAAGAATCTAACAAGTCAGCTAGGTAAAACCTGTGCATGCACAAGTCTGAGAACCTGTAGAACATTTCCCCTTCCCTCCTTCAATTAGGACACCTTTTGTCTTCTTCCCAGTGCTTCTGTCTGTGGGGCATGGACATGTGAGTGTATAAGCTGGATTGTCAACCCGACATGAGAAGTGTAAGGAACTGACAGTGCTCTCTGCCTTGAAATCTTTTACTTACATTGGATAATAAAGTTGAGAATGGCACTGGTGATAAAAACTGAAGTGCCACCCCACCCCCCTTAAACCATGCTGTGTTGATAGTCTCCACTTCTGACTGCCTGACTGGATCTTTGTGATTGTGGACAGTTGGATTGATGCAGACCCAGAGCCATGTTATCTTGGGCTGTCTAGTTCCCTTAGTAACCCACTTCTGTATCCAACATAATATTTTCTCAACTATCAGGTAAAACCTTGGGAATATTAACTGACCATTAGCTTCTACCAACCAAATGGCTAAGACTGCCATCAGACAGCATGAAGAATTTCTATAGTGTTTTCCCTCCTTTCCTGAAAGATGCTTACCAGATATTCCCACAAATGCTTTAATTAATGACTTTCTTTTGTTTTGTGACTATAAAAGTTTGTGTAACCAGAATCCATATTCTCCATCCCTAATGAAGGGGATAAAAGCCATAAAGGACAGAGAAGGGTTTAGATAACATGGCACTAAAATGGATATCCAGAATGAATTGGCTAAGATGACAGCTACAGATATGGGGGAATGATGAGTAAATAATGTGAGCATTATGTAATTTGCTATAGAACTATTTCTGACATGATGCCACTTTTGTATGATTTTTTTTGTATAAATGTCCTCAAGACCAGTGAATCACACTTTCACACAGGGTATATACAGTATGTCATACCTGCGTGATGCTTACATATTTTTTCCTAATTTCCTAGCCATTTGCAGCTCTCTGTCCCTGGCCCCAGAACTCAGACCTGACACATGGGTCACTCATTTTGGGCTAAGAAGAAAGTCTTTCATATTTCCTCTGAGCTGAGAACTATGATTTGAGTTGATTATAAAGGCAAAAGCAACAATGGCACATCAATATAACTAAGACTGGTAAGCCATGACCACATGGCAACTTACAGATTAATAGAAATTCTTAAGTTATAGGAGATAGCTAGTGAGAATCCCGAGCCATAGGCCATATAATTTACAATTATATTAAGCCTCTGAGTATAAGCAGCTGGAGGAATACAGACTGTGGGGCCAAGTGGGACCTGAGGAAACTTCTAGCTACACACACATAACTTATAGGGTTATGATCCTTACCCATGAGTCCTCCTGCTATTAAAGGCCAATTATTAACTTAGTGGTTCTGCACAGAGAGCTTTAACAACTGCAAGTGCTTGGGTTTCAGTCCTGTGCCCTTAGAGATCCTCATATGTTGGAGCCTGGAGTAGTCTATGCATCAAGACTATTAAAAAGAACCCTGGATTCTAAGGTGGAGCCAGGGCCAAGAGCTCCTGTCTTATCTAGTCCATCACTGCCATCCTTATACCTTTAACCTAGTGGATCTTAGCCTTGGAAGCAAATTAGAATCACCTGCTTCCTCTTCAAATCATGGCAATGCTCAGATTCTGGGGTAGCTTTTGGTTACTGTGGCAAAATAACCGAAGCAATAAATTTGAGAAGAGGAAAGTTTGAAAAGTCTGATTCAGGGACAGTTTTGGATGTTTTCACTTATGAGTGGTTATACTCACTAGCTGTGGTGAGGCTATACACCATGGAATGATTATGGAGAGGTATTGGGTTACTCAATTCACAGTGTCCAGGAAATGAGAAATGAGAGGAAGACATGGGGATCCTGCAATGACCTAATATAGTCTACTAGGCTCTACCTCTTAAAGGTTCCAACAACTCTAATGGCACTAAACCTTCAATATATGGATCTGTGGAGAACATTGCAGGCCCAGACTTTAACATGCTCCATCTCCTGAGATTTGGACTGAATTACCTGGGGTAGCTCAAGCATCCTGTTGTTCTGATTGTAGTCAGTGTGGGTGTCTTCACCCCAACTCTACCTGCTGAGAGCTGAGGGGGTAGAAAAGCTGTGTTTTACAGAGGCAGAGGCTCTGACATTGTCACAACTGGGAAAATGCTAATTCAAGAATGGGGTGGGAATTCATTATGAAAGGTCTCAGCCTATTTAATTCAAAATGTTGAAAATTCAAGTAAGCACCATGTGTGTGCATCCCTGTGTGTGTGCTGTGTAACAGCTCAAAATGAGAGGCCTGGTTCCTCCTGCTGCAAACAAAGTAGTATCCTTTTCCTCCCTTTTTTTTTTTGTCAGAATATTTGCCTTATAAAACTTGTAAATGTGTGTATGTATTTTAATCTCTCTCCTTGAAAAATATCTTGTAGAAACAAAATAAGCCCATTCCTTTTTTTGTACTATCTTTCTCATAGACCATATCTTTGAACATTTGAACTGACTGACCATGAAATTCTCCCTGATGGTTAGATTTTTTTTTTTTCTTTTGGAAATTACTATTACAGCCTGCAGAGGAAGAAAAGACATCAATGCTCTTATCCAGCACTGGACCATTCATGCTGCAATCTCAACCTGTTAGGCAAGATGTACCCACTGCTACAATGTGGCACACCTGTCTATGGGATGACCAACTGCTCTGTTGGATTTGAGGTCTGCTCCAAGGCAGAAAATTCATGTCTAGTAGTGCAAACAAAATAATAATAATTAATAAAAACAACATAGCTAAAGTTATAGGCCCCAGGGAAGAACTCACTGATGTTGTTTTTCTAAATGCCATATTGTTAAACTGTCTTTTTAATATCTATGTGCATACCCACACATTTGTGCAGCTCCCAACCTTGGTCAGAAAAGCTTCTTATTTTAGTATTTAGTGGTTAATGTCGAAGACATATTCCTGTTCAAAGCGTTGAGAATAAACAGCTGTGAGTGCTCATCCATAGATGGCTCATCTATATGGACCCTCTAGCCACAAGGCTTAGGAAGCATTGCAGAAGAGGGAGCGGAAAGAATGTAAGTCAGGAGATGTGACATGAAATGCTGTCCCCTGGACATGACATGGCTGTTAAACATGTAAACTAATAACAAGAGCCGATCTCTACACAAGACCTAAGCAGTATAAAGCCAGTTAAACATGTTAAATGTTGAGTGTGGAGGGATTTCCAAGGCTTCCCCTCCAGCAGCAGAGGATCTCTTGGCAGTCAGTGGCTGCTGAGAGAGGAACAAGCACTTTTCTGTAGGGATATGGCCACTGGTAGGCTCTCCATGCCCCAGAGGATGTCCTCACCTTCCTGCACACATGGACATCACTAATTGAACCCAGAGGGTTAAAATAAATAAGCAAATTAGTTAATTAAGAAGTAGGACAGGAAGTTAGGAGGAAGATAATAAAGGGTTTTTTGGGGGGAGTTGGGAGTGGAGGGAGGGACCAATATATTCAACATACTACTTTGAAAATTGCAAAGGAAAAATCAGGTTAAGAGTTCAGATTTACCCTGTTTAGATAATGGCTACTAGATGACATGGATAGTAATCCCAATTCCCAAGTAAGGCACAAGGAACTAACTATGCAGAGCCAGTGGTGCAGTCCCATCATCTAACCTGAGAACTAGTTATTATTTATTTAGAAAACTTGTCGAAGACTTTGTACAAGTGTGATTTCTGTCTTTGCAGTCCCTGATTGTGTTGCCTTTGATGCAAGGAACATTCTAGTGTACCTGTTTTCTCCTAACTAGAAACTCTTAGCTAAAAGTTCTGGGTCTTTCTCTACTTCCATTCTGGTAGCATTCCTAGGAGAATGTTAGTGGGGGAGAGAGAAAAAGAGAGAAGGGGGGAGGGAGAGGAAGAGAATAAACATATGCTTGCTTGTCCAGCATAATGATACTTTTGCTCTACTACCTATATGAAGATGATTATATCCAATAATGTATCACACACAGATATTCAGTGTGCACATGTGAGTATTTGTGTATAACCGTGTGAAGAGAATAAAGGACTAAGCTTAAGATTCATTATAAAGAATGGAATTCTGTCATCTGAAACAACATGGATAAACAGGGGGACATTATGAAATAAACTAGACACAGAAAGACAATATGGTACATCACTACTCACATGTAGAAGCAAAAAGTCTAATCATATTGAAGAGGAAAATGGAATGATGGTCCCTAGAGGTTAAGAATATCGAGGAATAGGGCCAATAGGGAAAGTGGGGTTTAGGGTTCCAAAGTTCAATTAGAAAGCAAGAATTAATTCTGGCAAGTAGGGCAACTTTATTCTACAACATTTCATTATATGTTCAGAATAAGGTGAAAAGAGGTTTTGAAAGATTGTTCTTTTTCTGGTACTGGCCATCATACATAGGTCTTGCATGTGCTAGGCATGTGCTCTCATGTTGAGCTCCATTCTCTATGTTTTGTATTTTGAGACAGAGTTTTGCTAAGTTGCTCTGGTTGGTCTCAAAAATTTTGACCCTCTTGCCTCAGCTTCTGCTGTAGTTATGATTATAGGCATGTGCGACTATGGCCAGCTGGAGCTTGTAAATTATTAACACACTGAAAGCGTGGATGCTTGAGAGGTTACAAATGTTTACTTTGAGAACATTCTATATTCTACAATGTATCATTTTATCATACTGCACACATGAATATGTATAAATATTATGTCTATTTAAAATAAATACACAAAAAGAGAATAAATAGTTTCTGCCATCTCTTCTGTATATTTTTGCCCTGGTTCCATAACTTTTAGATCTGTTCTCCATTTTAGTTTTCCTTACAAGTTTTATTTGAGAAGTGTTGCTGGTTTGGATTTTGTTGTTTGTTTGTTTTTAAAGAGATTTGAGTATCAGTGAACCTAGTTCTCTGGGGCCCTTTTTATCTAAGACAGCCTGGCAACATTGGCTCATCACAGGAACCTGACCCTCTTGTGGTGTCTCTTATTCTCAGAGTTTCATTTCTGCAATAAATGAGCAGAGAAAAGTGCTGGATCACTACCTATAAGGTCAGAAAATGTCCAGGGCTGGTGGTAGACCTGTAGGGCAGAGGCAGTCACAAATTGGAGATGAAGTAGAGGACTAAGGAGGCAGTGACCCAGTGGAGAAGTAGAGAATTACTTCTTTAGAACATCTCAGTGTCCCCAGGTGCCTGGGACACACTGACCTGGTCTCAATTATGCTAACTTCTGCAGTCCCAAGGAAACTGATTAGGACTCCAGTTGAGCTGATATGAACAGATGGGGCTGAAATGACCTTTTACCAAAGACAGATGGGAACCAGGGCCAGTGACCTCTGCACCTTCTTCTAGTGGCCCGGAGAGGTGTGGGGTGATTGGTAGAGCCAATGGCAATTCTCTTTCTTTTTACATTCACCATTGCTACAATAACTTCAAGAGTTCATTTGGGATCTGTATACATGAATAGCAGACCTCCTAGATTCCTGCTCCACCCTCCACCCACCACCTCAACAAAAAGCTCCTTTGTGCTCGCTGAACCTTGGCATGGTGAATGCAGCCTTTATGTGAGCCCCACTTCAGAGTGTGCTGCAAGCTTCCTTAAGTGCAATGGTTTTGACGTCAACTTCTAAAACCACAAAGTAAAAGAGCTAGAAAGAATGTCTGAAATGGCCTGACCTGACTTCATTCCTTCACTATTCCATTTGTGTGTGTTTGGGGGGGGGGGGGGGGGGCCGCGAGCGTGCGACAAGAAAGAAAACACGACCAGAAAGTTCAAGGGACTTGTCCAAGAAGTTGGTTGACTATTGAACCATTCTGCTGCCTCTGAACCTAGAAACATTTGCCTATAATCTCTGTCCATTATTTTTCAACTTCATTCTGTTAAAATTCCCACGGGAAAACTAATGGGTCTATAATCCTATTAAATGTTAAGTCATTTTCTCCTGCTTACATGTCAGGGGAAGTTTGAGAACTTGTCTTCAGTCCCTCCTTTCATCTTCTCAAACCCTGGTTCCAGGGAGAGGCTTAATATAGAATGTGTTCTAGTTCAGCTGATGGGTTTCCAGCTTGAAAGGGTTCTGCCTCACTACTAATGATGTAAATTTAAGGCTGTTGATGCAGATTCATTTGGTAGCTGGAAGCATGCATTAATTTTATTTGGGCCCAGGGTTACTGGATTTTAGGAGCATACAGTTTGAACTTGAATCCTAAGACTATCAGATGTACCTTTGGTCTCTAGACCAAAACACAAGATGCTTTGCAACTTAGTAGCTCTCTTTGGGACAGGAAGATTGTTTCTTTTTACTGTCTACCTAGGCACTGGTTTCTCTACCTGGAAGGCTCTTCTTTTCATAATTTGACTCCCATTTTGATCCCAGTGAAGTATTTCCTCCTCAGAGAAGACTTCCAAGACTTGTCAGTAATGTCAGTTGTTAGCTCCTCTTTTGCCTTCTGGGCAGCCCTTGTTACAGTGCATGCAGCAGTACCCAGTAACTGTAATCAAGTGGCACCCTGATTATCACCCCATGAACAAGTGAAACAGGACATTCTTAGATATAGTATTGTAGGTGGAAGACATCAAAGGATCATAGCTATCCACTTGGTCTTTGATCCCACCCAGGGAATTCTGGAAGAGGCAGAACAAGGACTCAAAGCAGATCATGTTGTCTTGGGAACAGAGAAAGTAATGACTGCAATGGGACATGAGGGAATCTTTTGTTATGATTCTAACTGTATCTTGATCTAAATCATCACTGTATTGTGTTTGTCGATATTCACAGAAGTAACTGTATGACGAAGAGGGTAAATTTTAGTTTATATAATCAATGTTTTTGAAAATCTGATTAAACAGAAATAAACAAAGACACAAAGATATCAACTCCTCAAAAATAAACAAGTAAGTAGATAAATAAATAGAAAAATCTCAAACCAGCCAAAATAGAAGATATTATCTAATAGCCAAGGCAAAATAAATGTAGCCAACCTGGTTCCAAGAGCCATGTATTATGGTTTATAGAAATTAAAGAAAATTAGCCTCAAATAATTTCTAAGTTCTTTTGAATGTTAATGTGGAAATCCATCAAAAACAAACATGAAGATTCTTTCAGTGTTCAAGAGTTATATAGCACAGTATCACAGTTAGGTAACTAACTTATACACTAATTCGTTATCAATTTTAAAAGTATTAGAAGGATTTAAAGAAATAAGCATTGAATAGGGATAGAAATGCTAATTGGTCGTTACAGATTGTACACATGTGCTGGAGCCTTATATTGTTTTCCATACATATAAAATAAATTTCAAAAGTTAAAATTTGATTTAGAAGAGATTTACTCACAGGATCCAACTCTATCATTAGTCACAAAGGATGACCCAAGGTCCAGTTTCACTCATACAAATGGGCATAGCTGAGTGGCCTCATAATCATAGGAGTTTGGGGCTGGTAAATGGGTCATGCTGCTGTGATTCCCCAGGTACTCTGTATGTTCTCTTTAATGGAAAAGCCTCCTAGAAGGTAGGGGTAATATATTATCATGACTCTAAAGAACAGAGAGCTGCTCAAAACTACAGACCCAGCAGATGTAAAGACAGGGTAAAGATCACGGAGACTATAACAGTACTAGTCCCATAGTCAGGGACCAGAGAGAGAATGCAACTCAGTAAGAAGGTGGTACACAGAAGATGACAAGTTGGTGGATGTTATGTTTCTGACTAGTCAGGATGGACTCAAAAGCTGTACTAGACTACATCTGATAAAATTAATTATAAGAGCTTAGAAAAAATAACATATTCTTATGGGCTTTCTTCCCTAGCTCAGGGGAACCACTTCCTGGGGCATTGGCTAAAGTGGTGTTATTAAGTAATAAGACTGGCCTTTAAAAAAATATCAGAAATTTACTCTTTAGAGGATCCTGCAGATCTGACTATACTTTAATAAGCCAGCTAAACCATGGAACCATACTTAGTTAGTACCCTAATTCTAAGACTTAGAGCTACCCTGATTGAATGCTATTTACATGCTATGCATTTACTAGACTTGAATTTGTCCAATAGGGTAGCTACTGGCCACATAAAGTCATATAAATTTAAGTCTATGGTATTAAAGCCAAGTATAATCCAAAGTTTAATAACTAGGCTGCATTAGCCTCAAGGGCTCAATAGCCAGATGATGTACCCCCAGGTTTTGACAGCATACATTGGTAGTATGCTACAGATAAGACAGGGTGTTTTCTAGCCTTGTAGAAAGACCTGTTGGAGAACATTGAATTATAGATGGCTTCTTCAAAACCCAATTTTTAAAGTCTATCTAAATGTCAACTGAATGGAAGCACTGAATTTCAAAACGTGAAATCCACCCCATGTGCCTCATTCTCCAGGTATTTTTCTTGGCTCTCAGTGGGAGTCTGTCCTCCTTGAGTGGTGGGGGACTTTATTCTCATGGTGTCTGTCTGTGAACCATTTCTGGTTCAATGACAACTTCGTTTTGTCCTGCCCTATAATCTGTACTTCTCCACTTTAGGAGCTTCTGAGGGGCTCCTGGAAGACTTCTCTGAGTAGTACATCTGAAAATCTAGAAAAACTGAATGAATTGTTTCCCCTAAGTTCCCAGTCAATATTTAGCCTGTTAGGTAGCATGGCTGAGAAGCCTGCCTGTTGTGACATCCTTTGCAATGTTATCATCAGCCTCTAGTTGTCTAGTCTTCATCTGTCTCCTCTGCAGGCTTTTACACAGCTGTGTCTGGGCCTGTATTTGCCCTGGACCCATAATTAAAGATATGCTGGCTGCATTATTTTTTATGGAAGAGAAAGCTTTTCTTTAGTACTGTGCTGGCAATATATAACAACTGGCTCTCTAGGGGAGAAAAGGCTTTGATTTTTAGTGTTAACTGAATATCATAGCATAAATACAGGATGGCTGATTTCAAATTTCCAGTATGACATCTTAGAATACAGTTCTGGGAAGTTTTCCCAACACATGGGCCCACAAAGTATCTGAAAATAACCTCAAGACTGTGGAAGGTAGCAAAACATAAAATAATTAGAGTGATGAAATCCATGTCTTTGTTACTTTTACATATATATGCAAGTAGTGGCTTGTGTTTAATAACTGACTGAGGACTTCTAGAGACTGAGCAATTAACTCTCTTTGAGCTGGTGTGAGCAGATTCTAGCACACCATTTTTCACAGAAGAAATACAATTAGTTTACATAAGAGTGGTCTATTTCTGACTGCAGACTTGTTGTATGTATTGGAACTATTGGGGGCATACTCTTAAAGATTCATAGGATATAGGAGTCTGCTGTCTGTGATTGCTACAGAGCTAATTCAATGAATGAGATCTGCTATCAGATATTATTAAACATATTCAGATATTTAGGCAACCAAAATGGAGGAATATCTACTCCCATAAAAGTTTGCCTGGCTTGTACAAGCTTTGTAGAAATGAGTCAGTATGTTACTATTTGGGAATGTTGGTGAGGAGGGTCACTCTGGGCTCCTCCACAGCTCCATGACCTGCCGTTACCACTACTGCTTAAGAAACAAGAGATTTGAATTAGGGCATTTCCTGTGCTGCTTTTGGAAGCCCAGTTGTAAAACCTGGACTCCTTTGCATTATACAGTACTGTACTTGAAAACTTCCATCTGTGCTTAAATGTTGCCTAAGAAGCTTTATTTTGTTTTGTTTTATTCCTGTGATGAGAAACTCCTGAAAACTGGGAATAAGTGTCTGTTCATTGGAGTGGTTTTTTTAATGCCTAGCATAGGGTCTAAGTTAGGGGACAAGGGTTTGATCAATGTGCAGTGAATATTGGCTGCAGGATTGAGAAGGATGAGCAGTTCAGGGCAGGGAAAGGCAGCTTAGTCTGTGTTGTTGGCTTGTTATTGCAAAATCTCAGGTGAGATTAAAATTTGTCACTACCAAAAGGAAACCTCCAAATGTCTTCCCTCTGTTTAAGTGTCCTCCCCGCGCTGCGGCCCCCCCCCCCCCCCCCCCCCCCCCCCCCCCCCCCCCCCCCCCCCGGCTATAGAATGGGACAGAAAGACAGATAATAGATAGTAGAAATTTGGAAGCTGAGATTTCAGGAGATAATGTTTTTCTAGATCTTTTATCTCCTACCTGCATCATCCCGAGAAGACAATACTTCCTAGCCTGTTTGTACATCTGTGATGATATTTGGTAGTGATCATTTCCACTTCACCAAATAGAAGTAAATACAGAATGCAGTTCCAGGTCCTCAGTTCTGGGTAAATGAAAGGGCCTTCAACATCACCCCAGTCACTTACTTCAAGCAGAGCTAGGGTTAAAGGAATTATTTCGCTCCTGTGTCCAGCCAAGGTATATTCATAGAAGCTGGGAAAAAGAGGTTTGTAACTTCCCCCATGGCATTGGAGGAATTCCAAAATCAGTGAGTGAGTGAAATATTTAGCCACGTTTTGGAGTTTTGTCCATAGAATAGGATTTAAAAGATATACTGACCAAAATAACTATGTTTAACTATGAGCTTTGAAGAGCCAGATATCTTCCAGAACTCTCTGTCCTATAACTTTGCTTGAGTGCTCTTGGCTTATAAAAATCAAGTTCAGGTCTATCCCCAATGTAAGTAGACAGGTAAAAGTAAATGATGGAGTGGAATGGCAAAGTTTTAAAACCTACCACTTGAAATCTTTGCCAGCCAAAGTGTATAGGCAAGCTCTGGCTGCTCAAGGTTGTTTTGAGTTTTGGTGTTTGGGGATAAGGCCACACTGTTCCTATCAGACAGAGGCTATTTGTCACAACCTGGCTTCAAACACTCCAGTACCTTCATCTGTTGGGACAGAAGGATCCTTCTGCTGAGGTCTCCACTTGTCTCTGTGGTATCTGTGGATTTGGGCTTTTTGCCCAATGGACTTAGTCTTCTTTCAGGTGTTTGTACTTTGCTCATTCCCTCTCCAAGCCTTTCCAGCCAGGAGGTCTATTTTTTGCTTTTATAAAATGTACATTATATATTCTATAGATGACATCATAGGAGATAAGACATTCAAGAGGGGTACAGCTTTAAGAGAATGAATTAAGCTTTTCCCACTCCACTTTGTCTGCTAGTGTGTGCTGAGCTCTCAGAATCAGGTGAGCACAGCTGAAATTGCACACAAGGTTGGCAGTTACTTCACTGAACAGGTTGGCTAGAGCAGAGCAGGTAGGAGCTCCATTTGTAAAGTCTGCCAATTCCTGGTGGTTCATATTGCTTTTGTTTTTGTGGGTGATTCTCAAGTATATTCCATTATAATGAATGAACCTAGGAATAATGGTACCTCAGCAGCTGTCTCTTACTAGGGCTCATTATCTCAATGACTAGGAAGACTTCAGGCTTAGAGGAGGAACTATAAAATAAATGGTTAATCTGTTAATTGCTGTCATTGTCTGAGGGAACCTATCTGCTTCCTACAGGAGATTACTTCTGTTTCAGGGTGCAGCCTCATTCTTGTGGATTGTTGCTTTCATGTGGGTGGGGATGTCTGTCCTTCAAGGTTTGGCTCTTCTGGAATCCAAGGTGATTACGTATGTATGACACTAGCTTATTCCTGTACTGTCACCCTTTACCAGGGATGAGATATGACAGGTGGGCAGAGTCAAGCAGGATTTGAGCCAAAGTAAAGGAGATGCAAAATGAAGGCATAGATGCCTACCTTTCACCCTGGTTTCAATTACCAAGGATACACATATGTGTAACTGTAGCTGAAAGTTATCCCATGTCCTGCCTGGGCTATGGTCAGGACAAATTTCACAGAGGATAATATTATTTTTAAATTATGGCCATGTTACATTTTCTAGATACACATAGATATAATTCAATTAGGTAGGTAATCTTCAAACACTTCAAAGACCTTTGAAATATGGCATTTAAAATTATTAAAAACTTAGACTTTCTAGACAATGAGACACATTTGTTCCTGGCAACACCAATTTACTTCAAATGGGTTAATTTAAGATATAAGAACTAAATAACAAGAAGCCTGCCATGGCCATAGTTTAAAAATAATATTAGTCCCTGTGTGTATTTGGGTCTAAATGGCTATGGGACTGGCGAGTGAGAGAGATTTGTCCTGAGCGCAGCTCAGGTGGGACACAGGAAAACTTTCAGATACAAGTAACTAACTACTCCTTTGTAAAAGCAATTTCTAAGTGCCTGATTCAGAATAATGTCTGTCTTCTCCTGGTATGTGCCCCTTCCTGGAAATTCTTACAAAAGAGCAATTTTGTGAGGGAAATCTTAGTGATAACTATTTGATGCTCTTCATTCCTCTCCTCAATCCGACCATGCCACTCATGACTCAGAATCATGTGCAATCTCCAGCCCCTCCTAAGTTTGTTAGTAGAATCAGCACCTGGATGAGTAGGGATCCAAGATATAATGAAAAAATGAAGCCAACGGTGAGTCTTCAGGAAAGGACAAGCTATAAAATATCTGAAAATTCCATTGGCTTTTTTTGCTATTAAGATAATAAGAGAAGAGATTTATTTTTTTCCATTTCTGTGGAAATAGTCCATTTGCTTTTCTTTAAAACTGAGTAAAGAAAATTGCACTTTTGAAAAATCCATAGTGTTAGGCAGCTAGTTGGATATTAGCAGGTTTGGCAATCACTTTGGATGGAACTCTCCCTCATAATCAGCAGGTTATCAAACCAACATTGAGACTGCTGGACTCTGATTGCTGATCTAAAGAGTAGGATCAGAGTAATATTACTCTATGTGGAGATATGACATCACAAATAGCCTAGAAAGTCATTAATAGAAAACTATCTAAACCTTATATGATGGCCTAGCCAGAGGCTTTTTGGTAAATACTAAGGACATACCATCACACACACACACCCATCTGAATGAGCCTGCCAATACCTCGACAGAACAATACCCTTTGAAAAAAGTATACTAGAGACCTTAGAAGTAGTATAAATAAATGTAGGTTGTCATAATGTCTCTGGCCATTTTCTGCCTCATTCTTTGAGAGTGCCCTACTTTGCTCTGTAATGAACAACTTGTTTTCTACACTGAGCTATGTCTCATCTGAATTCTTTTAACAGAAATCATAAGGATTAGAGAGCTGAGTGGAATTCAGACAAATCCTGGTGACAATAGGCTAGTAATATTAGACATGGGTAATTTAAAATTACTGTGGTAGATGTCAGAACACTTGAACCCTACTTCTGTCCTCATGACTCACTAACTATAGGGTGTTGGGTAAGCGGCCTTGCTTGAGCCTCAGTGGCCTCCACTGTAAAGTGAGATTTGAGTCCCTTTCTCCATTTCAAAAAAAAAATATATATATAGTATATATATAATTATATTATATATTTAGTATATATAGTATATATATACTATATATATAAAGAAAATGTACACAAGAGTCATTGTAACAATACCATTTAGTTAAGAAATGTCACCAGAAAGTTGGTCCCTGAGATGATGCAACCATGTATATTATTATATCTCTACCCTTCTTGCTTTCAGTGGAAATAAAATAGTAAGAATTATACAGGCATGTTGAAGATACACATGTTTCTTAGCTGTCCAGCAGAGCTAGCAGGGAGAGGGGAGTTGAAGAGCCCAGAGCCCAGGGACCATGACAAAGATGTTGGGTTTCTTTTGAAGATGCAGAATGATGTTTCTAGGGTTAGTTGTCACTTAAGAAGTTCACCCAACAGAGGCTTGGAAAAGGGATACACTTACATGTTGTGGGATATTTGAACGCTTTGTGAAAATGTATTGCTGTTATTGGTATAATAAAAAGCTGAATGGCCAATAACTAGGCAGGACTTCTGTGCAGAGAAAGGAAGTAGGAAAAGATAACAGAGGCACAGGGAGAGGCCAATGAGACCCAGAGGGAGTGGGACACATGGAATGAAAGAAAGGTAAAAAGCTAGGAGGCAAAACATAGATTAAAATAAATGGGTTAGTTTAAGTTATAAGAGCTAGTGGGACAAGCCTAAGCTAAGGCTAAGTTTTCATAATTAATAAGAAGTCTTCATGTCCTTATTTGTAAACTGGTGGCCCAAAGAATAATTTGCCTATATCTACATATCACGATAAGCACATCTTGTCTGGGAAACAGATAAGCATTTGTACCTGGAAAAAATAGTACTTGACTTGCTTTTAGTAATCAAGTTAGAAAAAAAAGTGACTAGTGTTCACCAATACTATACCTAGCAAAGGTATTATGTGCTGGTAACAGCAAAATATATTGATGATATCGTGGCATATGCATTTTGATTGTTACCTGTAGCTCTTGGCTCATAACTCCTACCTGAAGGCTGAAGAGTGAAAACTTCAGTTTTCCCTTTTCTCTGTTCTGTGGCTACTCAGAAAAAAATCTGGCATATCTTGATCACAAGACCTTATTGTAGAAAGGGTCCTGGAAGAAGGAGTGCTGTACATTGAGAAAAAGAAGAATCTGGAGCGAGAAGTAATGTACCTCACTCAACCTAGTAGCATTAGGTCATGACTCTGTAAGAAGTTTTCATAAAATTTTAAAATAACACAGTTGAGAGAGTTCTAGATAACTGAATACATGGAAGCTCCATAAGGTGTCATGCCTACAGGGGACAGTTATGCCCCCCACAGCTTCCCATGTTCCTGGCCCTCAAATATTTTTATTTTGTATTTATTTCACTTTTTTAGTAACTGGTATTTATTATCAAAGTCATATTCAATGTCAACAAGATGCCACTACAAAAAGTTGCATACATTGCAGTCTCAGTGCAAACAGTGGAATGGAACCACAATCATTAAGAAATTAATTCTAACTACCCCCAAAAAGCAACTGAATATTTTAAACATCTTTATACATCCAGCCAACAAGTTAACAAAGTGGTTAACAAGAAAAAAATACAAATTCAGAGGTCTGGTGTTGATGTTATAAAAAGGTAACCGCTTAAGTATTTCTATTGATTTGAACACCAATCTCTGTGCCACTCAGCTTCATGCCATTCATCATCTGGTAGGCTCTCTCAGCCACCTCGGGAGACTCAGACTTAGCCACACTGCACCCTTTGGACTTTTTGTTCTCCATCTTGATGTTGGAGTACAGCACTGCTCACATTTGTTTAATTGCCCTTTAGCAATTTTCATATAAAATCAAATGGGAGATGTCTCACAAGTATCTGGCAGGACTTCCTGGCCACTGCAGGTGCATGACCTCCATGCACCTAGAGTAGCCAGTAAGTTTACCCCACAAAGGAACCTGCAAAGCTTCTTCCAAAGTTGCTCTGCTCCATCTTAAAGGCTCGATCAAAGCTAGCACCTCCTGGCGCCACGCATGGCCAGGCCCATTAGCTCAATGCCAACACCCAATGCCAGGCCCACAGTAGGGCCCATATGCTTCAAACTATTGACACCCATTTGCTCCAGGCCCATGTGCTCAAGACTCTTGGCTCCCAAGCTCTCAGGACCCATATGCTCCAGGTTGTTGGTGTCTATGTACTCCAGGCCAGGTGCCATAGGATCCATCACAGGGCCTATGTGCCCTAGGCCAACCCCTACCTGTGGGCACCATGTGATCCATATTCAGGCCCATACGCTTAATAGCAGGGCCCATACATTCTAAGGTTTGGCCTACATGGTCAGTGAGCTCGGCCATGAGCTCCAGGAAAGCCGATGCCAGCACCCATGTGTTCCACACCAGAGCCAATGTGCTCCATGGTCTGGCCCATGTGCTCAGTACTGGAGGACATGGGGTCAAGACCTAGTGGGTTCATGTGTTCAATGCCTGAGCCCATGCCCTCAACTGACCCCATGTGGTACAAGACCAGGCTCATATGCTCAATATCACCTGATCCATGCCATGGCCTAGGCCTGTGCCTAATCGTTCCATGCCAGCACTGCCAATGCAAACAATGCCTAAGGTCCATCCTCTTGATCCCAGGGACACTTCCTCTCAGCTCCATGTCCTCCCTGTTTTGCAATGAATGATCTCTCCTCTCTTTGGTGCATTACTTAGGATTTCATTTGTTCTTGTGTGTATTCATCCCAGATTCAAATTGCCCCATGTTTTCAATGCCACCACCAAAAAGACCTTCCATGCCTCCAATTTTATTTATTCCAAATCCTATGCCTTCCATTCCCATTCCTGCAGGCCCTAGATTTCACATTCCAAAGCCTTTGTTCAAGTGGTTGGCATCAATATGCTTCCCTCCAGGTCCTAGCATCATTCCAGAAGTACCAAGTCCATAGGGAAGCTACTATGGGCATTCAGGAAGTAAAACTTCTCCCTTTGTTAAGGCTTTCTCATTCATTTTGACATGACTTGGTCTATCAAACAGCAGCTGGCTGTTAAATATTGATGTAGTTTACCCAGCTTCAGTGGATTATTCAAAAAGTCATAGTGCCTATTCCACAACTTTGTCCATCTTTATATTCCAGAATGTCTGCTTGGACCACCCCACCAACCATACCAAATGCTTCCTTCAGTTACTTCAAGCCAGTTTTATAATCCAGATTTGTTACAAGTGTTCTGCTTCCAAGTCTTCCAGCCTCAAATGCATGGATAATCTCATTTAGGATGTTAGGATTATTAGGGTACTAGTGGGATATTAGTCATTCCTGGGCCACCTGGTCCCATATCCACCCCACCAGTTGTAGCTATTACCTTTTGCATTGCTCTGCTTGCGTGTTCACCAAGATCATCTTTGATTTTCAGTGGTCATCCACTCAGACTATGCTTGTTTAGAACTTCAGCAGCTCTTTTCATACTCTCTTCCATCTTGAATTCAACAACCTCACATCCCCTTGACTTTCCTTCAGTGTCCATTAAGAGCTCCATGTATGTTATCTCACCAAGTTTTCCTTTAATCAGGTCTTTAAGGGACTGACACTTCACACCAAAAGGTATGTTGGTAATGGAGGCTCTGTATCTTTTAGTTGGATTGGCATATGACTCAAAGCGATTACCTCCTCTTTTTGTTTTTCTCCTTCCTAGTCTCATTCTGAGTACGTCTTGAAGCAGGAGCCTTTGGACCTGGTGCTCCGCTGCTACTCAGCAAGCAGAGCATGTTGCTCTCTTCCTCTATTTTGGGCTCTGTTGCTGCCGCTTTGGCCTCTGCTTTGACCCCTGCCAAATTTGCTCTGGGATTTCTGTGAGAGAGCAGGTTGTGTGGAGATGCACCTGTGTGCTCATGTGACCCCCACACCTCATTTCTTTATTTTCTTGTAATATCCTTTATAATAAGATAATAACAACCCCAAAGAAGATTATGAGAATCTGATCTGAACCTTACTAGAATCACAGGTGAAGTAACCTAGGGCTTATGACAGGAGTCTGAAGTGGGTGTAGCTCGTGTCCCAAACAGAACAGCTGACTGTGAGGCCTCATGTTGCAAAGAGATGATTTCAGAACTGAACTATATTAGAAGGCAGTGGATAACCCTAAAGAACTCATTACCTACTTTACAGTGGCAGGAAAGCTCCAGACTTTATAGGTTAGCAAAAGTAATCTGTGCTGTGAATGTACAATAGTATAAACTGAGTTTGAGTTTGTATTTTCTATTCGTGATCTATGCTCAGATTGCAAACTCTCAGCCAATAGGATGAAATGTGACTTAAAAATGAAACTTCACGAGGACAATATTCAGGGACACAATCTAACTAATAATTGATTCATAACATGGATCTCTAAATAAGGCAATATGAAAAGTACAGACATGCAAGAGTAAAATAGCCCTAGATTTGTATGCTTATAATTACAAAGGAAAAGAACATGATGCAACAGAGAGCAAATAAAGTAATTTATGTAATTATATCAATTATTCAAATAAACATCAATTATTCAGATAAATATCAATCATCTAAATTCTGTCAGAATAGAAATATTATAGATTCCTGTAACATTATATTACTGTGAAAATAAAAAAATAAATTTTCTCATGCATTGCCATACATAAAATACAATGAGGCCAGGCGGTGGTGGTGCACGCCAATGAAGATAAAACAGAGATAATCAAAACTATAATTAAAATGTACCAAGAAATCAAGTTAAAATGAAATTAAGGTGAAAATATCCAGGTCAAATAAATGAACGAGGCATAGGAACAAAACCTTAAACAGGGAAAAGGAAAATAGATGATGGTCAAGGCTTTCTTCAATAGGGGGAACACAACAGTTGTGTAAATTTATGCATTAAAAATCTCATCTGTGAAACACAAGCCAAACTAAGCAAACAGACTATAAATACAAGGAGGCTGACAAAGCTCAATGGTAATTTAGCTGGTGATAAACAGCTGTATGAATTCCAAATGTCAAATAAGTCAGAAATTGGGAGCAGTATGCAGTAATGGAGAGCATAATCAAGAAAGCTGATTTAGTACAAGATGGTAAGATGAAGCTCCTGGAGTGAATGTATTTCTTTTACTTTGCAAACTGTTGAGAGGGAATGCATGCTCTCCTTATTTTGCTGGAATGTCTACGAATATTGATTACATATTTAGCCACAGAAGAAATCTTAATAAGTATATCCCAAATAGAGATCTTACCTGCTATATGCTCTGATTATGTATAATTAAAAAAGAAATGAGGAATACAAGGGCCAGAAGGCACATTACATGGAATTGAACTTTCTCCTCTAACCCTGGAGCAATAGAGTAATTAAGTTTAAGCTACACAGTATATTAAGTATTTCAAAAACAATGAAGAAATGAACATTTGGTATACCGGCCTATGAATTGGTTAAAGCTATATTATACAAAAATGTCATTATTTCTCTTATTGTTTTTTTTAAAAAAAACTATGAGGACTGGGAAGCAGCTCAGTGATAGAATGCTTTCTTGGAATACATGAGGCCCTAGCACTGCAATCAGCAAATAAGTAAATATAAATAAATAAGTAAACAAAAAGTGAATGAACTCCATTTTCAAACTGAGAAATTTGGAGAAAAATGATGTGAACAAAAAGAAAAATAAAAACTGGAAGAAATATAATTAAGAAATATAATTATAACTTTATTTTTAATGATTTATTTTATTGTTTTTTAAATTATGTGCATTAATGTGTATCTGTGTGTGAGTATGTGCAGGTGTTCTGTGCATGGGGCCCATAGAGGCATCCTCACACTCTGGTTCTTATAATCTTTCTACACCTTCTTCTTCAATGATACTGAGACTTGTGCCATTTGGGTTGAGCATTCTGCAGTGTCATATTCTCTGTACCTTGACTAATTGTGGGCATCTGTGTTAATTACCATCTACTCCAAAAAGAAACTTCTTTAATGAGAGTTGAGAGTTACAGTAATCTATGAGTATAGCAATAGGTCATTAGGAACAGATTTAATACTATAACCATCTAGCAGAATAATATAAATAGGTTTTCCCCTATGATCTATGGCTTATTTAGATAGGTATGGTTTTAACATGTGGAGAAGATCCAATTCTTAAATCCAATCAGAAAGTGATTGGTTACTCATATGACATTAGTGCCACCATTGCTCCAGTGGGTTTGTCTTAATAGGCTGGTCATTATTGTAGCTCACAGGGTTCACAGGTAGGTGAGATTGGTGATTCCATTTCTCCTCTGTTAGAGTGTAAAGGATTTTCCATCACTGAAAAGCTATCCATAGGGATGAAGCTGCCAAATCAGTACCAGCTTCATTTCTTCATGTTCTATGATTAAATCTTGTGGTGTAGTCATCAATAGGGTCATACTGTCAGTTTTCAGAGGATGACCAAAAAGCATTGACACTAGTCTGTTGTTTGGAGTAGAGGTATATGGGATTTCACTGGCCAACAAACCCTAAAGAGGTAACCTATTCTTGGCACTGGGCTTTCTATTTGCTAGCCTGTGCTGTCTAGTATGGACATTGTTGTCCAATTATAGGACAACTCAATTTAAATTCTTTTTATACATGTGTAAGCACATATTTTAGGAAGCTTCTACAGTAGAAAGTTTCCATATAACTTTTGTGAAATGTCTTTAGTGTTAGCTATCCCTCCCCATATTTCTTCTACTCTGTCTTCCCATTCTCCACCCCATTAACTCTCCTGTTCACTATTCCTCTTCAACCCTGTAGATGTAACCAACCTTCTTATTATATAAGAAACACAGAACCATTGTAAAAGAGAAAGCTAAGAGGTCAGAGCTCAGAGGTCAGAGCTCAGAGCTAAAACCTTACCCTTCCTCCTGCAGTTGTCCTACCTCTCCAAAAGAGAGCTACTTCCTGTGTGTTTGTCTTGATAAAGTCTTTCTGTTCTGCCTCCTCATTGGTTGTAAACCCAAACACGTGACTGCCTCTGCCTCGTCACTGCCTGTAAGTACAGCCCTCCAGGTCTTAAAGGCATGTGTCTCCAATGCTGGCTGTATCCCTGAACACACAGAGATCTACCTAGCTCTTCTACCAAGTGCTGGGATTAAAGGCGTGCGCCACCACCGCCACGTTCTTGCTATGGCTCTAATAGCTCTGACCCCCGGGCAACTTTATCTATTAACATACAATTAAAATCACATTTCAGTACAAATAAAATACCACCATACAACCCTTTATATCAGTATGTTCTATATTCTATCTCCCCACCCTTGAAAACACCCTCCATGACCCCTAGTTAATTTCCTGAACTTTATGGGTATTCCAAATGGAACACACATAACTGAAGATTTTAAGCCAATATCCACAAATGAGAAAAAAAAAAAACACCACTCAGTGTTTGTCTTTCTGGATCTGACTTTCTCACTCAGATTAATTGTTGCCAGTTTTGCCCATTTAGCTGAGGATTTCATAATTTTGTTACTATTTTATTGTATAAATGTATCACATTTTTATTATCCATTCATCAGTTGATAGACATCAAGGCTGTTTCCATTTCCTGATTATTGTGATCAGAGCAGCAATGAACATGGATGATTAGGTAAGATCATGGAAACTGGAGATGCATGGGACTACATAAATATGTAAAACCAATAATATTTATTTATAAGAGAAATAGCAAGTTAGAAATAGGAATAAATTATTATTAGTGACAAAAAACAAGAGAATGAGTTTTAAAAAAGTGGAATAGTTCAGAAAAGACAAAAAAAATCCCTCAAATATTATTCAAGGGTATAACATAAGATTTAAGTTAGTTAAAAGAAAAACATCATATTCCTGGAAGGGAAGACTAATATTTTAAAAGTACCAATTTACCCCAATATAATATATAGATGTACTACAATTTTAATATGAATTAGCCCTGGCCAAAATTCCAAATATATTGGAGTACTAAGTGATTTTAAAAGCCAAGAAAGTTTTGAAAAAGAAAAATGACTAGGAATAGGATCTAAAACTTTCTTTCCCATCACTTTCTGCCTATTCTTTTAAGGGAAGTTCTCTTCATGAATCTAGTTATCCCTGGCTAGGCTGGAAGTTGAGAAGCCTCAGTGATCCTCTTGTATCCAACCTCTGCACAACTTGGATTACATGTATGCATAGAATGCTTGGCTTGTTACATGGGTGCTGGCATCTGAACTTTGGTCCTCATGTTGTATAGCATGTGTTCTTAACTACTGAGCTATTTCTTCAGCACATAACAGCATTTATTAAAATGTTGTTGTTGTTGTTTTTTTTTTAAAGACCTACAGCATTGGTTTCCTATTACTGTTGCAAGAAATTCCTGCCCGATCTGGTGGCTAGAGATAATAACAATGCATTTCCTCAGGCTCTGGAAGCCAGCAGTCAAAAGTTCAGGTGTACCTAGGGGCACCTGGGGTCTCTCTCTCCTTGTCTCTTCCTGCCTCTGGCACCAGTCTTCAGGGCTGGAGGCTGCATCCCTGCAGTTTCTGCCTACAGAGTCATGCTGGCTATCCCCCTCTGTAGCTTCATTGAACTCTATCTACTCTCATAAGGACACAGGTGGTGGCACAGATACCACACCAATAATCCTGGGTCATTTCCTCCTGTCCACTCCCTTAACTGAATCACATTTGCAAAGGCTCTCTGACCAATTGAGATCAACTATGTAGGGTCCAACATTAATGCTCATGTATCTCTAGTGAGGAGGCCCTCTTCAGCCTACTGTAATCATTATGATCAGAATATTTTGCTTGAATGGCAGACAAATAGATCAGTGGAGTAAAGAGCCCTGAAATAGACACAAACACAAATGGGAACTAGATTTAAGGAATGTTTGGATTTCAATTCATTACCAAAAGATACTTTATTTGATAATTATTTGTAGAAGAAAACAGAGATTCATGTAGCTTTATCAAAGGAAAGTAAGTCCAAGATGTATCAACTTGCAAATGTAGAAGAAAAAATGAACATACATTCTGAGACAATAGTAATAGCCAGCAGAAGAAAACAAACGTGTTTATATTAACATATAAATATAGGAGACTAACATTCCGCAAATACCTCTTAAAACCTCAAGAGTCTAATGTTCAGTAGCAATTATCTTTTCTTTTTTGAATTTAATATAATACTTTTATTAATTTATTGAGAATTTCATACAATGTGTTTTGACAATATTCCCTCCACTTCTCCCAACTCTTTCCGGATCCACCCACAACCCTTTCCAATTTCATGTCCTCTTTTTCTTTTTAAATAATGCACAGAGTTCAATTTGTGCTGTCCATTTACTCCTGTGTGGGTTCTGTCTAAGGGAGTGTGGTTGACTTACCAAGGGCTACATCCTTACAGAAAATTGACTTTCATTTTTCTCGAAACCCTTATCATTACCTGTTGATAGTGCCTTAGCTAGGGTTGGGGCTTGTAAGCCTCTTCAGGAGCTTTACCTTTCTCTTTGCAGATCTTTCTGTTTTGTGTTACAGTGAACATTATTGTACAATAAAAAGTAAAGTGAGTAATGTTTCAAGGGGGGAATTTTACTTGTATTTTAGAGTTCCATAAATATAGGTTGGAGTCCTGGCTATTACATTATTGAATATTTATGAAGCTTACCTTCTCATCTATGAGTAGGAAGCAACATTTTCTTCTGTAGGTTGAGGTATTATATGTCTTCAATTGTTTTGTAGTGTAGAGTTCTAAGTACAGCACACTGTGGAGAATGAGGAGGCATGAGTGAGGTCACAGGTCTTATGGTTGACCTGTGAAGGGAGAGTAATCCATCTCTATTGTTTGGATGTGGATTGTTCACCAAGGCTTTGTATATTGGAATCTTGTTTCTCGGTATGGTGTATTAAATGGCGATTGCCTTTAACAGGTGGGTCTTATTGAGAAGTCATTAGGTTATTAAGTCATTGGAGTTAATGTCTATGAAAGATTATTGTGATTCCTGTGAGACCCTTTTTAGTTCTTGAGAGTGAATAATTATATAAAGAGGAAGACTTTCTCTTCTCACTCCCTGTCTTGCTGTCTTGCTACATGGTCTCCTCCCTTTCATATACAGGCGTCTCCCATTGTGATGCCATCTTCTCAGGAGTGCTCACTGGAGTCAGTGCTCACCCATATCCTTGAGGGAGATGAATGAAAAATACCAAATATGCAAAGTAAGCTAAATGCAGTTATTCTTGCACATTATTCAGCTTCATGTATTTGGTTATAGCAATGGTAAATGGACCAAAATACACTTACAAATACACTGAGAATGTATGTATCCACCCACATTGGAGAATAGAATCACAGGGTTAGGAATGGGCTTGAAGTCCCACTTCTACACAATATATGGATTACTGAGATCACTGTATCAGTTATACCTACTTCCATTGGCATGATGATAAGAGCATATAGCCTTTTAAAATGAATGCTTCTAAGTTTATTGTCCAGCCATCAATGCCTTGTGAGGTTTTATACATATTCTCTCTTTTCATTTTTAAATTCCTAGGTTCTGGACTTATTTTGCTGAAAATAAGATATATTTTCTGAATTCTACTAGTAAGGGATTATGGAAATTTCTTAAAGGGCTTAGGTTAAGAGGGCTTTGAATTACAGAAAGCATAATTTCTCAAACCAGTATCCATCATTTAGGACATATTCAAATCCCAGGAGATTGTCACAGCCCTACTTTGACAATTCCCATCACTGACTTGAATAGTAAATTAGTTTTACTGTTAGAGGCCAGAATTAAAGAGCGAGGGATTTTCTAATTTCAGAAAGAAACCAAGGCCAAGAAAGAAGATTGCATTGTCCTTTTGGTGTCACACAGCTCACCAATGCCGACTGGTGACAGCACTTACACTTTTAACTCCTGATTCAAGTTTGTTCCCATGTTCATGCTCCCACTGCTTGGTAGAAAGGATTTGAGAAGAGAGACTACTCTTGGCTGTCTCACATAGTCTTTTGTCCCAGTCACACACCAACTTGAATGGCTATTTTTCTTCTTTGAAGGTGAATCAAAAACACTGAACTTGCATTATCTACCTCAACACATAACTTTAGTTTGTCCAGATACATATAATGAAGCCAAGAGTCACTAAAGAATTCTTAGAGAACCTACTGAAGATACTGCTAGATTAAATGGCCAATTCGACCTAATATGCTGGCTTGAAGGGTCTGGGAGTAGGAAAAGAATGCCCTCAAAAAGGTTTTCTATTTAAAATTTACTCTAAGTCTGCTGGGGAACAACCAATTTGTTGTTAGATACATCATACACCTACCTGTCCTAAAGGAAGGCTAACACTGTAAGGATTTATTTTTCACATATTGTGGTAGTTTGAAAGAAATTGACCCCCAATGGGAGTGGCACTATTGGGAGGTGTGGCTTTATTGGAGTAGGTATGGCCTTGTTGGAGGAAGTGTATCACTGTAGAGGTTGGCTTTGAGGTCTCATATATGCTCAAGCTTCACTCAGTGCAACATGGAGACAACTTCCTATTGCCTGGAAGAGATGAAGGACTCTAAGCTACTTCTCCAGCACCAAGTCCGCCTGCATGCTACTATGTCCCACCATGATGATAATAGACTGAACCTCTGAATTGTAAGGGAACCACCCCAACTAAATGTTTTCCTTTATAAGTCTTGCTCTGGTCATGTTGTCTCTTCACAGCACTAGAAACCCTAACTGAGACACATATCATTGTTAAAAAAAATATGAACTTTATAAGCATACTATCAAACAACTAGACAATTTCTATCAACAAAACTTCTCTATTAAATGTCAGTCTTGTCTGGTGGTTCTTAACCTGTGAATTGCAACTCCTTTGGAGGTCACATATCAGATATCCTAAATATAAGATATTTTCATTATGATTTATAACAGTAGCAAAATTACAGTTATGATGTAGCAACAGAAATAATTTTATGGTTGGGGGTCACCACAACATGAGGAACTGTACTAGAGGGTTGCCACCTTAGAAGGTTGAGAACCACTGATCTAGACTCTTCCATTTTATAACAGTTTTTACTTCCCATAGTTCAGCAGGCAAGCCCTTATCTCCATTATTTATTTATATATTTAGAGATAGATTCTCAGTACATTATTTTTCCTCAAACACAGAATTTTCAATCAAGATCAGGGCTTGAATCTAAGCAAATTTATGTTATGGGAACCTAAGCTTGAGTCTAGGTTTGAGGTGCAGATAAATTACATGTGTTCAGATTGCAGAAGCATCAAGCAGAGAGTGAAGTGTTGACAGGGAAGGCAGAGAAGCTAACTTCAGTGTGTGCTGATAGTAAAATACACTGTAGACCTCCAGGGCTTGCCACCACTGGTGAGCACTAGGAGGCAGAGGAGAACACGCCTCCTAAGAGAGGACAGTCTGGGTAATCACCAATTCTTTCTCCTCATTGGCTGGAATATGCTTCCAAAGGTATGAACTTTCACTGCTTCAGGCCTGCTTGTCAAGAGCAGAGAGAAAGCCCCAAGGGAACAAGTTGGCTGCTGCTTGCAGAAGGTCACCATTACTGGGGCACTAACACCATCTGCCGAATCAACCTTGTGGAAATGAGCTCACATCTTAATTTCAACAACTTTATTTCATAAATATTTTAGGCCTTCTACTGTGACCTCACAAAAATAATTTAGGCATGTGTTCTTAAGCAGAGTGAAAAGCTAAATTTCTTTATTGATTGGATTTTAATTTTGAGGAGAAATACTAGTTTTCATTGTGGTTCTAATTTTTATTTTATTCTTTTTTTTAAAAAATATTTAATACATTTATTAGTCTTTGAGAAAAAGTAGGGAACAATACGAGATTAAAAACAATCTTTAATATACCGCCTTCCAAAAGTTAAAATACTGGCAATATAATGGCTATATATATATATATATATATATATATATATATATATATATAATTATATAACACAAGAACCAAAATCCTGTTCTACCAAATTTCACACAATAATTATTCAGTTGTTTAAATTTTTGTATGCTGGTAAATATTCATCTCCTGGCATGAATCCTTATGTCTCAAATTGATGTTGTTTTAGAGATTTCTAAAATGAATTCTATACCATTAATGAGCATAGACATATTAATAATCCTATCTGAAACATTGCTGCATGTATAGATTGTCTTTTACATACCATTTAGTGAGCACAATGTTTAATCTGGATAAAATATTTCCAAACTCATATCAATTGTAGAACTTCCTAAAGTGATATTTGTGATATTGATTAAAATTTTGTATATCCCTCACATTTTGAAAGACATTATTATATTTGCATAATCATTACAGAATCCATACCTGAGACAAATCTTATAAATGTGAAAAATATAAAAAGTTCTGAGCCAGGCGGTGGTGGCACACGCCTTTAGTCCCAGCACTCGGGAGGCAGAGGCAGACAGATCTCTGTGAGTTCGAGGCCAGCCTGGGCTACAGAGTGAGTTCCAGGAAAGTCACAAAGTTACACAGAGAAACTCTGTCTTGAAAAAAAAAAAGTTCTTTGTCCAGTCTTTCCATTTTCATGATCATCACAGAATCCATAGTAGAAAGAAGCATTAAAAATGTCAAGAATGTAGAAAACCCTTTACAAAAATCCTCAACACTTCAAGTTCATTAATAAACACACACTAGAAAAAACTTTGTAAGTGTAAAGAATGTGGAAAACACTTCTTGTGAGCTGTCATACTAGAAGACATCAGAAAATTGGTGCAAGAAAGAAACTTTAAGAAATTCTCTGATAATAATAATTTAAATTTTTGTTATTACTTGAAAATATCGAGATTGGTTGGATCCTGAATCTGAAATTAAAGAAAGACCCATGAAGTTCCCCGATTCTGACACTTCAGCCTTCATTATCTTGTTGGTAGGAAATGAGACTCCTACCCACATTTGCTTCTCAAACAGACAAGTAATTAGAGCTGGCAAAGAAATAAAAGTGAAAATATTCAGTAAGTTTTCATTGGGAGTAAAAAAGAAAACACCATAGTTATATAGACCTTAAGAATCTATGCCATGGAACAGACATGGGCCTTTCTCCAGTGCTCCATGGGATGTCCACCATTCTTGTTCTTCTAATTATGCCTTGAGTGAGAACTTTTGCTGTCACTGTTTTTTTAAGACAGTCCCATTTTATTTCTTTTTTAAAGTTAACTTTTTTTTGAGAGTTTCATTGTTTATTTACCCTTCCCCAACTCCTCCCATATCCCTCTATTTCCTCTAAAAACACTGACCTGTTATTTCTCTCTCTCTCTCTCTCTCTCTCTCTCTCTCTCTCTCTCTCTCTCTCTCTCTCTCTGTGTGTGTGTGTGTGTGTGTGTGTGTGTGTGTGTGTGTGTGTGTGTGTGTGTGTGTGTGTGTGTGTGTGTGTGTAGCCTTATGAGATTTCCTCCATCTCCATCTGCACTGGCTAGTGTAGTTCTTACTTAGGCAACCGTATTCTCAATATTTCTTGGGTTCAGCTTCCATGTCATAAATAGAAGACACGGTCTTGCAGCAGGTGTCCATGTCCTCTGGCTCTTATACTCTCCCCTCCACATAATGTTCCATGAGCCATAGGTTTATGGTGGTATTGTAGGTATATCAATTGGGTCTGGGAATCATATGGTCAATAGTTCTCTACATTTTGACAGGTATCTTTTTTGTAATTGTTTCCATATGCTACAAAGGAAGCATCTTAGCTGAAGGGAGAGCTTATTTATCTGTGGATATAAGGATACATATTTAGAATGAAGTCAGAAGTTATACAGGTTTAGAAAAGTGGCTTAGTAGTAGGCTCTCTTCTAGGGTCCATGACCTTACTAGCCATGGGTGGTTGACTAGGTTTGTAGGAATAAACATTAATTTCTTCCTCTTGAGCAGACCTTAAGTCTAATTAAACAGCTTCTGTTTACCTCATGATATAAGTGCTACTACTGTACCCTGCATCTTGCCAAGCTGGTATTATTGTGGATAGTCTACAGTTGGGTATGATTGTGGGTTGCCTTTCTCCTTTGTCAGCTTACGTAGCATCTGCAGATACTATGAGAGCTAGTCCTCAGGGAAGGAGGCTTCCAGAACAGTGGAAGCATTGCCTGCATGTGCTCAACAAGAGGAAAATCATGCCTAACACTGAAAACCTAACCAACTAACCAGGGCTAGTGAAGTCATGGATCTTGGAGGAGAACCTATAACTGTCACTTTACTAAACAAGCATAATCCCTGACTCTATTCTAAATATTTGTCCTTCTGCCCACAGATAAGTATAATTCTTACACCTCATCAAGAAAAGTTCTGTTTGCAACAAATGGAAACCATTACATGCAGAGTAGTAGACAGTCCCAGTGAACATCTACAATACAACTCCCATATCCAAGTCTCAGGGATCATTGTGGAAGAGGAGGCAGGAAGATTGTAAGAGACAGAGGAGAAAGGACTTTGCTACGAGATTGTGTCTCTTTGTAACATCAAAAGCTACATCCATAAAGTCTCACCAATATTACTAACTAAACTTGAGCTGAACAAGCAAAACAGTAACAGACATGTTAGCCTGAATGGCATAAAGCTCAGGAGGTCTCAAGCATACACAAAGAACTACAGGCAACTAAGGAATGGTGAGAACGGAAGAATCAGTCTTCCTCAGGGGAGAACATTCCAATTGGCTATCCACTTCCAAATGCTCAGCTCTGAAAACATACATAAATGAACATTAGATAGACTGAGTAAGTTGCACTTAATGTATTTAGGAATATAAAGAAACACATAATAACATTAACATAAAAAGACATGGATTGGAAAGAGAGCAAGGAGGAATATGTGGGAGGGTTTGGAGGGAGAACTGGAGAAGGTTGGAATGATATAACTATACTATAATCTCAAAAACTAAAATAAATAATTTAAAAAGTCATGATGACTTTAAGTCTGGACTTGCTCTTACATTATTAAAGCTGTCACCATGTGTGTTTTGTGGCTATCTGAGGCCTATCTCTTTGCCAAAAGGTTTCATATCCTAGTTTCTGTTGAAGGTATGGAGGCAGCAGCGTTATTTATGGGTAATTACAAATCACCTTGCTACATTTGATTTAATGGAGAAATTTCAATCAAGGTTTAGAACTCATCCCAGGAAGCCAGTTATGCTGATAATATTTAATGATTTATTGACTCAGTTCTTTCCACTTTTTGAGTTGAAGTTGGTGGGCGTGAGAATGTTTTCATGTTTCAAATGGACTGAAGGCAATGGTGATGTATGGTAGATGCTCTGACTTCGCCATGAAACCCTATCCTTGTATTTTCCACTAGTATGTGTGGATCAGAAGGGATTCTGTGTTCTCTAGTGGGTCTTTAATGGAGAATCTACAGGATACAGTGGTGATGTAACTGAAAGTGACAGGGACCCTTGGAATGACTGAGTGATTGACTTATTATATAATTTCACAAAGTGAACTTTTCAATATTGCCTGAGTATAGAGTCAGTTAGAATGTGAATTTTATTCTTCAGATAAGCCAATAGTACACTGTTTTTTTTAAAGTTCTTCCTATTATTGAGTTATACTTTCCTAGAGTCAAATTTATCAGAATTACATTCATTGACGTGTAAGTATATATATTTACACAACAGACACCCTTCCCAAGACAAAGAACACTTTCTTCACCCTAGAAACTCCCTTCTCAGTATTTCTAGCCAGCTCCTCCCACATTCAGCCAGTTATTTTATGTGTTCTGTTACCATCGAACTATTTTCCTTATTCTTGCATGTCATATAAGTAGAATTTTGTAATATACACTTTTTTTGCTGAACTTTTCCCACCAATATTATGTTTCATTCTTTGAAATTCAACTGTGTGTAGTTGTGCACATCAAGTTTATTTCTTCATATTGCTGAATAGTATTCTGTTGTGTAAATATAGCACACTGTATTTCTCAACCTCCTGTTGATGGATATTTGGTTTGTTTCCAATTCTTAGGCTATGTGAATAGAGTTGCTCTAAATATACTTCTATAGCTTTTTGTGGTCATATATTTTCATTTCTTTTGGATAAACCCTAGTGGTATGGAACGTCTATGTGTAAATTTACATTATTTTTATGGCTTGAGTGGCTTAGGGATAAATATTAAAAGATTAAATATAACAGCACTCATAGACTATTATTAAAATTAAGAATTTTTGCATATATATGTGTATGTACAGGGAAGAGGAAGATTTTGTTTACATGCAACATTTTGCTTAGTAATGAAAATGTACATTATTTGCTTTATTGGCATGTGGAGGTGTGTTAAAAATGCCATTTCAAGTGTATATTCATCATCCTGAAATGTCATTCAAATTCATCTGTTCTTTTGAGCACAAGCCAATAACATCAATGAACATTTGCTGAGCTATCTTGATTGCATGTGCTGTTTCTTATCTGGGAAGCATTCACTCTAGGACCAATGATGATGACTGTTGATGGCCATTCACAGATTATGTGTGTGAAAACAATTTAAAGACTCCTAAATAACTAAAGACAATACAAACAAGAAAACATTGGAGGAAGAACTAAGAAAAAAGTCAGAACTGCAGAATAGACAATGATGATAAGATTTGATGAACTATATTAATTAATTAGTCTATGTTAGTTACTTTTCCATCATTATAACAAGTACCCGTGATACCCATGTTTTAAACAGAAAAGATATATGTTGGCTAACAGTTTTGGAGGTTTCACTGCATTAGCCCAACTGCTATGGGCCTATGATGAAGCACTGCATATCAGCGGGTAGACAGCAGAACACAAACATCACCTCATAGCCTGGAAGGAAGAAGGAGAGGAAGAGGAAGGGTCTGGGATCATACTATCTCCTTCAAGAGCATGCTCCACATGACTCAAAACCTCCTAGTAGGCTCTACTTCTTAAAGGTTCTGCCACTTCCCAGTAATGCCAGATTGGAACTAAGCCTTTAATATACAGGCTTTGGGTGTCATCTAAGATGCAGTCTATGGCAGGCTTCTCCCTTGTTTTCCTTACAGTGATTAGTAAAGTACTAAATAAGCAAGGGTCACAGTAGAACAAGGACATGGATCTACTGAAAAACACATTTCATTCTGCGTTCTGCATAGAAGGGCACCAGATGGAAATTACTTCAAAAGACCTTAGGAATTCATGATTAATAGGCTTATGGTGATAGGTTCTTTTTAGCTTCCAGAGGTTCAGGTTGGGAGCTGTGGTGCACAACTTGTATTCATTACTAGGAACTTGCCAACTTCTTCCAGGAATTGGTCCATTTAACTTTCTCCCTCTCTCTCTCTCCCTCCTTCCCTCTTCTCTCTGTGTGGTTTATTTTCACTGTTGTATTATTGTGTGACCTCAGTAAGTTCATATTTTGGGAGTTTGGCAGTTCCCTTGAATGATTTTTTTTTTTTTGATGAGTGCAATACTAGAGATTTTTGCTGTAAACAAGCAAAGATGTTAAAAAAATTAACTTCTTAATTAAATGTTGGAATTTCAATGTAGGCTTTCTATCAGACTATGGATCTCTTACATGAAGATAGCCTAATTTCATGATATGGGCATTTTGTTGTTGGGTCCTAGCTCCTGCTGACATTTCTGTGTGTTTAAAAGCCTAGAGTGATCTTTGTTGTCCCACTGTCATCAAATGCTTGAATGGACACCTATTTCCTCCTCATCCTCTCTCTTGATTTGTTTCTGGTATGAAACACCACCAGACTGACATCTCAGCCTCACCAGGAAGATTTGTTAAGATTAATTTATACCTTAAATTGTTTGGAAGACGGAGGGATGTCACTCTCCACTTGTGGGAATGCCAAATTTTGGACTTACTGAACACAGATTACTCAAGAACCAGGTCCCCATGTTCTAAGAAAGTATTAGTACCAAGACTCCCTCTTGTCTTTTTGTGGGAACTATCATTTGTAAAATTCAATGTTGGATTTCAAGCTTTGGCAACACTGTTTTTTTTTATGTTTGTTTTATTTATTAAGGCAGAAATCAAATTCAGTGTATTGGATTTTTTTTTATCACTGTATGTCTCCCCTCACCTGTTGAGAATGAAAGCAGCAGGCAATTTCATTTGCTCACAATATAATCTCAGGTCCCTTTGAGTAAGAGCTTTTAGCAGCTCTGTGCTCTAATTGTTGATTTACTACCTGCTTCTAGTTGGAGTGCCCTGCCTGCCTCTACTTAAACTCAAGCTCTCAGTGTTAGCTGAAGTATTCAAGACACTCATGGGAGTGCAAAAGGTCCAGGAAAGGTGTGGGGCAGTGCTTATCAATCAGGCTCCCACTTTTCTGATACATGTTTTCCCTTGTGCTATTCATGTTGTTGTTTTCAGGAGTTCGAGTAAGGAAATAAAGGCAGTGATAATAAAATCAAGGAAAACCTTCAAGGAGAGGCAGAGAGGGGGAGAGGAAGGGAAGAAGGCAAGCATAGAGTTCTGAAGAGCCAGGGACAGAATGAATCCCCTTGTTCTCCCAGGCCTTCCCTCCTACTTCTCTGTAACTACTATGAATTTAGTGCCTTTCTTAATTCGATGACATTTCCATGTATCATCGAGAGTTCTTTCTGCTGAGATAGTTATTTGTTTCAAGTTGAGCTAGATGAAACCTTAATCATAGCTTTAATAACCAGCATGCACTAAAACACCTTGATCTTGCTGGGAGCCTGCCCTGGGGAGGGACACAAGCCCCTGACAACTCCCATCCCACCCTTGAGACTTAGCTAAAGTCTGGAAGTTGCAAGCACATGACATCTGTCTGGAGTAGTGTCACCCTTAAGTCTCTGGGACATGGATTGGGATGCAGCACTTTTCCTATGTCACTGACTCATTCAATGCATTGCCTGCGCAACACAGAGAGATCACATTTACAAAAATTCTGGTAAAAACAAAGTGGTGGAAAAAGGAAGCAGATTTACAAATGTGATTTCATTGTAAGTTTCCCAAGGGAGCTAGAAATCCATCCCCACTGCTATACAATGGGGTTCTCTAAAGACACACTAGTAATGGATGTCACAGTACTGGGTTGGAGATGTTTGTGAATATCAGGGCTCCTAGTGACCTGCTTTAAGGACATAAAATGTTATGATGAATAAAAACATCTTCCTAGGTAGTGGAAAGAAATGGCCAATGGCATTTACAAACACACCCACTCACACCCACAGACCCCTTGACATCAGTAAGTTAACAGCTGTATAATTTCAGTGAGAAGATGCAGATGGCCAAGTAAGAACCTAGGATTCCAAGAGACTCTACTCAGCTCCTTGTATAATCTACTTATTTACAAGACAGTGGAAAATTTAAGGTCAGGAAAATAGCTACACACAGCCAAACCTGAAGACCTCTTGTCCCTGGGATGATGTATGAAGAAGACATAATCTAGAGCTCACCAGTTTGCACAAAGAGGCTTCCTACATCTGTGGTGTAGTTTCCTCTTTTGCAATTATATTCAGGAGGTGTATAAGTAGTGCATTCTCTGGCTATAACTATTGAGTCTGGATAGTGAAGTTGAGTTGTAATTTTTATAACCAGAAATGCTACCATGTCCTAAGTCTTATGTAGCTAGAGTTTTCCTGCCTTGCCCACTGTCAGGACAAATCTTTGTCACCTGCCAGTCCCACAGCCTCTCAGACCCAACCAAGTAAACACAGAGACTTATATTGCTTACAAACTGTATGGCTGTGGCAGGCTTCTTGCTAACTGTTCTTATAGCTTTAATTAATCCATTTCCACAAATCTATGCCCTGCCAAATGGCTCGTGGCTTACCGGCATCTTTTCATGCTGCTTGTCAGGGTGGCGGCTTGCAGTGACTCCTTCTGCCTTCCTGGTCTTTCTTTTCTCCTCTCTATTAGTCCACATATACTTCCAGCCTAGCCACGGACCAATCAGTGTTTTATTTATTGACCAATCAGAGCAACACATTTGCCATACAGACCATCCCACAACACAGCCAAGTGCAGACCATCTCAGACACCTGCACTCAGGCCTGTGGTCCTAATCATCCTCTATGCGGACCTGCTGGGTAAAGCCACGAGGAACCCAAGAACAGGCTCCCACAGGACATATAGAACATCCCACAGCAGTCTTACATACTATTCTCTGGGAATGAATATGAGTGGAATTCCTCAGAGATGTGGGGTGTCAGCAAGTGAGAGGTCTACCTTAAAATTGTTCTTAAAGTAAATTGTTTGAAGAAATTGCCAGAAATCTTCCAGTGGAGAACTTTGAAGTTGTGATGACTATGTGGCTTTAATTCAGGGAGATATAAAGGAATAAAGGGCTGATAGCATAACTAGATTAAGTATCTTTCTTTGAGAAAGGGCTGTTTTCAGAAATTTTGAACCCAAGTGACCTGGATGGACAGCAAAGGAATTGAAATCCCTTAAATAAAATTTTAAATCAATTTTGAGGTAATAATATAACAACATTTCTCCTTTCCCATTCCTCCCTTCAAACACTACCATATAACCCTCCCCAATCTCCTCCAAGTTCATGGCCTCCTTTTTCACTAATTGTTATTCCATGCACACACACACACACACACACACACACACACACACACACACACTCACACTTATTCCTAAATTAAACCCATTCAGTCCAGATGATGTTACTTGTATGTGTGTTTTCAGAGATGACTGTTTTTTCTAAGAAGGGAATGAATCCATTCTGGAAATTTCACCCATCCTTACAGTGTTTCACCTTACATGGCACCTTCTCTGAAGGTGAAAAAGGACAAGTAAGGTGCAGAAGGCCTGAGAACTAGATAGGTTTGGAGGATCAGACTGTCAAAGGAACGTGAAGAAGTTGGAATATTCAGCATTGGAAGAATCACAGCATTTAACTACTGTCAGGTAGACCAGAGATTCTGAGAGGAGCAGTCAAATGATATGGGCTAGAGGAGTATTTCTCAACTTTCCTAATACTGTGAACTTTTAATACACCTCATGCTATGGTGGCCATCAACAACCATAAGATTATTTTCATTGCTACTTCATGATTATAATTTTGCTACTGCTATGAATAGTATGAATATGATATACAGGATATCTAATGATATATAACCCCTGTGAAAAGGTCACTGGACCCTGAAAGGGGTCATGCTCCACAGATTGAGAACCACTGGGCTAGAGGCTGATCCTGAATTCCTCAACTGGATGTCAATTCAGATAGTATTCTGGATAGTTTTATGCCAATTCACACAAGCTAGAGTTATCTGAGAGGAGGGAACCTCAATTAAGAAAATGCTTCCATAAGATCAGGCTGTAGGCAAGCCTATGTAGCATTTTCTTAATTAGTGATCAATGGGGAAGGTCTAGCCTATTCTGGGTTGTGTTATCCCTGGTCCTGGTGGTCCTGGGCTCTATAAGAAAGCAGACTGAGCAAGTCATGGAGACCAAGCCAGTAAGCGGCACCCTCTCATGGCCTCTGCATCAATCCCTGCCTCCAGGTTCCTGCCTTGTTTGAATTTCTCTTCTGATTCCTTTGATTATGAATAGTAATATGGAAATATAAGCCAAATAAACCCTTTTCACTCCATTACCTTGGTCATGACATTTCATCACAGCAATAGAAATCCCAAATAAGACAGACAGTAAATAGCATTCCCATTTTGCATCTTGATACTTGCACTAAGATTAGGTAAGATGTCAGCCAATAGCTCATCTTCTAATATGTTTTAAGTGGATGAGTAAGGCTTGAGTATCTTTCTCTTGGACCTTTGTAGGAGAAAACTGAGATTCAAAGAGCTAGATGTATTAGTATACCTGTAATCCCAGCACTTGGGAGGCAAAGGTAAAAGAATCAAACATTCAAGGCCATCTCAAGCTACATAGTTTCAAGTGAAGAAAACAAAGGGGAGGAAAAGAAGAAGGAAGAGGAACAGGAGAAGGAGGAGAGACAGCAAGAGGAGGAGGAAGAGAAGATTCTCAATGGAGAAGGAACTTCCTTAAAATCCAGTCTGTTTGCCATAAAATGCTCCACACAGAATGTGAACTGAGATGGATCCTAGGCTCCCAGAATGTGAGTTGCATATGTCTAGGAGATAAAGCCTTCCAGTCTATTGTGCTAGGACTGGCTAGGTTACAAGCTGAAGATATTCTCCTATATATCTATATCCATAGATGCCTGACACTATGGTGACTGAAAAAATATTTATGGATCTAGTTCTTAAGCATGTACCTTTTTCATTACTCTTACTCATCTACGAATGCGGGCTAGCCCAGTTTTTTTCCTAGCTCCTTTGCCCCGCGTTGCCCATAAACAGAAATAATTATAAATTATACCACAGGCTAGTCAATAGGAAGCCTTCTGAACCCTGGCTTTAATTCATCATGGGTGATAGTTCATTTCACAATGCCCCACAAGACAGGAATAACTTATTTTAATTGGCCATCATTTGTAGTCCACAGCATGGTCTACTTTAGAAATGACACTGCCACTTTATTGTAACTGTATTTCTCTGACTCATGGCTTTCTAACCGAGGGGAATAGATCAATTTTTCATAAATCATAAAAAGTACATAGAAAAATAAAATAGATTTCTGTCCCTAGCTCTTTCTAGCTCTCTTATACAATGCCAACAAATAAAAGACTGTCCAGTTTGGTGACTATCCAGCTTACTTGGAATTCTCCCAAGGAAGATGGCTGAGGAGGTGACAGCAGAGAGAAAAGGTCACAGTTTGGGCTTGGAAAAAGGAACAACATGAACCATTCTCCAAGTTTCTTTGACTCTTTGTTAGAGTGGCTGATAGTCTAGACTCGTGTAGCTATAGTGAATGTGATGGCTTTGTCCTAATGGGTCTTTGTTCTTCATTAGAAGCATTCATAGGCTAGTCCTAAGGTTTTGACATATCTGTGTGATGTCATTAGGATTACTATAACTTTCAAAGGCCAAGGAAGTAGCAAAGTTATGCCTAAGGTATGAACAAAAGAGGCAAGATCTGGCCTCCCATGTAAGGGTTCTCTAACCAAATGTTGTGTGAACAGAAGCTAGCTAGCAGGAACTTAGTGGTAACTCCCCTCCACCCCCCCCATCCATTTCTTCCTCTCCCTCCCCCTCCCCCTCTCTTAACAAGGGATCTTTTGGGAGGAATTGGGAAATGGAAGGAAGACAAACTGTTGTCAAAAAATTGCCATTGTAACAAAGATAAGCTGGCAAGAGGAGATTGGTCCAAACAGAAGCAGAAGTCTCCATCAACCATGTTAATTTCACCAATTACTGGTGTTCCCATGGTGAATGGAGCCTGTCTTCCAGTGTATCCCATACTGCCCTTGCTTTTCTTGTAGCCAGTCATGGTCTCTGTTCAAATCACTGCAGTCCCTACTTAGCAACTCATATGCTCTCCCCATGAAGACCCGTGCATTGAAAGATAACTTTAAAATCATTAGCTTATATTAATTATATAAAATAATGGATGATATTGAAGGCAGACACTTTAATACATTTGAATCATAAGCTTCCAGGTTATAGAAGTAGACCCATGAGGAGTTAGGAACACATGTTTCCTGTTAGGTGTTACACTTTTTAAGAAACAGAAAATGGAAAATTAAAGGATATGTAGGTATGCTTATGTGTACAAAATCTTTGCATCCTATCCAGAACTTAAACTACTATTTAAACAAAAAGTGTTTCAATAATGACCAAGAATTAAACTTACATATGTCTCTCAAGAGTGCACATTTGTGTGTGTGCGTGCACATGTGTTTGTCTGTGTCTATGTCTGTTCTGTGTCTGTGTATCTGTGTGTCCAGAATAGTTTCTCACTATACAAACAGAAACATTTTTTTTAAGTCAGATGTTCAAATGTGGAATGTGATTCCTTATGAAAGAAGTTAAAAAAGGAAGATTTCTTAGCTTTCTCTTTCCAAAAGTTAGTAAGGCCATGAGATAGTTGAACTGTTCTGTATCTTCAAAAATATTCATTAACAATAACAATGTGGGGTTTTTTGTAGTTAAACTTCATAAGGTAAACTTGCAAGTGTTGAACTGTTGGGGATCCTTAGTGTCACTTTTTTCTTTTTAATTTTTTAAACATTTCCAGCATTTCCAGTCAATTGAACACCTCAACTTCTTAGAAAATACAAGATTCTCACTATCTCGGTTCCAGTTCTCCACACAACTGTTAGGAAAATAGTGGAAGCCATCATTTAAATGCAAGGATGTGGTTAAACTGTTAGTTTGGGGTGGCTTTTCAGGCGTTTGTGTTAAACACCTTCACTTTACATGTTATGGTTTATGTATAGGCACATAATTACACAGATGTACAGTGTGGTGGTTTGAATAGTAGTTGGCCCCATAGACTCATGTGTTTGAATGATTGGCCCATAGGGAGTGGCACTATTAGAAGGTGTGGCCTTGTTGGAGGAAGTGTGTCACTGTGGGGGTAGGCTTTGAGGTCTCATATGCTCAAGTTATGGCCAGTGACACAGTCTTCTGTCACCTGTGGATCAAGATGTGGAACTCTCAACTTCTTCTACAGCACCATGTCTGCCTGCTTGCCTCCATGTCCCTCCACGATGGGCTAAACCTCTAAACTGTAAGTCAGCCCCAATTATGGTTTCCTTTAGAAGAGCTGCTATGGTCATGGTGTCTTTTCATAGCAATATTAACCCTAACTAAGACATACAGTTTACCTGTCATTGGCAAATACTCAAGTCATCATAAAACTGATGTATTTTGACTTAAAATGTTTAAATTGTCAAGCCTTCCTTCAGAATTATAGACTTGGAAATATTTTAACTGATCCACTCAGTCTCTATTTTTTCTCCTCTCAATAACTGGTACAGTTTAGTAATGAATTAGCTGGTTCCTGGAAATATACATTATATATAGCTTCTGATTTCTGGCTTGTTTGGGGGAGGTTTGTTTGTTTGTCTGTTTATTTTGTTATTTTGTTTGTTCTGTTTTTTTTTCTTCTTGTTAGTTAGATTGTTTGTTTGGGGGGAAGGCCTGACTATGTAGTCAGACTAGCCTTGAACACAGAATTCTCCTGCCTCTGCATTCTAAGTGCTGGACTGTTAGTAGTGTGCCTTCATCCCTAGCTTACATTTGAATTCTAACTGAGTAAGTGTTGTTTGGCTGTTTTCCGGCATCCCCTGTTCAAGAACAGCAATTCTAGAATATTACTTTATTCTAGTATGTATTCTGAATGTATTTGTTTTGTTAGACATCCCCATTAAAGCACCCAGCGCTATACTGTGTAAGTAACGTGAGTTTGGGTCAGTTTTACTATGTATAACTTCTAATGCTACAATTTCATTTTCAAATGTGCTGTAAGCATCCCATGAAAAAAGTGGATTGCCAAAACATAGATAGAAAGAAAAGGTGCAATTCCCCAGCCAGGAGTTTTAGGAGACGTCTCTGAGCAGAGGTGAAGATGTCTGAAATGCTTACTGCCTCTAATTTGCACAGCATTTTCACCCAACCCCCATCTGTAGGTGTAAACTCCATCTTTAAGGGAGTTTGACATTTAGCTTTAGAAGGAAAACACTTTGGGGGCTCTTCTTAACAACCACAGCAAGTTTTCGTAGGTGATTTAGCAAATGTCAAAACTTTTCTTCTAACGATAGGCGTGATTTATACAGCCAAGCTGGTATTTGCATCATCCAGATGACTCAGAACTCAGGTGGCTTTCCCAGCATGATAGCCCCCATTACTACTCACCTTCAAATTTCCTCTGCCCCAGGAGGATGGCCTGTAACTGCTCCTTTTCCTCTTAGCATCTCCACAATACTTGCTCTCTAACCTGCTCCGGTCTCTCTTCCTCCCAGTCACGATGCCAATGGATATGCACAGTAGCACTCTTGTCCTTCCTCATTTCTTCTTCCTATGAAAACAAAGCTCACTTATTTTCATAATGACATACATTCTTGTCTTTCAATGATAAAAGCAAAGTAAGCTAATTAAGCTCCTACCAGTAAAATAGCACATTTATTATGTGTCCATCACATGCAGGACCAAGCCTTGGGAATGGCAAGGAGAGCTGGCTCAGCCAGCTTGCCTGGAGTATGCAACTCAGTGGTAAAACCAAGAAAGACCCTTCCTCAAAAGAAGGTAAGGAGAGAACCAACTCCCCAAATAGTTGTCCTTTGGTTAACACATTCCCACCATAGTGTGGTGACTCCCCCTCCAAATAATTAAATACATACATAATCCAGCTGTACATAATTCTTATTTACCCACTTAGTATCAGCTTCCATTTTTTCAATAACAACTCCCAGACTTATTGATGACCCTTTCTTTTGCGTAGTGCTGGTCATTTGGCCTTTGTCAAATGCCTAAAGAGTAAAAATGTGTCATGTATCCAGCCTAGCCAATTAGAGCCCAGTACTCCCCTGGCCTCACTGATAAACATGAGGATGTTAACTTCATGAGGACCAGTCAGAACTGATGTTGATGGTGAATAACGGCCTTATTTTTCTCATTGGGAATGAGGAAAACACAACCTGAATGTTATACCCATATGTATGGTTGCCCTGCTTAACACTGAAACCACTTCTTAAAAAACTAAAGGTGGAGAAGAAGGCAGCTCTCAGACTGTGGAGTCATCAGAACAGACACAGTCTGCCTTTGCATTTTCTTTCCTTTTTCCTTACACCAATTTCGGTTTTCTTTCATTTGTAGTGGTGTGTGGTACACTCCTCTCCTCTGAGAACAAGTGTGGTGAGATAAAGCCACCTGGTTGTGTTTGATAGATGGGCTGATGTCATGCTTCTCACTCCATTGGTCCAGTTTATCCCTTTTCCTCAGGATTCTGTCCTTGGATGACTTCCAGGACTGCTCTCTACATCTTGGTTCCATTTAGCATCTATGGTTTAGAACAGCACCTCTGCAGGCCAGTGCTTCCTAAGCTCCTTCCTCCTACCAAGCCATCAATCAGTTATTCATTCTAGACTTTTTTCAACTGCCCCAAAACTTCAAACTTTTAAGTCTAAGAACATTCACTTTTGGAATAGTAGACTGAATTCCTCACCTTCTTCACAGTCACCTCTAATCTGTCACAAGCTCTAGCTATTAATGCACAATGGGGCTACACTGTCTTCTTCAAGGAATATAACCTGAAGTCATTCTATGTCCCTTTCTTTGTAAACTTGAAAGCAATAAATTTATTGTATTTCACTCTCAGTATCATAGAGATATTCTCTATGCAACAACCCCCAATTTTATAATTTCTAAAGATTTTTAAAGATTTTTAACTGCTTTGTTTTATGAATTTTTTACTATGAAAGTTTTTTTGTGTGTATATGTATGTGTGTGTGCATGTTTCTCTGTGTGTATGCTTATACATTCATGCATATATGTGCATGTGTTTGCTGTGGCTATGACTTGAATACTCAAGCTATGGCTTACATGTGGCTCTCCTTTAAAAAGTCTCATGTGGGAATTTATTTCCCAAAGACATATATGAATGATATAAATAGAGTAGAAACTGGATTCCACTGTGGCCTTTATAGTTAAGGCCACTGGAAAGTGATTGAGTTTAAATAAAGTCACTAGAATTGAGTACCCATTATTGTATCTTGGTGGCTTTATAGGAGAATGAAGAGGCTCACACAGGCATGCATTTGCACTCTCTGTTCATTGCCATGTGCAATGGTTGATCTTGGTTGGCAACTTTACTAAATATGTTATCAACTAGAACCCATACAAGTAGACATGTTTGAGAGAGACTTCCTTGTGTGGGCCATTTGTCATGGGAGAACCACTCTAAATCTGTGACATGCTTTCTGGTGGCATACCACAAAACAACATGGTAGAAGGAAAAGAAAGCTTTTTCATTTTGTCTGCTTGCTCTTACTCTTGCTGGCAAGTTCCTCTACTTTGTTGCTGAGGCACTCCTTCACTGGTATTAGAACCTACATCTTCAGGATTCCAATGCAGACTGAAGACCAGCAGCTCTCTAGGAATTATCCAGAACCTTAATACAAGAGTGGTGCTATTGAGACATACAGTGTCATGGACTGAACAACTACCAGATTCTTTGCCTTCCCATTGGAAAACAGCCATTTTTAGACCACCCAGACCACAGCCTGGAAACTACTTTAATAAGTTCCCTTTTAATGCTATGAACCATACTGGAACTCTGCCATGAAGAAGGTCATCACCAAGTGTGTCCCCTAAACCTTGCACCTCTATAACTATAACCCTAAATAAACATCTTTTCTTTATAAAAGTATCTTCCTAGAGTATTCCTTATACTAGCAAAAACCATGAAAATATATCCATACGTACTTATGTTTTCAAGTATACTTTTATTGTATCACAACATGTCTTAAGTTCCTTTTTGCCTAAATGAGATTAGATCTAAGTTAGTAATAGCACTTTTCCTGATCTGGCCCTTGAATTTCTTTTTTATTATCATCTTTTATAAATCACCAACTTTATCAAGCTAGTTACACTTACTGAAAACACTATGCTCCAAACTAGAAGGATAACTGATATTGTACACTTAGAGGAGCAGAGAGATCAAGCATCAGTCCTCCCGGATAAGCGAAAGATTAAAAAATAAACAACAGTCATGTATAGTCAGCATTCAAAGACAAAAAGACTGACTGCTTGTTCTAACATGGGTGGAAGCAGAATCCTTTGGACTACAATGTCATCCAAGGAAGATCACAGCAGAGAACAACAGTGTGTGAGTAATGGACAGTACATACCAGAAGCTCATGACGTCTAATTACCTTCAGGAAGCCAAGCTACCCTGGCAGAAATAAGCTTACATGCATGAAACTGGGATAATTCTCTCTGTTCAATGACAAAGATCCCTTCAGCTGAGCCAGGTGCCCTACATGAACCTTGGAATCAAAAGTAAAGTGCAGAATAGTCAGACCTGAACAAAGCCTCACAAGTCACTCTTTTGCTCTCCGGTTTAACAATACAGAGCTGAAAAATCAGTCCTGACCCAGGGGTGATTACTCACTCATTGGGTCCATGGTATTGAGGTCTTTATCCTGTAAGATGGACATTCTAGCAGGATACAAGGGTCCCTTTGTCAAATTTACATTGTCTGTTTTAATCTCTCTTCCTCTACTTGGTGAAGAGCTACTCACCTCTTGAAGTCTAGAGTAGTTGTTCCACCTTTGTAAAAACACCTCTATCTTTTCACTGTTTTGTCCTTTGCTTTATTTTTCACACCTCCACTTCTAGAACACACTAGGAAGGGCTTTCTCCTGACTGTATTTGCTCTGCTTGTCTTGACATCTCAAGGATATAGGTCTGTCTGACACATAATAGGTACTCACAAAATTTTTTAAGTGACTGAATGAGATTAGATAGAATAAGAAAAGGTAACAGGTCCAGAGAGTGAAATGTACACAGACTGTTTGTGAGATCCTATTAGGGGTTTGATGGAAAATATGTTGTTGAAACAGATCAGGGACATCAGTTTTATGTGAGTAATGAAATGTTATTGTAAATATATAGAACATAGAATCTGGTTGAGAAAAATGTGAAATATTTAAACAAATGCACTAATGAATTACTATTAAGAGAATATGGTAGAAATATATTTCTTGGTAAAAATATATTTCTTGGTTAAAAACTGTGCAGTTTAAATGTGAGTGTTGACATTTGACAATATCACATAGTATTGATTCTGGGAATAAGCTCAGCCTGTTAGTGAAGATTTAGCTACTACAATAAACCCTCAAATCCAGTGTCTTTCCACAATAGAGATTTGATTCTTGCTCAAGCAATGGGAATAGTTTTTGCTTGACTGTTCTGCTCTGTGTTGCAACTCAGAGACACAAGTGACTTTTACTTCCTAAATATTCAATGTCAGACCTTCAAGGTGGCTTTGCCACTTTCAGTTTGCCGCAGGAGTTGGCAAGGGGTCATTAAAGTTGAGGGTAGGACTGAGGATTACTGCTGCCCAAAATCAGCTATGTGGCCACACTAAGTGCACAGGAGTAAAAAACATCATTAGAATACATAAAATGTTTTAATGATTACAGGCCTCCGTCCCTTCTGCACTGTGAAAAAGGAAGGAAGAAATAAGAAAGAAATGAAAGAAAAAGTAGGAAAGGGAAGGGGAAAAAGGTGTCATAGAGAAAAGGAAAATCATGTGGATGTTTATATGAAGGAAATAAAACATCAGTAGAAAATAATGTTCCTAGCCCTATTTTGCCTATCATAAGAAGTCTGCCTTAAAAAGATATCTGGAAAATTTTTTAAAAGCCTGTGCATTATTTTTTAACTCAGTAAATGCTCTGTCCTTATTCAAGTTGACAGGATGATTTAAATATGGTGATTCTATCATGACTGCCACCACCACCACCACCACCACCGCCACCACCACCACCATCAGTAGCAGCAGCAGCAGCAGCATTATAATCACTGTCATCATCACATCTTCATTGCAAGTCTAACATGATGTATATGTCACTGCATCAGGTAATGGAGTTTCAAGGAGGCATAAAGGCCTTGAGGATCTTATAACCAAGTTTGGAAGTCAGAGTAACTACATTTAGAAGGTAAATCACAATGCAAGTCTGTGTGTGCTTAGTGCTAAATGAGCAATGGTGATAGCATAGAGAAATGGGCCTCCACAAGATAGATGTAATGGACTTCAAAGTATGGATATTTCCTTCACCGAGAATCATAGGCTATAATAGCCACGAAGGCCTTTAAGGGATATAGGTCTCCTTCTCTTTATAAATGTGGCAGCTGCTTTATAAAGATGACCTCTTCCCCGATTATGTGGGACTCTCTCCTTGAGCCTGGGCTGCCCCTACGATTTACCTTTCACTCAGAAAATATGATAGAAGTGGGATTGTGATAGATCAGATGCAAACCCTGAAGACCTGATGGCCTCTGTTCAGGCCTCTTAGAATTTGTACTCTAGAGAAGGTCAGCCATCGAATAAGAGGACGGCTATGCTATGAAGTAGCTTATGCCAAACACATGGAGTGTCTGTGGCGAAGGGGGATGCCTTGACAGCTGTTAGTCATTACAGTTCAAACACTGGGCATGGGAATACAGTAGCCATCTCGGATGCCTAGCCAAGTCACTTATTTCTGTGACTCCATCTTCTGCCACCATCTGCCTGCAAGCACAGCAGTGAAAACATCCTCTCTGACTCCAGCCAGCCAAAGGGAGCCATGGTTGCATTGAAGCTGCTGAATTTTGGAGTGGTGTTAGAAAGTATATGGTAGCCAAAACACTGAGAAACAGAGGACACAGGCTACAAGGTCTCCCTGATGACAGATACTACAAGTCACATGCCTTCACTATTGACCCTGTGCCCTTAAAACCACGCCTTCTTGAACTTTAATGGGTCTTAGAATCATGTGCTAGGGAGATATCTGGGCTCCACTCCTCTAGTTATTCTGCTTAAACCCTTCTGAGGCAGGACCTGTGTGTTTGAACTTCCGACAGGCTCCCAAGTGATGGTGAGGCTGTCAGTGTATTGACCACACTTTGGATGGTTTGCCAAGGCCCTGGCCTGAGAACATCTCAGTGCAGGTTAGGCAAACAGCATCCATTCATTTACCACTGTGCTTCTTCCTGGTTTCCCCTTTTGCTGCATCCCTAGGTAAGTAATTGAAAAGCTCAAAGTATAGGCCTTGCTCAGAACGTGCCCATTTGTAGCTGAGCCTGGGTTTTGCTTTTTTAGCTGTAGGCTGCAGAAGCCCATGTGGTCTGAAATCTAGACACCCTTATCTAGCTCTGTTTTCCCCAGGCTTGACAGTGCTGGTTTTATAACCTGGTTACCAGAAGCAATTAGGAGCATCATCCAGATTTTCAGATCCATTTCCCATGGAGACACACGTTAGGAATCTCCTACAGTGAATTTAATTAGCAGAAAATGTGGCTAAGCCAGTGACTTGCTGTGCAGATAAGAGCCATGACTGCCCAGTGAGAGCAGCTCCCCTTTCTTAAAAAATGACAAGTTCCCTAAAAAGGGGTAATGGATCTCAGCCGGACATCAGGTGGGACTCTCTGTGCAGCCTAATTCTGAGTAGCCAAGAAGCTCACATATTTCGCTTCTATGCAATTGAAAGAACTTACCTCAGCAGAGACACTAGCAAGAAAGGATGAGGCTTGCGAATGACAATATCAGGCATCTCCCTAGTGTCCCTTGGTCTGTGTTGTCCACTGCAGATGGTTTGGGTGAGATACAGCAATCATATTTACTTTTGGAATTGCTATTGTAGGTTATCTTATGAGTATTTATATCCCATTTTCATGGCAAGTGTGCTACAGATTTGCTTTAGGTCATCTCCACATAAAAAAAGCTATGTTTATAGTCTTCTTTCATTGTGTGAGATTTGAATGTGACCTTGTTAGGCTTTAATGAAAGTCACAGGTAAACATTTGTGAAGCATCAGTGAGTGAATAGGCCCCTCCTATGCAGAATATCCATGCCATCTATTACAATGCCCATTAGATAGGATGTGAGAAATTGATAGACTATGTTCCTTGTATTATAATTCTATATGAGGATTAATGGATGCATCAAGTGCCATATGGTATAATTTGACATTGACTAAAGCTATCGATAAATGGAGAGTTTTAAGTATCCCCCAGAGTTTCTGATTTGAGATAATTGATTGATGAAAAAGAATTTAGTCAGGACTTTTGCACTAATGGGGCCCAATGGGTTATGGTGGGTGGCCACAGCCTTGGAAATTGGAAATTGGAAATGTGACTTCTAAGGAAAAGATGTAGTGACAAAGGAGGAAGTGCTGGGTGCGTTTGTGAACACTTTCTATTTGTGGTTACAGTACCACTTCCTACAGTCACGAGCATCAAAATCTGACGAAATTTACCCTTTATAAATTCATCATTTCCAAAGTAGAATAGTTTTATTAAATACATTCTCAATCCTACCCTTAAAATCAAACACAGGTGTTTTTATTTTCATATATTCAAATCCTGCTAATTTTTATTGGGCCCCTGCATTTCTCTTTCTTTTTCTGCCCTATATTCATCAGTGTTGATCTTATTATTTCCTCTCCCTTATTCAGGAAATTGGTATTTTTACCATTATTTTTCATGGGTTAAAAAGTGATTACGTGGATAAAAGCTTGCTAAGCTATGGGCTTTCAGACCTGTCAGTAGCTTGGGTACTGAAAGATCTCAGAAGTGCATTTAAGCCCGCTGGCCTGGAGAAGTGGTTTTCTGAAAAGGGTAGGAGCAAAGGCAGGCGTCTGTGGATCTCACCTAAATGTCTCCATGGGATGGTAAGTGAAAAATAGTTTTGATCCGAGACTAACAAGTGGCTCTGTAACGGAGCTGAAGGTTTCGGTCATGTACTGTTTCATTTACACTGACTTCCCAGTCTGTGCACAGGAGAGTTTTTAAAAGAGACTGAACTTTAGTAGCTGCTGATCACAGTAAGGTTGCTAGCAGCTGAGCAGAAAGTCAAGCTGCTTGAAGATGCTCCTGAGCTATGCTGTGTCCACCCAAGACAGGACTAGCGGAGTCGTGGTCAGTAAACACGCTGCTCTCTAACCTTGAGGGTTATTTGTTTTGCTCAACATCTCAAGATGGTTTTTTTTCTACATTAACATTTTCTGTAGTGTTCTGGTTTTGCCTGTGTTTGAAAGGCCTATAAGTATAGCTTGGAGGGCCTTGGAAGGAAAGGCATTACCACGTTCATGTTGGTGCATGAAATTCACCGTCTCAGTCCCTGTGAAACCACAGAAGGCTTAACTTCTACATCTTTTGGTACAAGGGTGAAACTTAATTTGTATCTGGAGCCTTCTCAGGAAGGAAGGTTTCACCTTCAGTAGCCACCCCCCCCCCAAAAAAACCCAACCTCCTAAAATGCCCAGAAAATCTAATTTAAAAAAACCAAGCACACTAATTTTCTCACATTTAGCATATTTGATTGACATGGATGGTCTGGTTATTTTAATCAAGGAAAAAAACTATATTTGAGATTTTAGTTTGTTACTACTGGGAAATTTGATTTATCTGTTTTGAGCAGCCATCTGGAGTAAGTTTATTCATATTACGTGTCAGGCATATATTTATGCTATAAGATCAAAATCCCTAAATTGCATCCTTTTGAAATTTTAGACATTATATAATGACAATTCCCAACACCACAATGAAGTGATTACATGGCTTTCAAAAGATGAAACATTGCACAACAAAAAGATGACTATGTATAATGAACAAGTTCATTTATTCCAATATAAATGTGTGGAGAATCATGCAATGCATACACAATTAGCTGAGATGAATCTTCTGTCATTAGAAATACAATTATGGTATATTGAAATTTCTAAGGTTTAGGGAAAGTAAACATATATGTTTTTATTCAGTCCAAATCAGATAATTGATTTGTTAAAGATTTTCCTTAACTATGTCATAAGCAAATCAAATAACTCATAATTGATAAGAACTTTATAAAATTATTGATAATATTTGTGTTCATGTGTATTTTTTGTGAGAGTTGTGTTAGCCCTGGTCAGCTCCATGTATTATACAAAGTCCCCTAGGTAGCTTTGAGCCTTAAAACTGTCAACCATCTGTCTTTCTGAGAGCATCATTGTTCCCCATATGCCTCACAGTCTCCCTACCAAATCTAGTCACAGAAAAAGATCAGAGGCACTCAGCCAAACTAAAGGATGATGTAATGGTGATGGAATACTAACTCTGTCTGCATGTGGCACACAAAATCCCTCTTTCTGTTCAACTTGACCAACATGAGTTGGGCTTCTAAAACTGAAACTTAACTATTTGATCTTAGGTAAATTACTTACCCTTTCTGTGTGTTCTTTTATAAAACAGAATATTCCTAGCATCCTCCTAGGGTATGCTGAGGATTTAACGAGGTACTTTCTGCATCGTTCTTGATAGAGTGTGATGCTCACATTAGGCCAATAATGTTAATTCTTTTTTTTCCTCCGCTATAATATTAGATGCTTTATTTTGTTAACTGCAATCCAGCGTTCTTGGCTAAGGCAATTAGTTTCTCTGTTGTATCAAGATGTTTTAGCTACAGACGATGAAGCCCACCTGTGGGAATGTGTACTACATCATGTAACAACAAATCTAGAAATAGGTGTCTCCAAAGATGTGACAGTGGCTCATTGATGTCATCAAGGATCCTTCCTTCCTTCCCTGCACTGTTATCTTACTCGAGTCTCTTTATGATTACAGGCTGGCTGTTACAATTCCAGGCATCACATGTAACCATGGTAACATCGAGCTGAAAAAAGAACAATGATTCTCCCTTGAATATCTTTTCATCAAGACAAAGTTTTCTCTACCTCTTACTAGTCTCTAGCAGATTTGTGATCAGGCTCCATTGGTCAAAATTAGAAAACATCCCTATATCCTTAAGACTTTTGAAAACTAACTAGGTCTTCTTATTTTTTCGTTTACATTTTTTTTTTCTTTAATGGAGGGCTAGTGAGGTGGCTTGGAAGATAAAAGCACTTGCTAAGCCAGCCTGATAACATGAGTTTGCTCCCTGGAACCCATAAGAAGGAGAGAACTGACTCCACAAAGTTATACAGATGGGGGGAGGGAGTAGAGGGAAAGAGAGAGAAATCTAAATGAAGAAAATACCTTTCTAAATGTTTTTCCAAATTATCAGGTAGATGCGTTTCTTCTCACTCAAGTTCATTGCAGGAACATGTTGGAGTTTATAAAAGAAGTTGAGGTTTTTCTTAACCTCAGCTAAGAGCAGGAAATAGTTCTCTGAGAATTCTGAATGGGGGTGTAATGACTGATAAAGAGTCACAGTGAAAACTGAGTGATAATATGTTCCTGTCATCCTGTGAACCAATAGGAAGGTCTTCAAGATTTAGAGAATAGAGTTAGCTGATACTAAAGGTCAACCCTCAATGCTTGTATGCATTCACTTATTCTACAAAGATTCATTAGAGATATACTGTGAGCAGGCACTGGTTAGGTGCTGGAGCCTGATGAGAACCAGACAGTCTCTGACTTCAAGAATTTTCTGATCAACTGCCAAAAGCAGTTATGCATAAACAACTATGAACTCAATTTATTGTTCTATTTCAGCCACCTGTTGTGTGATATAAAGTGCTGAGACTGAGATATGCAGCTGTGTGTTGATGCAGTGAAGTCACCTGGATGTTTCAAAGATGATGGTGTGCAAGTTGCAGCGAGTGAAGAAGAGAGAATAAGACTATTCCCAGATGGAGAGTAGTAAGAAATTCCTTCAATGTGTACTTCACTCTGTGCTCCCTGCATATTGTCTCCATTGCTTACAACAGATAGGGAAAAAGGGGAATCCAAGATCACTTTCTTGTCTTACAGATGAATTACACGAAGCATTACATGGGCATTTACATTTCTTTTCCAAAGTCATAGTAGATGGAAAATTTGGCATGGGAATCATGATATAGTTGGTGTGGAGTCCCTGCCCTTATAGCTAGACACCCTGCCTTCCCAGTGCCTCAAGGAACTTTACAGCTATGAGAGCTAGAGTCCATAGTAACAGATTGCATACAAGAGGACGTTCTTCATTAGGGGCTGCCATGGTGGAAGCAGCAACACTACATTTCTAATTATTTACTGTGAGGCTGTGACTCACAGAGCTCAGTCTAAGAAGGGCTGGAGAAGGGAAGATTCTTGTACATTGTTCATGAAGAGTCTGAGAAACCATGCAAGTGGATTCCCTTTGTGGATATCTGATTTTAGTTCAAGTCAGTCCCAAATCCCATTTAAGCTTTACCATGTCAAAACCTTGATTTGCCTCTCTTGATAGTCCATTGAAAACTTCTGTTTCTAAAAGCAAAATGTACCTTACCCCACAGCTCGGTGGGGCTTACATTCATGAGTGGGTATATGCTAGGACATTCTTACAAAAGACAAGGAAACTTGAAGCAGAGAGAAGCTTTCAGTAGACATGGAACATGTGAGCACTTTAGGAACTGTAAAGCTAATAAATTTATTGTCACCCAGTCTTGGCATTCTGTTATAGTAGTGCACAACACACTAAGGGAATGTCTACTGGAAGCAGATTTTCAGTGATACTTATACATCCAAATGAACTAAATTTATAATGTGTTTGGTATGTACACTTACTTCTCCTGTTTTATACCTTTAAGACACATCCAATTTTCAATCAGTACATATTGATATTCCCAAGTGTCTCCATTTACCTAGAAATCTAAGCTTTATATTAGAAATACCCAGGAAATTAAAAACAAAAACACTGATGTCCAAGACTTATTCTATACTAATTAAATAATAATCTATGTAGTTTTTTTTCTAATATATTCCTGGTTGACTCTTACAGCCTAGGTGGAGAATCATTTAGCAAGCTGATCTCTTCTCAAACATCAATGAATACATCAAGCTCCTGAGTTCCTGGAAAAAAACTTAGATTTTTGGCTTAGTGTTTCTAGGACGAAGCTTGAGATTGAAACTTTAACATACCCCAGGTGATGCTGTGCTGCTGGTCAATGGTTCACATCTTGACTAGTGAGAGGTACTTAGAAAGAAGATTGCCATTCCGGCCAAGGATATTGATCACCTCAGTCCAGTACAATTGTATAATATTCCCACACTCTGGTAGGATACCTCTTTTTTGGAAAGTGTAGGTAAAAGTTGACTACACTGAAATTGCCTTTGGTTTCTTTTCTTTCTTCTTTTTCTTTCTTTCTTTCTTTCTTTCTTTCTTTCTTTCTTTCTTTCTTTCTTTCTTTCTTTCTTTCTTTTTTTTTTGCCTTCACTATTTCTTCATGTCATAAAGCCACAGCAGGATGGTCTGGGGCCACAGAGGCAATACTTAGTATCCCAATCTGTGCAGGTTTTCTCAGAAACAGAATGAGCTGAGGTTTTGCTGCATGACTGATGGGGTCTGCTCAGAAGCTACTGGAGGCATGGGCACCATGGAATGTTAAGGTGTCTATCCTGAAACACCATCAACCTTCAGTACAACTCAACAAGCAGGGACTGCATGGGTCTTTAGAGACATCATATCTCAAACTTAACATTCATGGCCTGGGAGTGGTCTGAAGTGGGGTGGTTTGTTTCAACAAATCCAAAATGCAGTTTCTATTTGGTAGATATGGGTGGAAATCCTAAAACTTTGCATCTAACCAGCTCCCAAGTGGTGTGCTAGTTTTGGTTGTTCTGTAGAACTCTTTAAAGTCAGTGAGGGAAAGCCTGGAGCTTTCCATCATCTTCATTGACTTCCCATCTACTTCATTTCAAAGTAGACTCAGATATGGTTCACCTCTGGGGAATGTACAACAGAAGACCCATGTAGGATGGAGGGTAATTCCTTCCTTCTTTCAATGCCAGCGACATCAAATGGAGAAGAGAGCTGAAGGAGACACTGTAGGATATTGGGGCGTAATTATTGGAATGCAGATGTAAGTGATGGGATGGGGTTCTTGAATAGCTGTGGTTATTTAAAGGAGGCTGGTGGGTGAGGACACCTTATTTCCAGACTGCAAGAGTGCTTTTCCAACCCATGCTGGAGAATGCTTAGTTACATACACGAGCCTTCCAGCCTCATAGGATATATACCTTTCCTAGGAAGATGGGCAGGTGATGAGGCAGCAGTTTTCCTCATTACCAGAAAGGCTCCTGATGCTACTGTCATGTGGCCACATTAGCATTGAGACAAACAGGGCCCCTTGACCTTCTCTGTGACTAGCTTCTGCCTGCTCGAAAGCCCCATCTTTAAGAAAATCCTCCATTTCGGTTCAAAATGTTACCTCTCTGATGCAAATATTGGAGTTATTTGGACTTTGAGGACTTGCTAAGTTGAAGGTCATATTCTCTTTCTTTAGGGTTCCCTTTTCTCTGTAGTTCCCAGCATGGCAATCAGATTCATTCCAGATGTGCGCCCTGTGAGGAAGGGATCCAGTAAGAATTTCTTTCTGACCTCCTGTCTTCTCCTTGGGGATTTGGGGACTACCTCTGTTCCTACTATCTTTGGCCATTGACCATGGGCTCCAGTATCCTCTGTACATCTGTAATCCTAGATGTGACTTCTTTTTTTAAATTTTTTTTATATATTATTTTTTGTAATTACACAATATACTCTTTAATGAGCAGACATATTGATGAGGCAAAATTTACAGTCATTGGAACAAATAAACTAGAGTTAAACACTGTTTCTGCCAGATGTTTCAGTATAAAATAATAATGTCTAAAAACTATATGCTTCGAGTATTTACTTTTAGAACCCCTTCAAGATAAAAAAGACACTGTAACAAAATATTATCTGAATATACATTATCAACACCAATATGATACAGGCATATAATTCTCATTTTATATATGTACGGTGGAAATACTGTAAAGCCTAGAAAAAGGATGAAAACAGACTGGCCAGAATTTAAATTATCATACTTATACATGATAAAAAATCTATAAGGAAAATGTTAATAACTCATCCTTGCTACATTCACTGGCCTATGGAAAGTGCTGTCTGAAGAGAAAGAAAATAAAACCTCCTGTTTGCTTCAAGTATTCAGTTTATGCTGTGAATTTTTCTATTGTTTGATTTCACTGTTCCTTATTTTACTTTAATATAGGGTCTTGTGACATTGCTCAAGCTGGTCTCAAACTAGCAATCCTCTGGCCTTAGTCTCCTGAGCAGCTGGGATTACATGTATGTGCCACTGTACCCGAGTTCACTATTTTAGTTATTAGACAGAAAAGAAAAAAAAACACTCAATTCAATGAATCATTCAGAGTAAGAATTCCAAACCAAGTCACATGAATGCTATCTCAGAGCTACTCTTGGAAGAGTAATGGATAACATACACCTCACAAATCTGATGGCAGCACTTCTCATAGTATAACAATTTCTGTTCTCCCTCGTCACATAAATGCATTGTTTTAACTGTCTCCTGGGATATTTTACTTTACAAATCCTTCTTTCAGTTACTGAAGAGGTGATTTCAAAACATAACACGGATACACCTGCTAATCCTGAGATGATGATGGTGGTGGTAGTGGTGGAAAACAAAAACTCATGATATTTATTCAAATTTCTGTTTTAGTTTTTTCTGGAAGATGGCTGGCAGAATAGAGAGAAGAGCCAAGACCATTAGAATAAATACTGAGTTCTAGGAAACAGCTTCCCCCGCTGTCATAAGCTGATACAGAGTTGTTCCTGCCTTTATTGCTACAAAAGAGGGAGGTGCAACACCTAGAAAAGTGCCAATAAAAAACACTTTCAATGGCACATTTATCACAGGAGATGTAATATTAATAAACTAGTTAGGCAGAAATGGTGAGATTCTCAAAAATATAATGTAGTTAATGAGATGTTCTCTATGACGCTCTACCTGCTGCGACCATTTTACTGCTTTCTCTGTTAGGTATTTGTATACAACAGGTCTTCCAACTAAATAGGAGAGCATGTAGTAGAATGAGGCACCAAGTCCAGAACACAAACAGACAAGGAATAAGGCTAGTGGAAAGGGATAAAGAAACCCCGAGAGTATACTGAGGAATATGGAACCTGGAATAGCAAATGTTTGCAAGAAAATATATGTAGCAAAATAAGTAACCAATACTTGTACATAAAAGGTGTCCTTATATTTGGAGAGAACTTTTCCTAAAGCCTTGGCATCATCCATATCTCTTGGAACCTTCATATTCGCTCTTTCTTCTTCACTAAGCTGAGGAAATTTTTTTTTTTTTTTTTTTTTTTTGGTTTTTCAAGACAGGGTTTCTCTGTGTAGCTTTGCGCCTTTCCTGGGACTCACTTGGTAGTCCAGGCTGGCCTCGAACTCACAGAGATCCGCCTGCTCTGCCTCCCGAGTGCTGGGATTAAAGGCGTGCGCCACCACCGCTCGGCTGAGGAAAATTTTTATATACCAAAAACAAAACAAATGCTGCACATAAGAAAATGGACACCAGTATAAGGAGTGACATTCTTGCTGACCCAGCTTCTGCACAAGGTTTGTCCTTCAGGTGGTCTCTGCTGCCTGGCGTGGTGGAACCCCGCGTGCCCGTGGCCGGATCCCCGGCCAGGGTCGAGTGCAGCGGCCCCATCTGCGTTTGCTCGGCGACATGTCCTTTCGCCATGGCTGCTGCAGGGGGCCGTGAAGAACGCCCAGTGGTGCCGCGCCCCCTTGAGTGACTAAACTCCCCCAGCAGCTTCCTACCAACACTGAGCGCACGGCACAGCCACTTCCAGCGTGACCCCCTCACCCAAGACGACCTCGGCAGCTAGACCTTCTTTATATATTTTTAAATATTTTTATGTGGTGGTATTGTGTTCCCCAAAATATTGTGTACCCTAATAAACTTATCTGGAGTCAGAGAACAGAAAAGCCAGTAGATACTTAGGATAGGCAGTGGTAGCACACGCCTTTAATCCTAGCATTCCAGAGGCAGAAATCCATCTGTTCAAGGATACAGCCAAGCATGGTGACTGATGCCTTTAATCCCAGAAAGCAAGCCTTTAATCCCAGGGAGTGATGGTAGAAAGCAGAAAGGTATATAAGGCGTGAGGACCAGAAACTAAAAGCATTTGGCTGGTTAAGCATTTGGCTGGTTAAGCTTTCAGGCTTCTAGCAGCATTTCAGCTGAGAGCCATTTGGATATGAGGACACAGAGGCTTCCAGTCTGAGGAAACAAGATCAGCTGAGAAGTTGGCCAGGTGAGGTTAGCTGTGGCTTGTTCTGTCTCTCTGATTTTTCAGTGTTCACCCCAGTAACTGGCCTCAGGTTTGATTTTATTAATAAGACCATCTAAGATTTCTGCTACATTTTTATTTTATAATTAACTTAATTTCACATATCAGCCACAGATTCCCCCATTCTCCCTTCTCCCAATTACCCCTCCTCCCCATCCACCCTCCATTCCCACCTCCTCCAGGCAAGGTCTCCCCTGGGGAGTCAGTCCAGCCTGGTAGACTCAGCCATGGGCAGGTCCAGTTCCCTCCTCCCTACACCAAGGCTGAGCAAAGTGTCCCTGCATAGGCCCCAGGTTCCAAAAAGCCAGCCCATGCAGCAAGGACAGGTCCTGGCTCCACTGCCTGGGTGCCTCCCAAACAGTTCAAGCTAATCAACTGTCTCACTTATCCAGAGGGCCTGGTTCAGTTCCATGGGGGTTCCATAGATGGCTCAAGCATTAAAGGCTAGGCTCACAACCAAAAATAGATGTGACTTCTAGTTGTGATGTCTTCTCTCTTCCTTCTTCAGTGGTGATGATGAAGGATGATTGTTGTTGGAGTTGAGAAATCTTCAACATCTTCCTAGAGTAGGAAAGATAGCTCAGTGGTTAAGAGCATTTGCTGCTCTTGCAGAAGACACAAATTTGGTTCCCAGCACCACATGGTGACCTCACAATGACTCATACCTGGAGTTCCAGAGGACCCTATACCTGCTTCTGGCTTCCAGCAGCACCAGGAACTCACATATACACATGCACATGCATACATGCAGGTACCCACACATACATATGAAATAAAAATAAATAAAAAACAAAATCACAACAACAAAACATTCCTGTGTGCCATAGGTAGGGGCCTTGACCAAGGCTGAAGTAGGAGCTCCTGATTGTTCCTGTCAATACAGACCAAACTTTTAAGCAAGCATCCTAGTGATGCTCAGAGTTCCAAATACAAAGTTGTGTGTTTGTTTCCCTTGATGACAGATCTCCTGGGCTTCTCTTCATTAACCTAAGCCCAGGAAGGCCCATTTCCATCCCTGTGGTTCAGAAAATGCCCTGGAAGTCATATCTTTTCTTTCTCAAATCCTCCAGATTCTCCAGCATTTGGTTAGCAAAACAAACAAAAACAAAATTACTCCACTCTCTCTGTCAAGCCCTCCAAACTTTCCAAAACAATAACAAAGTGAAATGAAAAACATTTCTGGCTTTGTAGATGAAATTTTGGAGTTTACCTCTGTTGGAAATGGGCCTCCTGGCTTACTTTGGAATTTGCATCCTAGTGTCCAGGCCTCAACACTTCCCTTGTTTACGTGCACACACATCCCTCCCCAGTAGTGGGTACAAAGAAGTAGGTGGGAGGAGATAATGCAAATCACCAGGAGGGAAAAGACATTGTCAGGACAAGTCTTTTATGAGATCCCACTGCTTTATGGCTCTCCAGGCCCAGGGGTCTAAGACAGCCAAACTCAGAACCCCATAATGCCAACTCCCTCCCTCTCTTCTCTCTCCTCTATTCTGTTTCTCTGAGTTACTCCAGCTCTAGCAGGAGGGGCAACTGTGTGAGAAACTTACAATTAAGTAGAAGACATTGTACTCTACTTCTTCTGAATTCAAAGGAATGGCATCCCCAAAAAAGCTTGTAGTTCTCCTCAATAGGATCTAAAAGTTCTCTTCTTTTTTTTTTCCTTTCCTTTTAATGTTTTAAAGCTTGAACTAAAGTAAAATGTAAAAGGTTTACATTTTCAAACTATTTCTCTTAGATATGGTTTTAGATGTAGAAGTTTTGAGATTTCTCTTGGGATGCTAATGAGGTCTTTTTATGTCTAAAGCTAGTGTAGAGGTGTAGGGACAGTGTGCATGCATTGGAAATGCCTCTGGAATTTAGCATAAAGATATGTTTCAAAGACAATGGTGCAGTGAGAAAGGAAAATCTGTCTGCTTCAGCCTGCTGACTACCATTTCCAATGCACATGCAGTCTGTCTGCATTGAAAATGTTTCCACTAGGCAGGCAGGAAAGGGTGCAGCGAATTTGAGAAGAAAACTGTAAAAGTGGCTGTGGCTGGCCATAGCACAGTGGGACTCGAGGGGGAGAACTCCCAAAAGCAACAGCAGCAATAGATCTGAACTTACTCTAAATAGGATATTGCATTGGGGTGCCTTTTAGGTGTCCAATTAATGTAGGCACTAGAAACTGGCTTTCTGGAGTTTCAAAGTGAAGATTATTTACCTCGGTCCATCTATTCTACATTTCCCATCTAGGATGGTTTTTATTCTCTTTTGTTTCTTAGCTTGATTTTTGTTTCTTCTGTTGGCATTATTTTTAATGAGAAGCCAAACTTCTAGTCAAAAAGTTTCTTGTATGCTTTTAACAGATCCATTCATTTTTATTAGCTTATATTAATTGTACAGACATGACATTTCTATGTGTACATATAATATACTTTGATCATTTTTGCCCCATCTATTGCCTTTTCTTGTAACCCACATCTTGTTTCTGCTTTCATATGTCTATGGTCCCCTTTACTTTCATGCCCTCCATACTCCACAGGCGAGAAAACATTTGCAACTTGGCTTGGTGAGACCTTGCTTAACATTATGATCTCTAATTCCATCTATTTTCCTGCCATATATGTAAATTTGTTCTTTCTTATGGATGAATAGAAGTACATTATGTGTATGTGTGTGTGTGTGTGTGTGTGTGTGTGTGTGTATACCTACATTTGTATGTTATGCAGACATACAGAGTTCAGAGGACAACTTCCCAGAGTAGGTTTTCTCCTTCCATATATGCGTTCCAGGGATCTAAGTCAGGTCCTTTGGCTTGGTAGCAAAGTACCTTTACATGCTGAGCTATCTCACAGGCCCCAGGAACTTCTTCAGGAATCTCCATGGTAATGTCCATAATGGCTGGACTGATTTACATTCCCAGAGTGTAAGGGTTCCCTTCTCCCACACACACCAGCAACTTTTAACATATTGTCTATACAGATTTAAATATAACAATATGGTCAGAAGCCCTGGGATATTCCTACCCAGGTCCTAATTGTTCATGCTGATGTTGATCATGGAGGTTCTTGTTTAAACTGTAGTGTATCATTTTATCTAGTTGTGCATTATATTTCAACAAAAGATAAAACTTTCAAAGTATAGCAGAAAGGATATACACATCACTAAAATCTCATTCATTTGGGTAATACATAAGACTGTTTTATAATTAATTTCAGGGGAATGCATCACAGAATCAGGCAAGGGTATGTGGATACATAGACTATTTGAGATAAAAAGAACCCAGGTACCTTATAACCCACTACCCTTGCTTTAGTAAGAAGAGGAGAGTTGAGAGTTCAGTGATTTAATCAAGGTGGCCTGGTTGAGACACTGGAAATGACATTGAGAACAGGCCATCTTTTCTATTCCTCTGTTTATGCAGTACCATGAAGGATATCTACCATATAGTAACAAGAGCTAATATTCGTTGGCTGCTAAATATGGTCATCATTATGGTCTTGTAGAAGAAACTTACAGTGAACAACTGTAAGTTCCTCTTATCAGGTGTTCTTATACAGTTATGAATATACTGTTTTTCCTTGGGTTTGAGAGCCAACATTCTCTATATGACAATAGGGATTTCACCAAACCTTGGTACAATAGCAAGACAGTGGACACAAAAGCTGCAAAAAAGAATATGTTCAGTAAACAAAGACCTCTCAGCCTTGAAACTGAACGTACAGGTTTCTGTGTGGAGTGGAAATAAACTTAGAGTGGTGTCCTCTTTACAGCATTGTTCCTAACCCCCATCAGTATAGAGAAACAAATAGAGAGTTTCCAGTTGGTAGCCAGTGCTTTGCACAAAAGCCAGACACTTCTCTACAGAATTATGAGCCTAGTTCAGCGTTCTGTGGAAATAGGCACTTTCCATTTCTTTCTGTGATCATTTTGATGATGGGGTTTACACTAAATGCTGTCATTACTGAGCTATAATGTGTGGAAGTAATTTTCTTTCAGCGTTGGGGACCAGAGAGAACTTGTTTTGTGCCTGTTATTAGTCTACATTCGAGAGAAATTCATATGCTGGAGGAAAGTTATTAAAACAACCTAATACAATATTTGTGTGAGAAATAATAAAATTGATAAATTATAGGTGAGCAAGGCCAGAGTTCTTCTGTATTTCCTTCTGGGACCCACTGCAGATTTCCAGTATTTATTATGTTGCGGCTTCTTAGATGGATGATTTGTCTGTTTGATATGGGATTAAAGACACATGCTCTTGGCATAGAAGCCAAAATACAGCTGAAAGATTTACCACTGCTAGATTATTATCATCTGTCATGCCACCATGTGTGTGTGTGTGTGTGTGTGTGTGTGTGTGTGTGTGTGTGATCTCAAAGTGAGTAAAATTTTATTTTGTAGAGGACAGTCTCAATTTTGATTCGCTGTTAAGAGGTCCTTTCTGGGGCTGCTGACTCTAACGTGTATCTCCACACAGTATTCAACACTCCGTAGAAGACAGACTAAGTGTACAAGTAATTTAATCTTTTCTTGATTTTATGATGAAATACACTATATTTTTTTTTCAAATTCCATTGGGAATCTTTTGCTGTATTGTTTAGTTTTGGGCCTGTGAAGGAATTCTCCATTATGCCAATACATTTTCTCTTTGGAATAGATACTTTCTTTTAAAAATAATAGTTTTATCAATTATTGGACAATTCTGTACCATGTATTTTGATCATCTTCAAGCTCAGCTCCTTCTATATGTACCCTTTCCTTCTTTACTTGACAGTCTAACCAACTTTGAGTTGTTTTCTTTTTTTTTTTTTTTTTTCACTTTCTCAATGAGTCCAGTTTATTTTGTCCAACTAATCTTGGGTGTGGAACCTACTCTGGAGCCTGGTAGACCCATCATTAAAGAAATCCAGTCTCCGTCTCCCAGCTGCTATTGAAAGGCAAAAGCTCAGCAGCTAGTGGAGGATTTCAGGCTGCCCGCCCCCTCATGCTGGGGTGTTGTCTGGCTTGAATTTGTGCAAGTCTTGTGCATGCTGCCACAATTGTTGTGAATTCATATGTACAATTGCCCTATTATTAATGATTTCAACAGCTTTCCAGCCCACTGCTTCCCAAACGTCAGAGCACAGAGAATCACCTGAAAACTATTGAGGTACATTGTGGGCTTCATCTCAGATTCTAAGTCAGTAGCTCAGGTGGAGTCCAAGAAAGTGCATTCCTTTCTCATAGTCTTTCAGATGGGGCTGCTGGTCTGTGGCTGTACTCAGAATAGTGTCACTGTGGAAATCAGGTGCTTGCATTTAGTTATATAACACTAAGTCCTAGGTCTTTCTTAAACTTCTGCTGGAATCTTACTGGCCGGCTCCTCGGGATCTCAAGTGTAGGATGACCCTTGCTAGTATCCCCAGTCATTTCTCTCCTATGTCTAATATCTATGCCTCTTTTATTCGGGGTATACAAGCCTTGAGAACTGAGGGTCCACTTGCCCAACTGTCTTATCTTTAGCTTTTGTTCATTGAGTATCACATCCATCACAGATCATCTTTACAATGACCTTCTACCTCCCGACTTTGCCACATACTTCTGTAATTCTGGAGGCCTGTTCCCACACCTGCCTTGTTTGTGCTGTCTTAGAAACCCATATTCCTCAAATGTCTGTGGTCTAAAGACACTGTAGACCACAAATGCCTTTTAAGTATACATTTAACTTATACCATCTGTGTCCCTTTTCAATTGTGACACAGCTGAACTCTCTCATAGGTCACAGAAGGATAGAAAGCTGGGTTACATTATGTTAATGCCTCTGGCCACTCAGATTTCTAGAGGAAATTTAAAATAATTGAGTTTGTAGATAGGAAATTCTTAAGGCAATGTGAGGTGAGAATAAATTTCTTTTGTCTTAGCTCCATTCTTCTGATTCTGTGACTCATTTTAGCCAACCTTAACTTAAAAAGTAAAACCACATCCCGCTTGCTAATATTAGTCTTATATTTTACCCCTTGCCCAAAGTATTGGTTGAAAAATAAGCCATTCTTAATGGTACAGAGATGACCTTTACATTGGTTGAATAAACTGTGTTAATTATAGGCTTTTAAATTTAATAGGGAAAGAGAAAAGGAAGAGATTACAATATTGGAATAAAACCGTGATATTAACTACCAATTTCTATTGCTGTTTGCTTTCTGTATTGACAAACTTAACTTGCCAAGGGCTAAAAATTGATTTGTCCTGCCTCATTTCCGTTACAGTTAAAGTCATTATGTGGAACAACAGCAGCTTTTACCAAAGAGGAAAAATGTATCTATCTTCACAATTAACTAGGAAGCTGGCATTTAAGCATTTCAGACTACTGTGTCCTTACTGTAGAGAATATAATTGTTAAAGATGTGATACTATGAAATGGCAAGTCCCAAACACTTAGTTAACCTTTTCTGTGCTCTGACAGCGAGGTTAGATTCTATATCCTTTGCACTAGGAAACCTAAATATAACTCTTGACCTTTCCTTCTAGCTCATTAGTCAATACACATCTTTTGCATGTGGTATTATGGAATATAGCTTATAAGAAAGGCATAGTTTCTTACTCTTAAAGATCTACTATTTAAGTGGGGCAAACAGACACATGGATGAAACAAAAGTTAAAGGTGAGTATCATACATGAAGACAGTGTATAAGGACTCCCCTACCCCTGCACACAAGGGTAGGGAAACATTTCCCAGGTGGTGTTAAGTCAGGAAGGAAGTGAAAAAGATGAATATGTGTTGGAGGAAGAAGGAGGTTTCCTGGTGGAAAGGAACGCTTTCCAGATAGTTCATGAGGGACCTGCCTAAGATGCAGGTTGCCTGGATGTGTGATATCAGAAGGGTTAGAGGCAGAGGAATCTTTATATGATGCCTGGGTTTTGAGAAGGTGAACTTTGTAATACAGAGCTGAAGAGAGGAAGAACTGGGTCTTCCTTGGAGCCAGGGAGAAAGAAAGAATTAAGGCAGAGTGCAGTTGAGGCAGCTTGTGATAGATGGTCACTGACTTTTCAGAAAGACTTTGCTAGGCTGTGTGCCCTAAAAACTGAACCTAGGATGGGAGTCTAGAGCAAGGGATTGATCAAGCTAGGACTGCAGGGGAAAAGGAGAATGAGAGGCAGAGTGGGGCAAGGAAAGAGGTCGGGGGGTGAAAAGTTTCTAGAAAGATGGAGCCTGCTCCAGCGGGTACTCTAGAATTTGAATCAAACCAGAAGCTTGTCCTGGATTGAAAAAAAAATGGGTCGGGCTTTTATGTCTAGTAGACATTGGTCAGCTATAACTTGCCTCCAGGTGGAGCATGAGGTGTAACCTCCCAAGTGTTTCATGGCAGATGGCTTCTGCCTGCTGGAGGCAGTTCTCCGGAAGAGGACAAGTGGGAGATGATGACAGCCAATACTCCCCGCAGTTTTGAGAGGAGAATGCACTTGTCCAGTGGTTGGGGCACTGCAGGATCTGCTCCATAGATCTTATGCTTCAATAAAAAGTTATTTTGAGTCTTCTTCCTCCTCATTAGATCATACGATCTCCCAGACCAACTATGACTCAGACTTAATGAGAAAGTAAAAACAGTGTAATATTCTTAATGTCTGTTCTCTGCCTCCTCCTCAAAAGAGCTACTGCTACTACTACTACTCTCATAATCGTTTATGCAAATCTCTAATCTAAATGTTAAGCCAAAACGTGGATCTGTTCAAGCTAGCATCCAGAGCAAAGGCAGCAGAGACCTTGGAGGCTAAACTCTCTCATCTACCTCATAAGCTATGGTCTTGCATGTTTGCATCAGGGGCAGAAATTACTGCCACATTGCCTGGAAAGACCATTTAAAAGGTGTTTTACATGTTGGAAGACAGGTTCTTATTCTTCTCGTGATATGTGTGCAAACGCAAACCTATCTTAGAATTATCTAGATATAAGTTAGCAAATATCCCACGTGGAATTTTAATATTCTGAGGTGTCAGAACAGGACTTATAGGTTAGGAAATGTGTAATCTTGGCTGGACTTCAGAATCACCTGGGAAACAAACAAAATAAAATGATACCCAGACACATTAGGCTAGGGAGGATACAGAACAGAAATCAGAATATTTTAAAGCCCCAGAAACTTGGCATTGTGCTGTATATCTGTAATTCCAGCATTTAGGAGTCCTAGACAGAATGATCATGACTTCAAGACCAGCCTGGGCTATACAGAGCTAGACCCTAAAATCTCAGGAGACAATATATATAGCTGGTATACTCTGTTATCAATTAACTCTTATGTAAAAAAAAAAAAAAGAAAAAAGAAAAGAAAAGAAAACATAGAAAGCTCCTAAAATGTAATGGATCAAAGCACTAGCACTTATTATTATTCCCTGTGTATCTTCAGGCTGGCTGGCTGGTATATGGTCTAAGCTAGTTTGCTCATGTACTTAAAATCAGTGACTATGTCAGACAGGCTTGCTAAGCTTAGCAGTGTACTCCCAGCAAGCTGTTCAGTGATCCAAGGTGAGACAATGGGCTCTCCTCCATATGGTGGCTCATTCCTAGGTTAGCTGAACATCTTCACATGATAGTGTAGAAGTAATCTGGGAGTCAGAGCAGCAACTCACACTGTCTCTATTTCTAAGCTAAAAAAAAAATGGCAGGTCTTCACTTTTGTCTTAGTCTGTTCACATCAAGTCAAAGGATTAGCATTGGGACAGAGAAGAAAGGGACCCTGGAGTTAGGAAGCCAAGAGAATCAATTGGGGGAGGACAGTCAGTAAGGCTTATAGTTCAATTTAACATTTTGACTAAACTTTTGACTTTATGGTCATCAATGTGCTGAATTTAAAACCTGAATGTTTGATTCACAAAGTAACTGACAGCTTCCTCCTCCTATACATACTTCTTCATGATTAGCATATTTGAAGTAGACTTATAGCCATGATATAGACAAAAACACATAAAATATGCAAATATCTATAATTTTTGAAGCCAAATGTATTTAAATATGCTTGTACTCTGCTTTTAGTTCACAGATAATACATCCACTGACAGATAAGCAAAGAGAAATACACACCTGAAACTCATTTTTGATGTATTACTTATGGAGTATTCATGTGACCTATAAGCCACTGGAGTATGTTCTGAGAAAATGATTATAGACACCTATCCCTCACATTTGACAACCTGTACCATAAGAGCTTCACCATATTTCAATCCTGCAGAGGTGTTATGCTGCGAAGGAGGGAGGGACCTGAAGGAGAAAGTCCCCAGCATGTCTTCAGACTGTGTGTTAGGAAGTTGGAAGGGCCCATAGCTGCACATGGCCCCTTATTCACCTTCCAGTTATTTTTCAGAGTGAAGATTAAAGATATTGTTGTGTCTTTATGGGTGTCATCACAACCAGTAATATATATTACCTGACTATCTATTTTTCCTAATTGCCTTCTTTGGCATAAATTGTTGCTTGGCAGGAGTCATCAATCCTAGTCCCTCAAACATGCCTATGTTACCATCTCCTTTCCTCTCATCTGTGTCAAAGTTTACCATATGCTCAAGAAACTGATCAGAATGTCTGGGATCCTATACTTCACCTAAGCTGAGCAACAACTGTAACTCATTATCAGACTCACACTCTTCTGTCTGAAAAAGAGATGCCTGGCTCCTCTTAGTTATTAAACTTTGCCTATTTTATTTTGATCTTCAAGTCTAGTGGGTGAGCTATCTCAACTGTGCATAGACTGGTTGGCTATGCTGGTCCCTAACAAAATGCAAAGTGGCTCTCCTGCTTTACTACTCTATCCACATTAAACTGCCAGCCCAGAGAGATGCACAGTGGCATCTGCAGAGCAGACAAAGAACAGGCAACTAGTAATTAATGAATATACCAGGATTTTAAAAATAAGAAACAAAAGTTGAGCATTTTACATGTGTTTAGAATCCAACATTTCTCCATTTAGCTAGCTTAAATGAATCGCTTTTTATGAGGACACTTTCTAAATATTTGAAAATTAAGAGAAGGCCTAGTCCATCAAAATCTTATAGTCCTGCGTGGGCAGACCACCATTATTGAGTGATTTTTGTAGGTCAGGTACAGAAATTTGTAATGTTGGAATAAACAATATTTAACTCTAGGATATAAGCTCTATGATTTTTGGTCCACACGGAGCCTTGTATAAATCATATACTTTTTCTTGGGCTCTGTGTTCACATCCATAAAAAGAGAAAACAACACAAAGAATCATTTTAGTCCTGTCATCAGGTTCTTTAAGAAAAGCTTGGCATCTCTCTGATAGTATGAGATGGTTTTGAAATCTCAGCAAACAAAATCAACACTTAAAAGCAAATCATTATTCTCTTACTTGCTCAGCGTGCCTTTCGGGACCAGGACTATTTTCCTTCATCCCAATGTAGTCAAGAAGCTAATTCTTGTTGTAAACACGTTTGTCATGCACCAGAAATGTTCTCAGCAAATTTCCATGGTCTTAAAATTGTTAAAACAGTGAGAACAGAGGTGCTTATATCTTCCTAACTTGGCTTGATCAAAAGGATGTTTGTCAAATCCTATTGTAAATATACTCATCCAAGGGCTCCCTTTAGTTCTACCAGGGGACATAATAGAACATTTGGAAATTTATTGCTGGTAGGAGTGGCCTCAACTTGAACAACGTAAGTGGTGCAAAGCCTGTTCTGGCAAAATTTATTCCTTAATCCCAAATTCCTAGAGGAGTCCCCAGGGAAAGTGGATGTTATCCTCAGGGTTTTAGAGACTCTCACAAGTAGATAAGAGAGCAATGGTCTGTTTGCTTATGACTTACTTTCCCCACCACTGTCACTGATCTTTTCTGTGCCCATGTTTGCAGACCACCCAACCTCATGGAATTACAAAGTGAACACTTCCACAAGCTCAGCTCCAAGCAGGAGTGCAGCTCACACTGGTGTGCTAACCTGTTCAAGACTTTTGCAATGATGGATTATTTTAAGGTTTGTCTTTCTGAGGCTCTCAGCATTGAAAAATGCTTTGTTTCTGGCACTGCACTTGCCTGTCCTCCTACACGGTGAAGCAAATGTCTCCATGACAGATGGGCCATGCTGCAGTCCCTAGAAGTCAGCAAACTGGAGGCTTATTACACCACAGGGGAAATACTGTCGAGAGACCTCCATGGAAGTCAGCCCTTCTCGAAAGGCAAATCGTCAATATGAGGTCTAACAGACAACTACCTGCGCATGGAGGTGGGTATGCTCCATACGACCTGGAGCAGTGCTTGGCAACATTCCACTAGATCCTTAGAGCTGCTAATTACCATAGAGGAGCATATTAAAATTTCATGCTGAGACATGGTGGGTGAGATCAGTTTGGCATCAGGGACTGCCATTACAAGGTAAGAGGTACGCTCCCTCTATTGGAAACAAAATTCTGCCTGAAGGTATTTAAGATGTTGCCCCTGGACCCTGATCTCTCAGTGGCACTCAGGTCTGGGGGTTGATGGAATTTAATTGTAATCCAGTGAATTTCCTACAAGAGAGAAAGCATAGTAACCCCAGGACCTGTCCCCTTTTTGGTCTAGCTCCTTCTATCAAACCTCTTTTTTTTTTTTATTTGTTTTCATTATCTAGCAGTATTGTCACTCAAAAACTGAATGGCTGAAAACAGTGATAAACATTTATTTTACTCAACTCTGCATCTCGACTCGGGTGTTTCTTTGCTGCACATGTCATTAGGTGAGGAGGATCAAGTAAAGGTCAATGATACACTTCTAAGCTGGCTCATTCCTGTGGCAGCTGGCCATTGAATGAATCTCAGGTCCTGCCCCTCTTCACTTAATCTTCCATATGACTTGGACTTGCCTCCTCACAGAATGATGACTGCTTCCAAAGATCAGCATCCTATGAAGAAAATATGGGCAGGAGCTGTCCTGCCTTTTATGACCTAGCCTGGAAGTCACAGGGTCACATCTGTTATTTTACCATTTTTCTCCAAGTCCATGTAGTTATAAAGAGCTTTCCAGGTTCAGGGTGAAAACACTATAATTCACAGAGGATTAGGATAGGTGTGGGTGACAAGGCTCTTCAAGGTTACATGTGGAAAGAAATACTGAAGTGACTACTGGTGGAATATGAAATGTGTGATCATCCCCTCATTGCACCAGGCATGTTCTCCACTGGAGCTTGATTTTGTTGTTGCCATAGTGTTCTTCTCTTAGAGATCCATGCAGCTCCCTCTGTCACCTCCTTTACATCTCCCACAAAATATTTATTGTCTAAAAATATTTTACTAGACATGATGTAAACATTTAAAATATTTTTCAGCTCTACTACTTTTTTTTTAAACTTCTCTGTACATAGATTCTGCATGTTTGACATATCCTGGCATTTGTTCCTTCCATTAAGTTGTAAATTAGCTTCCACATGGGTGAGGACTTTGTTGATTTTATTTACTGTTCTTTCCTTAGTGCTAGAAGATTGTCTGACACAAACTAGGACTCAGGGAATATTTGTTTAAGTAAATGAATGAACATCTTCCCTAAGAAATGGCACTGACTCTGGACCCACATTCACTTTGTTTCTTATGCGTTAAACAGTGGTAAACATATCTGTATAATGCAATTTTTAAATAATGATTATTAAATATGATGGTCTAGAATAACTTGATTTGGGGGAAATCAACAATGAACCAACAGTATTCAGTTTCTAATCACTCATATTTCTTCTCCTTCCTCATCTACAAATATTCAGAGCTGACCAGAGAGCTGACATCCAATGCTCCTCTCATAGTTCTTCTAATCAGATCCTGGAGCTGTATAAAAAGAAAGAGGAAAATCATAGGTGATACCTAAGAGGCAAGATGTCACTTTGGCAATGAACCTCTAGGTGTTTGCTTGCTATTCCTTCCATTGCCTGTCATCTGAGACAATTGACCTACAAGTCAATCAGAAGGTGGTCCTTTCCCAATAGGGATCAATGTTCAGAGCTCACATAACAGGGAGCTTAGAAAATGAAAAGAAAACAGAAAAAAAAACTATTATTACCTCAACTATTATTGTATAGTTGGTTGGATAATTTTGCTATCCTGTGGGAATGACCTTTTTCATTTCAGCATCATTTTTGAAACAGACAGTCACTGCTCTTGCTTGTTAGCACATTCCAGCAGAGATGTCTGGAAGAAAGTAGTGACATTTCAAAATGGATTAATCAAGGATGTTTTAAATTGGATGTGTTCTTGAATTTTATTTAAATGTTACTTGCTGTAGAGTACAAGTTGGTATCAGGCTGCCATGCCCTGGAACCCATTATCACACATAGAGTTCCAAAAGTTCACAAGGATGATCTTAAGGGACATTTCTCTGTATGTAGTGAATAATAAATTTATTTCCAGCTAAATAAAAGAGAAATAAGACCCATATGCCATAGCACTTTTAACCTGGTGGGCCCGATGATAATAGTACCCTAGATACATCATCTGAGTCAATTCAGCACACACAGTTGGATCATCTATCCCTGCTCACACAAAGACAATGAATCCAGAGATATCTAGCGGTGAGGGTGGAGGTGGCCTTGCTTTCTATGTTTAGGGGTGTATGGGACAAATGGGATCCCAGAGTCCTGGCAGAGATTCTACCTCCTTAAGCATAGGTTACAAGAATGAAAGGACTTCACATGCTTTGATTGCTTCTGAGACTAAGCAAGAATAATATAGACTATTAATGTAATTTATGGACAGGAGCACTTTGAATTTAAATGAAGCAACCAATGGCCCCTTGATTGGCATTTATATCTCCTTTTATAGAGAACACATAGAGTAGTGTTATAATTCTTGACAGTTTTGATTGTAAAATATATGGGACTTTAAGCTCCCTGGAAGAAAGAATAGATGATTAATGTTAATAATTAATGACTAAATATACAACAGATATGAATAACATGCTTTATATTTATACAGCTATTGTCTTACCTTGTTGAAAAACACTATATGCTTTATTGTTAGAACTGCAATAATAAGACACTATGTTGTCTAAGCCACATAAAAGAAGACATTCAACCTAATCCCTAAATCCTATTAATTTCTTTACTCACATTACAGAACAAAAACTGCAAACATTTGACATTACTGTTCAAATAATGTTTTCAAAGCAGTATTACTGATTAAAGACATAGATAAAAATTCAAATAACTTGGTTAAAATGCTTAGGTACAAAGCCATTGGGAGTGTCAAGAAAGAATATGGAGACCTAAAATAAATAGAAATAAATATAAATAAGAAACCAGGCAAATAAAAGTCACTTATATCAAAGATGTGAGCATGGTTCTTCTTTTTTTTGTGTGTGTATACACAGGATGCTGAGCGAAGCACCTCTCAGCTGTCAGCAAAAATACAGTTCTAATAAGAGTGTGTATTGTTATGGGGGAAACTATTTCAAGAGAAAATGTACATATCTTAGATTATCTCAGGCATTTAGAAAATTGCAAAATGTTTTATCACCTCCATTTCCTGCCCCTTCCTTTCCTGTAACCATAATCAGGGCCAGGAACAAGGTAGAAGGAGACAACAAAAATGGATGGGCATTGTATTGAACTGAATTTAAGCTTTGCCTTTACATCAAACTAGAACAAATCAATAAGTACAGTAAATGCCATATCTAGCAGGGTTTCACTCAAAAGCTATTTGAAATATTTTAAAGAAAAAGCATAATAGGTAAATGGTTTAAAATTAGTGAAATTGGGGTGAATATTTTTGTGGGATGAAGAAAATGTAACCCCCACAGCCATCAGTTTGTACATTGTACTAAGAAAAATCCTTTCACCTGTTAGAGATGGGATTTAATTTGAATTGATTTTATTTTAACAACAAAGAAAAGAGAAAATATGAAGAGCTACATAGTTTATATTGCTTTAACCACTCTTCTTAGGAAAATACACCTGTTCCATTTCCTTAGTTTTGGGAGAAGCTTTTCATTTGATTCTGTACTTATGTTGTTCACTTTGTTTTCTTTCTTCTCTGAGCTTTTAAAACAAGATTCTGATGACAGAGCAAGAGGCAGCTTCTCCCAGTCTATTCCTTCAAGGTTTGTGGTGACTCTTGCAGTAGAAGCCTCTGATGCTGCATACCTTATCTTTTGTGGGTGCAACTATTAGCTTTTGCTTTATAAATAAGCTATTCTTAATCCTAGCACTCAGGAGGCAGAGGCAGAGGGAACTCTGTGAGTTTAAGGCCAGCCTAGTCTACATAGTGAGCTCCAGAACAGCCAGGGCTACAAAGAGACCTTGCCTCAAAACAAACAAACAAACAAATGAATGAATAAATAAAAAGAACAAAGCTACCTCGAAACTTAACAGCTTAAACCAGCAGTGAGTTACTGATTCAGAATTGTGTGGATTGACAATTAGCGCTGATAAACCAAGACATTTGGAGATATTCTTGCTTAACGCTCCCCTCCCCCTCCCCAAGCTGTTTCAGGCCCCTGGCTGTGCTCTGGCTGGCTGGACTGGGATGACCTCATACACAGGTTTGGCAGGCTGAAGACCTCAGTGCCTTGGCTATTGTGTACTTGTTCTCTCCAGAAGGCTAGCCTGAACTCCTTTAACTGACTGTCTTGGACCTCCAAGTGTGCCATAAAAAGCAAGCTTCAGCATGCAAGCTCCTTGTGAGTCTCTCCTTGAATGTCATTTGTTCATGTCCCACTGGCTAAAACAAGGCACATGTCTAAGCTAAGAGTCAAGGGATGGAGAAAAGGACCTTCATCCTGTAGGCAGGACTTTGCGAAGGACTTGTGACTTCTTTCTGTTTTCCTCTCACCACAAGTTCAACTTTGCTGTTGGCAGGGGAAGGGAGGAACTGCCTTTTTCTTACCTACAGGGTAGTTTAAGGAATAGAGCTGCAGCTGCAGCTTTTTACGAAACATCCTTTGTCCTGTAGGGAGATCGACTGTGGGGACTGTGTGATGATGCTCTTCGAGAAAGAGAGACTCATCTCTTCACTCATCTCTTCAGCTGATGTGACAGAAATGAGAAACCACTTGCTCTAGGAGGTGTAGAGAGACTAGGAGAGGCAGAAACAAGGCAGCTTGCAACTGTGTTGTGAAAGTGTGTGTGTGCCTGATGAAGATGCATGAGGTGAACTCACTTGTACTGCTGTGTTACCCAACTTTCAATTTCTGTGCTCAAAGGAGAAATATTGAATAATTACGAATAGACTATCATAACTCTATTGTGATATAAAATAGTTCAGGTGGTTTTTATTCCTTTATTTGCCTAACCATCAGAAGGCATTTTTACCTCATGCAAAGCTCCCATGGTGCCTTCTATTGTTTCTGATACACCCTCCTATGACAGCCACCACATATGTCCTTATACCACAATCTTCTCAGCGACCATGTCATAGCATTTCCCTACTTCTGTTCCCTGCAGGGAGCTCAGCTTCTAAGGCCACTGATACTGGAAAAGGCTCTTTGAAGATACTGGGGTATTTAGGTGCTGGTGTAGGCTTTGTCTCTGAGCAGTAATGAAAGTGCAAGTTCCAATGTTGTTGGATCTGTAGATGCTGCCAGCAGTCTCATAGACTTATAAGGGTGTCTATAATAACCACCTCTTTGGGTATTTATATTTGTTTTCTTGACAAAATTGCTTGTTTTCTTTCCTCTCACTCAAATAGTTTTGACAGATCTAGATTTAGATCCTTCATATAAATTTTGTATCAGTTACCCATGGTCACAAAATACTCTGTAGCAAATTACCCCCAATCTCCTAAATCTGTCTTCCAGGTGGTGCTCATAGCTCACATACACCTGTGGTAAGCTGGCTTCATCATTTTGGCTATATTTTCTGACATATCTAAGTGACATAGTTCCATGTCTCATCTTTGATAAAGAAAGTGGCCTAGATTTGAGAGAGAGAGAGAGAGAGAGAGAGAGAGAGAGAGAGAATGAGAGAGAATGAGAGATCTTTTGTTGTTGTTTTATTACTAATTTACTAATTTCTCATTTTTATTAATTATATTTATTCATTTATTTTACATCCAAACTGCAGTTTCCCCTCCCTCCTCTCCCCAAAACTCCCGTCTATACCCTCTCCAATTCACTCCTCCTCTGTTTCTATTCAGAAAGGGGCAGGCCTCTCATGGGTATCAACAAAACATGGTATATAAAGTTAAAGTAGAACTAAGTTCCTCCCCTTATGTTAAGACTGAACAAGGCAATCCACTAAGAGGAATAGGTTCCCAAAAGCTAGCCAAAGCATTAGGGTCAGCCCCTGCTCTCACTGCAAGGAGTCCTACAAATAGACCAAGCTACACAACTGTCATATGTATGTAGAAGACCTAGATTGGTCCCATGCAGGCTCTCTAGTTGTCAGTCCAGACTATATGTGCTCCTATGAGCCCAAGTTAGTTGTTTCTGTGCGTTTGCTTGTGATATCCTTGATCCCCCTTGTTCATACAATCCTTCCTCTCTCTCTTCAGCAGAATTTCCCGAGCCTGGCCCAATACTTGATTGTGGGTCTCTGTGTCTGTTTCCATCAGTTTACTGGATGAAGGCTTTCTGATGACAGCTGGGGTAGTCACCAATCCCTCAGCACATCCCATAGGGAGGACAGACTAGGTCAAAGGTTGTGTGGCTGGGCATTTTTTGTTTTGATTTTTTTTTAAAAGATTTCTTTCTTTATAGGAGTGCTATGTCTGTATGTACAGTTGAAGGCCAGTAGAGGGCATTAAATTCCATTATAGATAGTTGTGAACCACCATGTGGTTGCTGGGAATTGAACTCAGGACCTCTGGAAGAGCAATCAGTGCTCTTAACTGTTAAACCATCTCTCTGGCTCCCTACAATGACACTTCTATTCAAATAAATTCACTAGGAAAGCTCAGATTCAAAGGACACGGAAGTACACTTTATCTCTTCATGAAGAAAACTGGAAAGTCACATCACAAAGTACATAGATGCCAGTAAGGACAGCTGATTGGAGATATCTATACAACCAGTCTAACTATCACACACTAAACACCTCTGAATCCTGGGGCAAGTACAAGTTTGCAGGACAAACCATTCCAAATGGACGTTAGAGAGAGATTAATTTTGTGATCTTTCTAAAAAGGTAGAAGATAAATTGACTTGCGTGGGGATATTGGAGGTTGGTGTAGCCAAGGAAGTGGCTTTTGTTTTAATGCATGTGATAAATCAGGAAGGCCCAAGACAGGGATAGCAAATAGGCTGCAGGCTCTGTGATCGATTTGTAGTAAATGCCTAGGGTGAGGTGTTTGAGAGAGTTATGTGACCACTTTTCTGGGTGAGCTGAGCCCATGGCCTAGATAGATTGGCCATGTCCATTGTGGTCACTGAAGGGAGAACCTGTGGCATAGTGAATGTATACGCCATAGTCTCTGTCCCATCAAGAGCAGTAGCCATGAGGTCAAGGGGCCTTCTAGAAGTCATTAAGACATAGAATTAGAAAACACTGGTCAAAGGAAGAGATGAATGTCAGAAAACCTGGAACTTTGGACTTGGATTTTTGGTGAATTATGTTATTTCTTAGATCATCTATTTAAGGAATGGGCTTGAGTATTTTATAGATCTTTGTCATTTTTTAAGAAAGCATATGTATTATTCTGGCTTTTTTTGATATTTATATAACAAGACATACCAATGCATAGAAGCTATAATAATGGGCTCTGGGATACCCAGGCATTTGTTACATTACACTAGCTATCTTTGACTCATGAGGCACATGTACCAAGACCTCCAGTGAATGGCAAAAGCCACAGATAGTTTGAATACTATGTGTGCTATGCTTTTCCAACACACATAGGCTGAAGTTTAACTCACCACAGGTACAGTAGGTGATGCTTTCTTTTTCATGGTTTTGTGGGTAGAATATTTTAACATAATTCTTAGCAACTATTTTTTATTCATTAAGTCGAGTAGTTTGACCTTTGACTTCAAAATCTATACATCTCCTCCAGCATGTCCATATTGGCAGTGCCAGTGTTCTTGTCCTTTGGGGCTGCTAGTAAGCAAAATAAAGATTACCTCAACATGAAGCACTATAATACTGACAGTCCTCAGTTTGAGAGCCTACATGGCTAGCCAGTGCCTAAGAGGCAGGCAGTACTTGCATTTGGGCTATACTGAACAAACAGGCAATATCATCATGAGGGATGGTTTGAGATTTCACCATGCCATTTGGAATGTCATGTAACATAAAACTTCAGAATTCCTTGTTTCTGGAATTTTCCATTTAATATCTGCACACTGTGGTTAATAGCAGATCAACTAGTCCATGTGGACAAGGAGCAATTGCCATATTCTGAATATTTCTGTGAGGGTGTTTGGATGAGATTAGCATTGAAATGGGCCTCTGGAGTAAATGAGATGATATTCTTCAAGGTGGGTGCCTCTCATCCAATCAGGTCTGTAGAACAAAAAAGATCAATTAAATAAGGAGGAATCACACTTTCCCCCCCTGCTTTTGTCTGCCTGCTTTCTTTTTTTTTATTAAGAAAATTTCTTTTAATCATTTTGCATACCAAAGATCCCCCTCTTCCCTCCTCCTGCCCCTCCAGCCTCCCCCTACCAACCAACCCCCCATTCCCTCTTACAAGAAGGTAAGGCCTCCCATGGAGAAGTACATTTAGCAGACACAGGTTCAAGCCCCTCCCCTTGTCTCAAGGCTGTGTGAGGTGTCCCATCATAGGTAGTGGGCTCCAAAAGGCCTGCTCATGCACTAGAGATGGATTCTAATTCTACTGCCAGGGAGCCTCTTAAGCAGATCATGCTACACAACTCTCTCACTAAGTAGAGAGCCTAGTCCAGTCCCATGCAGGCTCCACAGCTGTTGATCTAAATTACATGAGTTTCCACTAGTTTGGCTTCATTGTCTCTGTAGGTTTCCCCCATCATGATCTTGATGCCCCTTGCTCATAGAATCCCTCTTCTCCCTCTTTGACTGGACTCCTGGAGCTCATCCTGGTTTTGGCTGTGGATCTCTGCATCTGCTTCCATCAGTTACTAGATGAAGGCTCCATGATGATAGTTGGGGTATTCACTGATCTGATTACTGGGGTAAGTCAGTTCAGGTACCCTCTTCACTATTGCTAGTAGTCTAAGCTGGGGCAATCCTTGGGGATTCCTGAAAACTTCCCTCGCACCCTGTTTCTCCCTATTCCCATGATGTCCCCCTCTATCATGGTCTCTCTTTCATTGCTCTCCCCCTCCATCTCTGTTCCAGCTCGACCATCACATTCCCTTATGTTCTCATCCCCCATACCCTACCCTCTATTGCTCCTCCTCACCCCCCAGTTTACTCATGACGATCTCATCTATTTCCCCTTCCCAGGGCAATCCACTTGTTCCTCTTTGGATCTCCTTGTTAGCTACTACTCAGCAGTAAAAAACAATGACATCATGAAATTTGCAGGCAGATGGATGGAACTAGAAAATATCATCCCAAGTGAGGTAACCCAGATTCAGAAGGACAAAAAAATGGTATGTGCTCACTCATAAGTGGATATTAGATGTAAAACAAAAGATAATGAGACTATAACCTACAGCTCTAGAGAAGCTAGCCAATAGCCTTTTAAATTATTGATAGTTTTAATCTGCCTTCAATTTCATATTGAAACCTTAGCTCTTCCTGAGTTTCCAGTCTGTAGGCTATAACTTTGCTCTGAAGTTTCCTGGTTCTTAGAACTATACACTCTTAACTGATGAGAGCAGGAGATTCAAATCTAGTCAGGTGAAAGCAGCAGGGCCAAGAGTGTTCTAGATAGAAGCCAAAAATTGAACAGGGTGTGCTGGCTCTACATTACTTGTCATCTCCCACTCTTGTCTGGAATCTGTAAGTAAGGACATGATTGACACTGAGATGAGGCATCTGGACACCTCATTGTTGGGCCAACTAAACTGCTTCTCTCATCCCCTTCCCCACATTTCACATTGGTTCTGTCATAAATCCCCCACACTCATAGCTCAATGGCACCTACTTCTTCAGATCTGTTCTTGCTTCATAGGAGCTCTACCCCTCCTCTCTAGCTCTCAAGCTCCCACCTATAAATCTATAATCAACTTCCCCTTAAAACTCACCTTCTGTGGCCTGCAGTTTTGTCCTTCAAGTTCTCGGGACAAATACCCAAAAGCCATTGGCTCAAGGTGGCTTTGGTAGCCTGTGAGTTTTCTGGGCCGTAGCTCCCTGACTCCAGCTAAGCCTACCTGAAGGGAGAGGAAAGGTTTCTATTGAATTCAAAACTGCCTCCAAATTCCCCTTATCACAATCTTTGTTCTTCCTGAGGCTTTCCCACTTATATTGGAGCTGCTGTCTTTCTGGACGCCCACCCTTGCCAGTTGATCATGCAGCTCCTAGTACTTCTTATTCACATGAACTAACATGATGTTTTTCTGTTTCCATGGGTTCTGTGCTCTGGGGGAATATTAATGTAGAAATTTCAACAAGCATCCTGCTTCAAATAAGACATGTGGATAGAATGGAATGGGATACTTTGGGATAGTTCAGATCTTTTCTGGGGCCTTTCACATCACAATCTCCTTGCATGGAAGGCTATTCCAAGCTTCTTTATAGCAGGTGTCTTCCAAGAGGACAAGCATTTCTGAGACCTCTGCTTCTGTCATATTTGATTATATCTCATTGTCTCAAGCAAATCTCACAGCTAAGGCCAGTGTCAGTGTGAAAGGAGACCACACGAGAGCATGGATACCTGGACTGTAGTGCATTCCGAACACTAAAAGCACCACTAGTGGGTGTTGCATAAATTCCACTTGGGCAAGTTGACTAAGATGTGTTATGTGCAGTAAACATAGGAAAGCCAGATGACGTGTTTGTAAAGCTAGGAAAAATATCTTTAAGCTAAGTAGATACATTTAGAAGTTATGATTATAGAGTTGGTACTAATACATAAATATTCAACAGTCCTTGCAGCATAGACAATAACTAGTTTGGTGCTATTGGATGTCTTTCTGTATGTTGTTAATATGTGTTGCTCTGATTGGTTGATAAATAAAGCTGTTTTGCCAATGGTGAGGCAGAATAAAGTTAGGCAGGACATTCAAACTGAAGAGACAGGAGAAGAAAGGAGAGTGAGGGAAGAGGCCAGCCTGCTGCCCAAGGAGCAACAGGATGCCAGCAGACCAGTAATGCCACAGCCTCATGGCAACATATAAATTAATAGAAATGGGTTGAGTTAAGTTATAAGAGGTAGCTAGCAAGACGCCTGTGTTTACTTGGGACAGGGGTGGGAAAGATTTGTCCTGACCGTGGGGCCAGGTAGAAACTTCTGGCTACAAGTTGGAACAGATTTTTGCCTTTAGCCTCATAGCACTCTCAGATATCTGTAATGGTAGAGGTTTTTCAGGGGCCCAAGAGAAGGAAGTAGGACATGGGCCCTAGTGTGAAGATAATGGGTAGTGGCTGGTGCCCAGCTGGTGGGAAATCCTGCAGTCTGTTTGTTCAGACAAATGTATAAAAAGCTTCTGTAAGTTGTTCATTTCCTTTGTTGACAAGTCACATCAAGAAGAGGATCACAAAGATATTTTGTGACTTATTGAGACATGATAGTGAGCCTTAGTATCAACCAGGAAAGTAATTACTGATGCCACAAGTAATGAATAATGTTCCTACTAGGGTAGAGAATTAGACTAAACCGTAGATTAAATCAGTGTTTATCTATTTGGGGCCTATAAAAAAACATACTTTGATATACTTCAACCTAATTCACAATGGTATGAGAAGAGATCTAAAATGCACACCAACAAGTAACTGTGGAGGGGGTGGGGAACATAAGAAGCCCTCAAAAGGAAATGAAAGAAATGGCTGGGTGGAGGCCAAAGGAAAACTCCCCTTGAGAGGAAGGGAGTGGAAAGGCTGTGCCTGCTTTAGAGGACAAGGGGGAGGAAGAAAGACAAAAGGCCTCCTGTGCCTTTTGTGTTTGTCAAGGAGGTGGCCATTGGAGACTGGGTGAACTCAGTGTTTGAGAAAAGGTCAAGGGAGTTGCATTTGAGATAAGCCCCCTGGGGTGACCTAACGATATCTTCCAGTTTCACTTGCTTGAAGGTACTTGTTTTTAGTGCATTATTAGTGTCCCACATTTTGCTATAGATAGTGCCTCCAGCATGTGAGGTTGGCCATCATAATTACTGACTTAGTTTTCAAGAACTCGGTGGCCAACTTTGTCAGGCATTGACTCTTCTTCATGTGTGCCTGTGCACACTTCTGATGGAGAGTCAGCAGGGTGAAAGGCTCAGCATCTCTGCCTGGGGTTGTGTCTGTCTTCTTTATTACCTCCACTCTGAGTCAGGCTATTTCTGTTCAACTCTGCATTTAGATGTGTTCCTTACTTAAGGACTATTTGTTCAGACTGGCCTACAAAAACCTTGCTTAAGTTGTTTTTCCCCTTTGTAGACTAAGGGAGCCAAGGAGAGGATGACTATACTATGTGTGCTGTTTACCAGGGTGTAACGACCTTATGATTATGCGTGTACCAGCTACCAGTTTCACAATGTCCCTTTATATATCACTAGAGCAGTCAGTACAGTCTCTGGTCATGAGTCCTCTCCTAAATTAAATGTCCTTCTTTCCCCTTTGCCTAAGAAGAAAAGGTGCTTGAAACTTGTGCTGGGAGATCTCTTTCTGAAACCTGGTTCATCATCTCCATTTACCAAGGAAATCTTGCATCCCCTTTCAAGTTGCCAGTGAACAGATGTGTGTTCGTTAATAGTGTGAGAGCTTGACAACGCTAAGTTTAGAATTATATTTGAGGATTTGCCTGACAGTGATGGAAGGGAAGCAGGTAACTGATTGAGAATAAGGGTAGACCACATTACATTTTTATTTTCTTAAGATGAGAAAGGCTTGTCCATACTTTATGGCCAACAGAAGAGACTTCCGTTTGCCAACATGCCAGCTGTTAGCAAACTGAAGTCTCTTAAATACTAGTGCTAGTCCAACTATAGTGACTGCTGTCAACCTTCACCAGGCTGAGGGTTCCCAACCAGAGCAACATATTAGACTCTCTGAAGGAACCTACAAAATATTAATGGTTGAACCTTACTCTAGACACTCTGATGTAATTGTGTTGGGATCCAGTTACTAGTGAACTATATGTCAAAAAAGGTACATGGAAATCTTAACTCCAAGTTCCTCCAATTGTGACCTAAACTGGAAATAACTTCTTAGTGATTGTAAGCTAAAATGAGATCATCAAGGCAAGTCCTAATCTGCTCTAATTGATACTCTTAGGAAAAGGAGAAATTTGATTCCACAATCAGATAAATCTAGAGAGAGGGATGTATGGAGAAACTGGCACATGCTGGCTAAAGATTAGATCAGCTCTATACTGCCACAAGCTGGAGAATATATGGGGCTACTAGCTGCTGGACAATAGAATGGGCAAGAAAGAATCCTTCCCCTAGGTGTCTCAGAGGAAACATGACCAACACATTGATTCATGTTGAACGTGTACAACAAAAATTTCTGTCTTTTTTTCTTTGCATGTGTGCATATGTGATGGGTGTGCATTTAAGTATACGTGTTTGTGTGTGTGTGTGGAGTGTGCATACATGCACATGTGTACCTGCCTGTGTATAGGGCTAAAGTTGATACTGGGTGTTTTTTTCAATTGTCCTCCACCTTATAAATTGAGACAGGGTCTCTCACTTGAACCCAGAGCTCACTGATTTAGCTGATTTTGATCCTATGTCTGCCTTTTCAGCCATGGGATTCCAGGTGGCCTGCCTCTGCCCAGCATTTACATGGGTGATGGGGACCTCATGGTTGCTTTGCAAGTGCTTTGCCCAATGAGCCAGTATTCCAGCCTAGTTTCTATTTTCCAAAGTCACTCAGTTTGTGGCACTTTGAAATAGCAGCCCCAGGAAATTAATAGAAATGGGCTTGTACATTGATAGTATGAAAAGTGTACTGAGGTGATTCTGATATGTAACAAGCATTGATTTTAATTATGATATCTACCATTGAGGGCACCAGGTATACTGCTGGTGCAATCTAAATAGGAAATAATGTCCAAATTATGTTATGTGGATACAATTCTCACAAAGATCATTTTTAAAACTTAGTAACACACAGAGAGATTTAAATACTTACTTATATGTTTCTCCCTAAGTCAGAACATTACATTAGAGAAGAGGCATTTGCTGTCTGGCTCTTCTGCAATTTCTTGCTGGGATGCTCATTTTCAGAATAATTTCTCACCATGAGTGATGAGATTCTGGAATTCCCATCATGGGTGCTTTCAAAGTCTCCTCATGCTGTATCCTCTTTTTGGTGCTTAAAGGCAAGGTCTTATACCTATCCCTGTTGGACTTTATCTTGACCGTTTATAATGTAACACTTCTCTAATTTATCAAAGTTACTTAGAATTCTCAGCCTGTAGCCCAACATTCTAATTCTTAGGCTCTCAAGGACAGTCCTCAGGACAATTGAATTAAGAATTATATGAACTCCAGGAGGAATCAATTTGGAGAAGATCAGATAATGGAAGGTTTATTATATTATATACCACATTAAAGTGTAAAGATGCATAAAAGATATATGGTCATGCATGAATTATACAGACAGTTCCTTAAAATGAGGCTGGGAGATCAGCCTTTGCCTGGACAGAGTATGAAATGTAGAATTTTGTTACCGTCACTTAACAGCAGCATCCTCTGCATCTGCTATCATCTTCTGCATCTGGTAGCATCCTATGCATCTGGTAGCATCCTCTGTACCAGGTAGCTGGTCAGAATGCCCCCCTCCCAATTCATGGGCTTGAGTATCTCAGAACCATATTTAGAGACAAGGAATTTCAAGATGCAACTACAAATGAGGTCTTTAGGGCATCCTTTGGTCATTATGACTGGTTTTTATCTTAGAAGAAGTTCAGATATAGACACACATAGACCAAAGACCACATGATGGAGATGAAAGTGGCCATGAAAAGCTAAGAGAGAGGCCTCAGAGGGAATAAGCCTTGCAGATGCCTTTTCCCACTTAATCTTTATGACTGAGAGAAATTAAATTCTGTGCCTTCTTTTGACCAGTTACTTCCAGTTTGTTACAGCCCAAAGAAGTCTAAAGTACCCACTAAGTTAGATGGTGTTTTAACATCATCTATAGGTAATTCCTGGATATAAGAAATACTAGTCTAGGACATTTACTTTAAAATTTTGAGGAGAACATTAAGAGTTACCTTTAGAACATGATAAGCTACAGATTGCTGAGATTCATTACCAGAGGCCCTGATTTATCAGGCCTGCATTTCTACTAAGCTTTTGGTGCTTCTGCTGGGCTGCCCACAACATCTTAGTGTCCCAGTGAGACCAGCAGCAGCCTTACGGGGACAGCAATAGGAAATCAATGAAGCGATCCAGTCTATTCCTCCTCTATTAGAGCATGGGCACAGGGACAGCATGACAATTCTCAGGCTTAAACTGGAGAAGTGGTGTCAGCAGCTCAAACAAATCCAGACAGTGGTGCCTCAAGTATCTTGAACTATTCTCTGCTAGTTCTTTCACTGTATTCTCAAGAGCATGTTCTCATTGGGCTTGGTAGCACAGGCTGCAGAACTGTGAGATGAAGCAAGAGGGTCAGAAGATCGAGGTCACTCTCATCCACATAGTGAGTTCCAGGCCAGTGTGGGCTACCTGAGACCTTGTCTCAAAAGTCAAACTAAGCCAACCGAAACAAAAATAACACCCTGCAAACTAAGAAGGTAGGGAGTGGGCATCGTAGCTCAGCACTGCGGTACTTGACTAGCATGCACCAGGACCGAGACTCAATTCTTAGCACTAGAGAAGATGGGGGAGGAAGAAGGAAAGGAAAAGAACAGAAGAGGAGAAGGAGCAGGAATTTCAACTGCTTTTGGGAGATGGAATTGCTTCATGGTTCCTAAAATAGTAATTTTCAAACTGGTAAGTGCTGCGGAATCGTCTCATTATTAGCCTGACTGTAGATTTTGACTTACTTGGTCTAAGGGAGGGACCCAGAACTTGCATTTCTTAACAAATTCCCAGGCGATGCTTGTGCTGTTAATTCAAAGACCACATTTTGGCAATCAGTGAGTTAAGAAATTGGAAACTATTGTGGTGCAGCTCTGACTTCTAGATTTCCTAGTATGGTACATACTCTTGCTTAGCCAAATATCAGCCAGGCATGCTCTTGCTCTCTTGCCTGTTTCTCCTAGAGAAATTGCAGAAAGCTGAGTGCTGGCTTTCTTCAGCTGCTCTGCAGCTAGGAGCCAGCATGTGACACTTCAACACAGTTCCCGTCAGGGAACAAAGCAGAAGTCCGAAGGGCTGAGATTGGCTCTGAGAAGACCATTTCTGTGTTTAACAGCAGTGCAAGAACTTCTTCCTTGCCTCTGAGTGTGGATGATATCCGAACCCAAAGCAGCCTTCTTGGGACCATAGACATGGCACAGAATAAAGATGGCAGAGGCCGGCCAGGAACAGCAAACCAGTGCTGAGAAACTTTACTTCCAGATGCTGCATTTTGCAGGACACAAACCTTTCTGGTCTGAACCACAGTCAGCTGGATTTCCTGTTACTTACAGCTAAAACAGTTCCTAAGGGGGCTGGTGAGAAAGGGAGAGAGAAGCAGAGGAGGAGGGAGGGGTGAGGGAGACACACACACACACACACACACACACACACACACACACACACACACACACACACACACACACACACAACACACACACACACACACACACACACACACACTGAGGGAAGGAGGAAGGGAGGAAGGGAGGATTCATTCTTTTAAGTTAAAATACAAAAATAAAATAAAACAAACCCCCAATCACATAATAATCACAGCAACAGCTGTAAACTTCCATTTTCTGTGACCACAGTGATAAACGGGATGTTTCAACCTGCACAAACGAGCAGAACAAATGAATTAATTAAATCTAGATCTCGAAAACATCTTGATTCTCATTTTGATGACAATAAAAGGAAGCAAGGCAGAGATGTACAGACATTCTAGATCAACATTTGTTAACTGCCAGTGCAGACTGTACACGCTACATTCTTCCCTAATGAGCTATAGTTTAGGCAAATAAAGCTGTTCATTTGTTGAAGTGCCTCTGCTTAACTTACATTAGTAATCATTAATCAACTTAGCTCACTTAATGTTTTCTAAGAGTTTGACCTTGACGCTGTCTTTCTGGCTTCCACCAGGCTCCCACATTTGGTCAACACATCCCATAGAACTCCTTTCATCAACTTGGAAATCACTCTCACCTGCTGTTTCCCCATATATGTCTACATAAGCAGTCGTTTTCACAAGCAATGAGAAGAATAAACAAAGGTAGAGTTACAAATAGACTCAGAAAAAAAAAAAAAAGAAAAAACAAAAACAAAAAACAAGGGCAGGTGTATCTTAAAACACCCCTCGCAGATGGGCTCACGCTGTGAGACTGCTTTGCTCAAACTTCAGTACAGCCTGAATTTTTATGACTACAAAATAATTAGACTCTGAGTCAGCTTTTAATCTTATGTTAATGAGACCCCCTACAGTCTTGGCACATACCTTCAAATTACAGATTGATCTATAATTAATAAGGCTCATAATGCCAGTACCTGAGACAAAAGCAATTTGGGGGCAGTGGGAAGAGTGGCACTGAAAAGTTTAGTGACAGAATTTGCAACTGCATGCTTTCCACATGCTATGCTGGATTGCATCTTGGTGACAGTAGCAAGTTTCTCTGAGCAGTAAGATAGCTGACGCAAGCTTGTTGCAGGGATAAAAAAAAAAAAAAAGAAAAGAAAAGAAAGAACGAAACTGTCATCCAAGGTCTTAGGAGGGACCATGGAGGCTGCATCTAGTTTCTGTTCTTACCCAAAACTTTCCTGCCCACAGCAAATTTGTCTAGTGCCTGCACAGATTTCTACCTTAGCTTGAGAAATTTGTTTGCAACTGCCTTTAACTTCTGGGGGAGGGGGGCACATCAGGCCAAAGAGCCATTATTTTTTGCAGCCCTCTGATTTCTCTACTTGATTGTTTTACAGGCTCCAAACTCCCAGTGACTGGAGGAGAAGAACCCTTGCTGGTTAATTAAAATCTAATTTTCTATTCTATCATAATTGCAGCAGCAGAAGGAGAAAAAAAAAAGACTTATTATCCTAAAAATGAAAATGATCCCTGGACTGCTTAGGCTTATTATGAGGGCTGTGTTACAATTTGTCTGAAATTTAATCAGTAGAATAAACATGGCCATGAGCTCTGTGAAATCATTTGTTTTAAAGGCGATAAGTGAAGGGCTGCACCATTTTGTTCAGCGTTTTCTAGACAGCTTGTTTAGTCTTCTTGATAAAGACAAGGAAAAGAAGACAGAGCTGGGACCATTTGCGAGTGTGGTGGACTTATTGTGTGTGACTCTGTGAGCATGATTCCCAAGCCAGTGCAGGACATCACAATAGAAGCTCTGTTTAAGAGAAGATCTGGAATCATTTCTCCAAATCTAGGAAGAAAATTAACTTCAGTTTACTCTGCATTTTTAGAATCCAGGCAGTAGTGGAGAATTGGAGTGGCTGAAGTGAGAAATACAGTAGAGGTGGAATGGGGCATCTGCTGCTTGGGTTCTGAGCATGTGGGCTGGGGTGTGAAGGGCACGACTGGCAAGGTGGCGACCCAGCACTTTGGGATTAGAGATGGCCATCCCACTGTAATTACTTGGTTCACTGAATCTAATAGGAAGCAAGAGCTGATCTTTGCTTTTAACTTTTCCCTGAGTCATCATGTAATCGCAGAGGTATATAGCTCTAGTTGTATCTGTGGGAAGATGGGATATGGTTAGTAGTGGAAATGTGGTGATTTTTTTTTCCTGTGGAGCTGAGAATTGAACCCAGGGCCTTGCGCTTACTAGGCAAGCACTCTACCACTGAGCTACATCCTCAACTCCAATGTCATGAATTTTAAATTTTCGTTTTGTTTAATGTACTACTTACACAAGTAAAGTACAACATGGTACTGAATATGAAAATTTTCTGTAGATATCTATATTTACAGAAAGTATTTTCTGTGTATATTTATATGTCCATCAAGGCTAAGACCTTGAGTTTGATCTCCAGCACAATGAAAAAAAATTTTCTTGTTTACAAATATTATATGTATAAATTCTATATATAACATTACTATATGTACATGCATATTTATATCTCTATATAAGTATGCATATGTGTGTATAAGAATACTTTCATGTATAAAATGAGTTTTACTATGTGGTTTTATGAATGCTATTAGATAGGACACATACCAAAATATCTAATGTAGAGAGATCATATTTTTTCACTGGATAATGGTTATGTATAATTGTATTTTTAAATATCCTTTGAATATAAAACCATAGCTTTTATGATGCTCAGTAAGTCATTAATAGCGAGGAAAGACTTCATGCCCATTTTGCTTATTTCCAGGATAATTCTTTTCTTGTTCTGATGAGTGAGGGTTCCTGGTTTCCCTGCTCTCCAGTCTCTGACTTCATCTCAGCATAGAACAAAGCCTTCAGGATGCAACAGTTTGGACCATGTTTGGGCCGGTCATTCTTCTTTCTTTCCTCTGCCATCTGAAAGGATTCCAGGAATCTTTGAAATCCATGGCATGTCCCTGCTCCTTGTATTAATTGATACTCACAGGATTCAAATGTATGAACGTCCTAATTCTTTCCATCTTTCATGGAAGGTGAACAACAAAGTTGTAACCCTAGTTAGGGACAAGTCCTAGACCAGTGTTCTCATGTACATGAGAACAAGGAGAACGGTCAAATCCCAGGTTTCTAGGTCCCAGTCTCCAAGATTCTAATGTAGTGAGATAACCTGCAGCATAAAAAGATGCAGTTTTGATGAGCCCCTAAGCCAGTGGTTCTCAACCTGTTGGTCACAATCCCCTTTCAGAGGGATCGCCTAAGATCATTGGAAAACACAGATTTTACACTAGAATTCATAAAAGTAGCAAAATTACAGTATGAAGCAGAAATAAAAATAATTTTATGGCTGGGGGGGTCACCATAATATGAGGGACTGTATTAAAGGATCACAGAATTAAGAAGGTTGAGAACCACTGCGGTAGGCAGTTATGATGCTTTTGTTCTACAGGCCATACTTTGGACCTGAGGTCTAATTGTCCTTAAAATGCAAATGTCAAACTGGCAGGATCAGCAACACCAGTGCACTCCAGACTTACAACTGAGGCATTCCTAACACACACCAAGTCACATTCAGGCAATAGGGAAATCTCAGTATAGTCAAATGCACATGGAAAGTGGAAGAGCCTGTGGTGGACACCAATGTGTCAGGTGACTGTGTCTGAAAGACACTAAAGGGCACTGTGACTGAATGGAGGAGCTTTTCACCTTCCCACAACATTTGAGTACAACTCAATGTTCCAAGACTGCGAATCTGCACTGGGAAGAAGCATACATTTCTCAGGGATTCAGAAATGAGCTGCTAAGACTGAGGTGTGAAATCAGATCACTTGGGTGTTGATTTACAGTGAAAAGCAAAGCAGGTAGAAAGAGGTGTACAGCAGCAAAGCTGGTCTCCCAGGGAAGGCAGGCAACAGGAAAATCTAATCAGCTTTGCAGGTAACTGGCTGAGCATAGTGGGCTCACAGGGAATTAGGGACAGGGTCAGTGTCCCTAGGGATCCAGCAGGGAGGGCTTCTGCCTATAGGGAATTCCAAGGGGTCTCCTTCCCTGAGCTCTATGGGAATGGGAATGGTGAATGATTGCAGTCTTGTTTCTACAACTGAAGGAGCCACTTCCAGTCAAGATGTTGTATGGACAGGAGGAAGTTTCCATCAGGTCACCCATTGTGGCTAATTTTAAGAGTGATTTTCTATTTTCTGATCTGATTCTGTTAATTTCAAAGCTTGGCTTTTAGTGGACAATTCAATTTATTGCATCCACAAGGACTACCTAATAATTATTTGCATAATTCAGATAACCTCACTCACATTAATAGGATTATTTTCAATTTCAGAAGAAAACCCAAAGCCATGAGGTTATCCAGAGTTAATTCTTGCCCCTGAGCTGGTATGTTGAATGATACATACCTAATTCTGGTCCCTGTGAATTACTTAGGGACAGTTTCTGCATAGATAAACAGATTACTATTGGTCTATTATGGTTGCATTGTTATAGGAAGAGGAATATTCTCCACTGGTGACAAAGAGGCAAGAACTTCGGGTTATAGCTGCAAGCCAAGGAATGTCAAGGAATGGAAGCTGAGAAGAAGGAAGGACTCTGCTCAGTTACAGGGAGAGCTTAGTCCCCATGGCACATTGATTTTGAGCTTCTTGCTTCCAGAACCATGAGATTAGAAATTTCAGGAAGTCAAAGCTACTCAGATTATGGTATTTACTAACAACAGCCCCCCCAAATTAATACAGAGTAGTGTTTTTATATGTCAATATTATTGAATTTACTCTTAGAGATGGAAACTGGTGGGTCTCTCCCAGACCCCTGAGTTATATCTATGCCAGCATATACTTGGAAGAACTTGAAGTCAGTTATACCAGAATGTTCCAGCTAATAATGGATGGGACATGGAGGAAAGTGTACCAATTTGGGTCCTGAGGTGTGGCTACACTCCTGTATACCCTATACCATTTCCTAGAGGTTCCAAATGGATGTGCACTCTGGCTGTCCACATCTTAGTTGGGCAACCTTCTCATAAATCCCCCAAGCAGTAGCTTTGTCTACTTTCTGGTTTTACCTCTCTATTGTCTATCCTATGACCATTGCAAACAAAACCCTGTTGCCAGGACTTAAAGAACCTGGGACCCCAGCCTCATGTCTAAGACTGGCTCTTCTAAGACTATGCTCTTTCCATGATAGCTTTTAGGGGATCATGGCTTTCCTGGCAAATACTGAGCATATAACTGGCAAAATACTTCTCAGCAGTAAAGTACATTATTCCTCGCTCTTGTGGATTCTTAGAAGATGGGTGAATCTGGTAATTCTGGGAGTTATGAAGAGAAGCTGTATTTATGATGCCTAGTATAGTTGTGTTTTTTTTTTCTCTTTACTCTTTGGGGGGCCTGCCATCGCCACCCAGCTCCCAAATAATCACACGGAGACTTATTCTTACTTATGAATGCCCAGCCTTAGCTTGACTTGTTTCTAGCCAGCTTTTTTTAACTTAAATTATCCTGTCTACCTTTTGCCTCTGTGCTTTTATCTTTCTCTGTTCTATATAACTTTCTTTACTTCTTACTCCAGAGCTGGCTGTGTGGCTGGGTCAGCCCCTCAACTACTCTTCTCCTTTTCTAGTTTCTTGCTCTTCTCTCCTGTATTTATTCTCTCTGCCTGGCAGCCCTTCCTATCCTTTCTCCTGTCTTGCTATTGGCCATTCAGTTCTTTATTAGACCAATGAGGTATTTTAGACAGGCAAAGTAACACAGCTTCACAGAGTTAAACAAATGCAACATAAAAGAATGCAACACAGCTATGCATCATTAAACAAATATTCCACAGCACAAAAGAATGTAACACACCTTCAGCTAATATTCCACAACAAACAGTCAAGTGTTTGTGAGGCCCATGTTCATTGCTTTATGCACACTAAATTTTTAATCTGAGTGTATTTGCATTAGAATTATTCTTGCACAACTAGGCCTTGGACATACAGCAAAAATCTTTAAGATAAAGTAACACTTCCCACTTAAAAAGACTGAAAAAAAAAATACTCATTTACCTGACACTTTTCAAGGATGTGAGGAGCAGGAAGGTGTCTTTCTGTTTCCTTTGTGGTGCCCTGTGCTTCATAAACACTCAATGATTGTATAAATGAGTTGAATAATTTTCTTATGGAGCCCCATCTTGATACAATTTGATGGAAAGCTTTTTACTATGAAATGCACATAATAAAATATATCATTTTAACTATTTTAAGTATGCAATTGAATAGCAATAAGTATGTGCCCAAATATTTTAAAACCATCATCATTTTTTTAGAATTATTGTCAATAATTCAGAAATTATGTAACCATAAAGCACCAACAATCTTCTTTCCAGTTTTCCATTTCCCTGGCCTCTAGTCTAATTTCTGTACCTGTGAATTTTTACTGTTCTTGGTACTGGAGTTATTGTTAAATATCTCCCAAAGATACTTGTGTCAAAGGCGTGGGACCAAGGCTCCCCAGTATTGAGAGGAGGTGGAACATTTAAGAAGAGGTCTTTGAGTCATTGGGTCCATAGTTTGAAGAAGACTGTGGGACCTTGACCTCATTCTAGACCACCATTTCCCTGCCCTGCAGCTCTTGATGAGCTGTGCAGCCTTGCTTTCTCAAACTGACCCACCATGATGTGTTGTCCACCATATAGCCCTGGAAGTGAGGCTAACCAATCATTGCCAAAACTGGTAGCCAAGGAGCCTTTTCTCTTGGTAAGTTGGTAATCTCAGATATATTACAATAGTGATAGAAAACTAACAAGTAAACTTAGTGTCTGAAGTATGTGGGATCATGCAATCTTTGTCCTTTTATATCAGGCTTACTTAATTTGTAGCATGTTATTGTAATCCCTTAATGCCATGCATACATGTCATGTATCAGGTTTTTTATTCTTTTATAATGCAATAATTACACACACACACACACACACACACACACACACACACACATACACCATTTTTCTTATCACTTCATACACCAGTGGATACTTACGTTGCTTCCATCACTTGGCTACCATGAGTAGATATGCTGCAACACTGATATGCCATATTTGAGTCTCACTTTCAATTATTTGGGGTGCACATGCAGGGGTATAATTTCTGTACCACATAGTAATTTTATGTTTAATCTTTTAGTGAATGACCAAACTATTTTTCATGGTGGGTACAATTTTACATTGGAGGTAAGGTTAAGAGTTAATAAATCTGTTGAGTTGGAAGGATGACTCGGTGGTTTCTTGCAGAGGAATTTAGCTTCATCCTCAGCACCCACATTAGAAGGATCACATCCTCTTGTAACTACAGTTCTAGTGGATCTGGTCCCTTTGGCATCCACAAGCATTGCTGGAGCATAATCTAGGAATGGAATAGTGTGAGGAGAATTTGGAGTGCTTTTGAGAAAACTCCAAGAAAATAAGACAATAGTCTTGTGACCTCAGTTTCTTTAAAACATGGAGTTGTTCTTAGAACGTTTTTGTACTCCTCCTAGGTATGGTGGATAGGAATGAGTTTATTTTAGATTATTCGTTATTGCTTGCTGTTGTTATTCAATTAAATATTTAAACTATCCTTTATATGCCTCCATGGAAAAACATGTTTTTTGCCACTTGCAGCTTGTCCTTGTAATATATACAGCTTGAACTCATAAGAACTTTACTCGTGTGATTTTTTTTCTTAACCATCAGCGTATAAATTGTCTGATGCTCTGAATAAAGGTGACTATTGCATTAAGCTTTAGTCTGCCTCATTTATTGGCTTCATTCTCCCAGGTCCTACCTCCTCTAAAGTGATGGCAAAATACCTTCACTCATGTACATACACATATACACATAAACACACATACATACACACACACACACACACACAAACACATGCATATAGTTTAAAAATAAAATCTAAAAAATTTAAAAAAGAGATATGTTAACTTAGACATAACAAAACACATTCCTCCCTCTTCAGCCTGTGGTGATGCCTACCTTCTTGTTTCCTAGATGGTCATCACATTCCTGTTTGACTATATTTTGAAGGCTTTGTGACAAATCTGCCACTTCGGCTTTCATACATGAATAACTAACTGCTTGTCATTTTTATTTTTTTTTTTTGAAAACTGCTGAAGCTGTATCTGGGAATGGGAAGGAGAACACACCTGCCATGGAATGATTGAGGCAGGAGGATCATGAGTTCCAGGTCAATCTGGACTATATAGCTAGTTCCAAGGAATCCTAGGCTATATGCTAAAGACCTGTACCAAGAAACAATTCCTAAAACATAAACAGAATAATCACCAATGCTTTTATCCTACAAGCAAAGCGAGAAACAGTATAGTTTTGTAGCTTTTGGGATCATCATAAAGGATAAAACTTTAGGTCAACATTATGCCTTTAAAGGCTTTTTAACAATGTCTCTTGAAATCTAGCTGATCAAAGGCCCAGGGCACAGAGTGGGTACTGCCCAGGCTGCTACCTTTAGACACCACCTACTCCTACCATGCCATGGAGTGCCAACTTTCTTCAGTGTGGACTGTTCCTCAGCTATCCAAGACCCATACACATCATTCTAAAGTAGCAAAATTTCTTTCTTGGACCCCTGTGTGCCTCTTTTTCATATCTACCCTTCATGAAGCTGTTTATATCCTGGTGCCCGAGGACTGGCTGAAGAATATCATTGAAAATATAGAATTGTGGGTGTTATTTGAACTTCCAGGCCAATATGTCCAAACATGATCTTTCCAAAAATTTTTGTTTATAGGAAGCACAGAACAAGGGCAGAGAAAGAGAATAAGGCTAAGACATGGATCTGGGTCTGAGATAGAGTATACATTTGTCAGGTTCCCTAGAGGATCAGAGCCAAAAGAATAAGTGTATATATATTAACAGAATTTATTAAATCAGTCTACATTAAAATAGTAACAACCATTGTCTCCGGTTCCTTGATGCCTTAACAGCAGAGTGGTCCCACACTGGCTGTCTCACAGAACAACCTAGTAGTTGCTCAGTCCACTAGGCTTGGTGCTTCAGCTGTCCCTGTTGCAAGCCTAGCAGGAAGGTCTTTGTGCCTACAGATGTCCAGAGAAATCAGGGATGTTTAATATATAGGAGTGTTTTTCCAATGAGAAAGAGGAAAAACCTGTTCTTCCATCCCGAAAGCTGAGAATTGGAAGTGACTATTAGCCTGGTGATCTGTGTTATCTGTTGGGCCATGCCTCATCAAGCTCTTGCAACCAAGACCAGAGGTAGCTAGTAATCTAAATGACCCTTATAGCCAGAGGCTCTTTCAGGCTCTCACAACTGGGAGCAGAGGTGGCTAATAGTCCAAATGACCTCTATACTATGTGACTGAGACCAGGCCAGAACCTTCTTCAGGCCCTTAAGCTAGTACAGGTAGTCTATCTCTAGAACCCATCTTCTTCAAGGAAATGACATGTACCCTGACTTGAGTTTCACTGTAATTATGCTTCCTTGTGCAATGGGGATTATATTATACTATAATATTTCCAAACTATACTGCACTTAAATACATTCAGAATAAACTGCCTGTTGTTAGAGTCTCAGAAGTCTGATTAAGGTTGAAAAAGTCAATCTGCACTGGGTTTTCATTCGTATCTCTTTGAATGGTTTACTTCCCTGTATGACACCCACAGGGACCCCTTCACTCCCAATCTGGCAAGAAAACCCTAGAAGGCTCCTGGAGAGCCACTGAATGTAGTCCACAATGGAAGCCTCGGGAAGCTGGAATAAGTAGCCGCAATAGGGAACCAAATCAGCAATGAAAGCAAAGCCAGGTCCAGCAAGAGTGAAAGTCAAGGATCCTTGAAAAGGAGAATGGCTTTCCTTTGGACACTGTCCTTTTTCATCTCGGCTGCTATCAGTGGTGCCCCACATTTAAAGTGGCTCTTACCACATTGGCTAAGGCCATCAAGACAATTCATTTGGTGACTCTAACTTGTGGGAAGTGACATCATATCACAATCACCTACTATCATGTTCTACCATGGTGCACCAAAAGGAGTCTGAACCTTTGAAACTGATACTGAACCTCTCAGTCATGATGTGATGTTTTCTCAGACATGAGTGAAGGGCTCTAGCTGGCCTGAGCATGGCAAACACAGGTCTGAGCAGACAAACTTAGTGCTAGTCAGCAGGTTTTATCCTTTCCCCTTCCTTTTCCCTTGCTAAACCTTTAGATCATAATCGTAAAGATAGCCACCAAGGTCTATTCCCTTATTTGGTCACTTTTTTTCTTTTCCTTTTTTTTTTTTATTTTTTATTTTTTTTTAATTTTGGTTTTTCAAGGCAGAGTTTCTCTGTATAACAGCCCTGGCTGTCCTGGAACTCACACTGTAGACCAGATTTGCCCCAGCCAGCGGGCTGTCAACTGGGGCGACCCACCTGCGGGAGAGAATAAAATGGACGGGGAGACACGAAAGAAGACAGCAAGACAGTGTTCTGATCAAGCTGCAAATTTTATTCTCCTCAGCAAGGCTTATATGTGGAGGGGGAAGGGGCAGGAAGGAGGGAAGGGGTGCACGACGTGCAGTACGTGCAGGTGAAGGGAGACGTGCAAGTCGTGAGGCTAGGTAATAAAGTCACTGGTCAGAATCCATTGTTCTGTTGCTATGCTACCTGACCTGTTCTTTATCTTTGGGGGCATCTGGTTTAGGGCCTGTGGCTTTTTCTCTGGCATAGCTAGTACTTTTCCAATGTCCATGTTTGGTCCCTGACATCTCCACCTTCTATACGTATAGCAAAACAAAGAAAGGAGGCCCAACTGTTTTCGCCGTAACGGGGGAGAGGTGACAGAGGCTCTATCCCTGATAAGTTCCATTGTTAACGGTTGGTCCATGTAGGCGTCCGGAAGGAAGCTGGAGCGATGCAGTTTTTTACAAGGGGCGGGTTTGAATATGGGAGGAAAAGAGTATAGGGTCTGCATAATCACCGTACAATAGAGCATGTCATCCAAGGCACCCAGGGTGGTGGAGCACTTTAGTCTCCCTGCCTTCTGCAATTCCGGCTGCAGCCTCAATCCCCTATGCAGTGGGCTCCAGCTCCCAGGCACAGGGTGCATCCTCCCCTGAGCAGAGGGGCCTGTGCTGATACGGAGTCTTTATCTGATTCATCGAGACCACTATCATGGAGGTCGAGGCGATGGTAATGAACCTGAATTTGTTTTGCCTGAAGTTCGGCCAAATTGAGTTAGTCAAGACAAGGCCCAAGGGTCGAATGTCAAGACAAGAATGAGGCCAACCAAGGGTCCCAGAAGGGATGGCAGGAGGGTGGTTAGCCAGGGAGATGCAGAGAACCAATTTTGGAACTAGCCTAGCTCTTGATCTCTTTCTTTTTTGCGCTTCTCTAAGCCTTCGCGGACCTTGGCCATGCTATCCCTTGCTACTCCTGTGTGATCAGTATAAAAGCGGCATTCTTCCTTAAGCACACAGACCTCCTTGCTGTAAAAAGAGGAGGTCGAGCCCTCGGCAGTTTTGGAGGACCACCTCTGAAAGGGAGGTGAGGGAGGATTCAAGAGCGGAAATGCCTCACTCAAGCTGGGCTATCTCTTCATCTATGGAAATCCTAAGCTCTGAATAATGTTGATTAGATAAAATCAGGGAAGCTGTGCCTGTACCAGCCCCTGCAGTCCCGACCCCCAGGAGGACAACCAGAGTGACCTCAGTCACAGGTTCCCTTTTCGAGCGATGGGGGGAAGGGGGGGCAGCCTTCTCTGCCAGAGTCTTCTCTTCCCATCTTCCTGAGAATTGATCTGAGGAATAATAGGTTAGCCTAGGGATAAGTGAGAAGTAAATAAGACAACAAAAAACAGCCGTTGGGAATAATCAATCTGAAAAGAGGCTTGGGAGGAAATGGTTCTGGCGATTAGTGACAGGGCCTTATGGGCAGCCGGGGTCAAGGGGGGAGGTGGGTTCACTGGGGCCCAGAAGAATGTCATAGAGGGGTAGAAGATCAGTGGTAGGTAGTTTTAAGTATGGTCGAAGCCATTGAATGTCCCCGAGAAGTTTTTGAAAATTGTTAAGGGTGGTAAGTTTATCTGTGAGCAGCTGGATTTGCGGGACCACGACTCGATTGGAATGCAATTCAAGGCCCGGGTAACTAAAGGGCCCGGAGCGCTGGATCGTATCAGGGGCGAGCTGTAAGGGCCTGTGACAGATCTTGGAAGGTTGCTTCTAGGATGGAGGAGCTAAGGGTGGCCAAAAGAAGGTCATCCATGTAATGTAAGATATAAGTAGAGGGCCATTTTTGGCTTTTGGGATCGACCGACTGAGACACGAACTTTTGGCAGAGAGTCGGGCTATTTGCCATTCCCTGGGGTAAGACGCGCCAATGAAAGTGGAGCATGGGGCCCTGAAAATTAACCCGAGGGAGCTTGGTCCCTGACACAGATTGGTCTGGAACTCACAGACATCTGCCTACTTCTGCCTCCCGAGTGTTGGGATTAAAGGCATACACCACCACAGCCCAACTTGACTACTTTCTTAACACCTGACTCATTCCTGAGATTGATCATCAGGGTCTAACTATCAAAACATCAAGGTCTAGCAAACAAAATTCATTATTTCGACTAGCCAAATTAAAATACCCAATCAGAAGTTACCAACACTTCCTAGCCCATTCTAACACAGACCTCCCTCTTAAAATTAACACTTGCAAAGCTATTTGCTGCTGTTTCTGCCTGATTCAGATTCAGCCATCTGTCTCTTTGCCTTGTTTAATAAAGGATCTATTTGTGTTTGGTTTGTGCTTGGAAACTGGTGTTTGGGTGTGGTCTGTGCCTAATCAGTGGTCCAGAGGGGAGCACCCACAGTATGGAGGTCCCTTCAATGAGGCCATAGCACATCTTATCAGTTATAGACTATTCATACTTTTATGCTTGTGTGATAGAGTCTCATTTCCTTCTCTTTAGCTAGGACTACAGATATAGGCCACTACACCTGGCTCAGGTGACTTTTAAGTGCTTCATACATAGTGTTAGATTCCTTATGTCTAGACAGCCCTGCCATGAATGACTTTGACCTCCTGTATTCCTTCTCAGTTTGCCAAATATGAAGTTTTCCATCTTAGCACCTGAATCAAGATGTGTTGTGCCCACAAAGAGTTTTATTACTGTTTTCATTGTCAGAAGCTCCTAGATAGCATCAAAAGTACAGAATATTTCTTCCTTTTTAGCTGTTGCTCCAGAAGGAGTAATACCTGTCCATATTGCTAAGGTGGCTGCTCCAGCTCCAAACATCACATTGTCACCTGACAGTATCTTGAACAAGAAGCAAAGAGCACCAAAAGGCCATTTGTTTTCCTAGAATGTACTATTTCTGGTAGAGTATTTCACCTGAGTGGCCCATCACAGCTCTCTCTATCCTATTGGCCATATACAATTGCATTGGCCACCTCTAGACAAATCCTGGGCAAAAAGGGATGAGTTCTTTGGTGGACTCAGGTTACATGTCCTTTAGAGGGACTGCATACATTACACCCTAAAAAAAAAAAAAAGTCTAGACTGCTCTCACCAATAAGGCAGGGAGCCATAGCAACAAGACTGACAGAGCAGTTACTTTCCTTAGAATTGTAAAGGAGGATTAGCAATTAGCAAGTAAAGAAGAAAGGGGATTTGTCACAGCAGAGAGAAGGCAGCCACAGCTAAGCTCGTAATAAGCAGATTGCAAGAAGAAAATGTTCAAATGAAGTTCATGGGCCTTCATTATAAATGGTGAGTGATTAACGGCATTGCATTTCATTAAATTTATGAGTTGTACTTGTTATACAACACATCACTAATAAATAACAGTGGATGGATTAATATTGCTGTTCTCCATCAATATTTTCATGATGCCTTTTCACCAAAATTAACTGTTGCCAGGAGAAAAATCAAGCAAAACCCTTCAATGTTGATGAAGCAAAATGACTTAATCAGCTCATCCCAGAAATAAGAAGAAATGAAGAGTCACTGCATAAAAGCCTGACCAAGCACTCAACTTCTGATATTCCAAGGAGGAGAGGCAGATTGCTTGGCCTTTCCTTGTCTCATCACAGGTGTAATACAGACCACTGCAGGAAGAGTGAGTTCATATCAACAGACCCCTGATCCACACTGTTTCTTCCACTGACCTTTAGCTTTCCTACAGTTCTAACTCTATATTCCAGTACTTACAGAAATAAGATGTACATCTGAAATGTCTCTTCTAGGTTCATATGGTGGAGGCTTGGTCCCATGCAGAAATATTGGGAGATGACTGGATCAAGAGGGTTCTAACATAATCTATTGATAAATACATAATTTAATAACACTGTTGAAGGGTGGTAGAAAAATGAATTGGCCAAGAAAAAGTAAATCACTAGTGTGTCCTTGAAGGGTAGGATAGCCCTATCCTTTACATTCTCCTTCCTCCTGTACTCTTCTTCTCTCTCCTCTCTCTTATAGTCTTCCTGTGCCCCTTTCTGCTATAATGAGGGTGCAGCCTCAGTCTGCCCCACCTCCTCTTCCTGATGATCTACCTATTTCACCACAGGCCGAGCTGGCAATGAAATGAAATCTCAGAAACATCAGCCACTATAAATCTTTACTCCTTTTTATTTTTTCTCAGGTATTTTATAACAGCAGTGGGAAATGCATACAATATCCTTTCTTAAGCAAAGAACAATGCATTCATCATGACTGCTAGATATCCAATATATAGTGTTTAACCTGGAGGTCAGCATAGGTTTCAATAACTTCATTTCTAAGCAGTCCTGGTAAAGAGGCATTCCCCATTAAGTCAGGGATCTACTACAATGCAGAGGTACTCTTCACTTTTGGTTAGCGATGTATGACAGGACACTAGCAGTTGAGGCTGACATACTGGAGGCATGACCTTCTCAGTGATCATTTGGGCTCTTGCCCAGTAGAGTAGACAGATTCTCAGACATACTCTTAGAAATACAAGGTGGAAGATGTCGGGCTCTTAAGGTCTGAGCCTGGGAACTGGTCACATCTGCCTTATTTGCTGAATAGTCAGAGAGCCCAGGTTCAAAGGTTGAGAACATAGATCCCACTCTCAACAGGAAGAGTTTCAAAGCATGTGCATATCATGTTTTTAATTTACCACATCAGCTTGATTGCCAAATCCTTAGAGGGGTCTTGCATGGCCACCACTGACTGACGCACTGCAAGCATTTTCTTGTCACTGTGCTTTGATTTTTCTTCATAACAACATTACCTGAGCACTGTTTGTAAGCATACTTTTTAATTGCCTGATTTCAATGTTACTTCCTAGTCAGTATATAATTTCTACCAGAGTATGAAAATGAAGCATTTTGTTCATAACTATATCTACACATACTGTGTTCCCCCAAATGCTTAATGCACAATTAATATTTATTGGGTAATGACTACATGGAGTGTTTCATCATGTAACACCTCTGACAAATCATAATAAGGACTATAAACTATTCACTATTAATACTCATTCCTGATGGTTCTTTTATACTTTGGCTCTCATTATTACCATCTCCCCCATTTTCTATGAATGCAGCTCCTTTATCACAGATGTGAAGTCAGAAGTCAAAGTTACACAGAGAATTGGCTGAGCCTTGCCTTATGGAAATTCACCAATATCCTGTCACACAAATTTCTAGCTCTGACATGAAAAAATTGGATTAGGAACTAGCTGGGGAAGAGATATTCATGAAGGTGTAGCTTTCTGAGTGCAAAGAAGAAAATGTCGTCGTGTATTTGTTACTGTCCGTGGTTATAGAGTTATTGGGAAGCAAACAGTAACAGTGCAGCGGAAATTCTGAGAAAATGGGCTGAGTGACTTATTGCCTGTTGGTCCAGAGCCTGCAAATCTGTTTTTGAAAGCACAACTGGGATAAAGCTACAGAATAATGTGCTGCTTTTTACCTGCTCCAAAGTCCCTTATTGGGTCCCAGGAGGAAAACCGGAGAGGGGAGGGGAATAAAAGAAACTCACAAGCCTGGCTCTGTATGCTGTAGGCTAGGAGCAACAGGATAGATAAGCATCAGGCTTCTATTTTCATCTGAAATTAGTGACAACTCCCCTTTAATGAGGGCAGACCTCACTATGACTGTGCATCTCGATTTCTTTTTGGAATCAAATAAAGTCAATTAAAATCATTGCATTTCAGATGGGAAGCAATTCACAGTCTTTTATTAGCAGCACAATGGTGTTGTTTTCCTTTGTCACCAAGGTAGCAATTAACAGCCTTCTAATGGCACAGAGGTGGGTGACAGGCAAAGTGGGCTGTTAGGAAGGATGATGTGTTCAGACCTCTTCAAAGAGAAGCAGTGCTCTGAGGTTTTCAGGCTGCTCAGAGTCACCTGTTGGGGCAGTGGGTTATGTTCTAAAGGGAGAGTTTTAACTGGTTAAAGTGATGAGATAGGTAAACTAGACGTCTGTGGCACCCCTTCCAGGTCTGGGGAACGCTGTGGAAGAGGGGGTGGAAGGACTGTAGGAGCTGGAAGATGGAGAGGAGTGGAGTGAAGCTGTTTTCTAAATAAGACATTGCTGATGCAATCATGAAGACCCAGCAGTTGTGACTCTGCACAATGCCTGAAAAAAAAATGGAAGAAAAGAAAGAACAGAAAAGAGGGGCCAGAGGGAAGGAGGCTTACTAGTTGAAAAATGGATTGATAGGTGTCTGGAGAGGATGAGAAAGGGTACTGAGAGGGGTGCATGGTACAGAAGCCTGGAATTGTCAAGATAAATACAGTATCCCCCCCATGCAGTTGACCCCTTTACATGAGTATGTATAGACTTTCCTCCAGATGCTGAATTTAGCCTGTTGAAAATTTTGAGAATAGTGTTTATCTTGGTACATTTCAAGTATTAAATAATATAAAGCAGACATTGAAGTTATTTGTGAAAAATAAAAAGGAAATTTTAGAAGTTCTGATTGTTGTAAGGTACCACTTGGGGGTTTTGGTGATTAATTTTGTGTGTTGTATTTTTAATCATATTGATTATGTTTCTGATTCTATTTTATGTATGATTATACTTTATATCTTAGTTATAAAAGTAGTGGACTTGGACTTTAGGCTAGGAAGGAAATGCTATTTGGGGAGTTGGTGACACTTTTCTCAAGAAGCCACTGAGACTAAAGAAAGCACAAATCACAGAACGGATGTATGTCTGATATCAGCAAGGAAACATGAAGACCCAAGCCTTCTGATACACAAACCAAGCAGGAGCTGTGCTCAGGATGGAGGCCTGATAGGATCAAACAGGATTCTTGATTTTACCTTTCATCCTTGGATTTTTCTCAAACTCTTCAAATCATTGCTGTGGTTCTGGTTTGCCAGGTTGTGATGCTGAATCACCAAGACTTTCTCTTCTTGTCTTTCTCTAAGATCAGACAAAGATATGTGCTATTTATCTCTGTTTTTAAAATTTCTTTTATTTGTAGATTATTGATATTATTTTTCCATTTCTAGTTTAGAGTGAAATTTTTATCTTATTAGTAGAAATATTGAACTTACATAAGTTAAATAAACCAATGTGGGGTTAGAATTAAAAAAGAAACTATAGTGTTTACAGAAAATTCCGGACTTGAACACTACTCATAAGAAGAGATGGGTAACTGCCTGATGATATGCTAGATAGAGATGGTCATGAAGAGGAGATGACATGAATATATACCTTATGCTATTATATGCACAGGAACAAAACAAAACTACTGTTCTACATTATGGTAGCCCAATAGAAGTCTCTACCTAGAAACTATATGTGTAGAACAAGAATGAGTTCAAGCATTACTTAAGTGTGCCTATTTCTACCTGTTTGGTACAACCCCTTCCTCTTATCTTTGAAAGGCAACCCCTAGAGAGAAACACTTTAAGGAAAGATAATCACAGCCACTCAGCCAAAAGTCCTGCTGTAAATCTTATTTCTTAAGTAAGGAATTTTTTTATTGCTACCTGCAAATGTCCATATGTTTTAATGTCAACCTGCAAAATATCTACCTACAAATGTTTGTTTCTGCAATTTCTGTTCCTGTAAACATATCTAACTGTGACAGAGATCCTATTTGGTGGTCACAGGACTCAGAAAGCACCCTCAGGTGGCCAGATAGTTACCTGATCTCTAAAAGCTATAAGAAATTGTGAGGGACCTTCTCTAGGCATTAGCCTAGGTGCTGTTTATGTGGGAATAAAGAGGAGTTCTCCCATTTTTCTGAGTGCAAGGTTGATTCTTTGATGCTTGGAATTTCCATGACAGGCCAAGTAAACTCAAGAGTCTCATGATGAGCAAAGAGGGAGCAAGAAAAGAGCTGAAGGGGGCTTGTTAAGAAAGGGAGGAGAATGCACTAGATCCAGTGGACTGGAAATCAAGAAGACAAGTCACTAGGCACTGTCTTCACCATCATATTCTGTGATGGGTTTAAGGAGGATGAAAGACAAGAATGGCTAGTTGGGTTTGACCTCTAGGACGACTTTTCAGATTTGGTCAAATCCCAGAGACCAAATGCAATAGCAAGGAACAATAGTGCTGCAAGCTGCAGACATTTTACTGGGGCTGAACATCTTTAAGGACCCAGCAATTTCTCAGGATAGTCTGACTTCCCTCTGTTTTCTCCCCAAACGGAGAAAACAGAAGGAGCTAGAGTGCAAATGTACTGTCCAAAGTGATTCCGAAGAACGGCAGGCCAGAGAAGGTGAGGCAGTAAGACCAGGATATGTTCTAAAGGAACAAAGCTGGAACTACTTGTGGTGAAGCTGCTTGTAGTCTGGGCTGGAAGGTAGGTGAGCAACAGCTTGGCTCCTCCTTATTTTTCCAAAACCCATTTTTAAAACATTGACTTAATGTTATTGGAGGAGAAATCTGGCTAGATTACTCTCTGCTCACCCTGATGATATCTTATGCATCATCCTTATTTATAAAGAATTTAACCCCCAAATTCTCCTATACTCACCTGCCCCCCCTCAAGCTTTAGAACTGTGTTTTATTGATTTACTTCAAGGGGAGAGGAAAGTTTTTGCTTTGTCACTTGCTTCCTTCTACCTAGGTGTACTTAGGTCTTTTCAGACAAAAGTCACGTTTACAAATTTTTATGACCAACAACAGCCCGGTTATATATATGCACATGTAAGTGCATGCACAAATCTATGTGGGGATATGTATACACACCTATATGTGTGCATACATACACATGTGAAACTGAGTGTCACTATGATAGCATGCCCTTTGTACGTTGGTGTCTATCCCTGGGCTAGTGGTCCTGGGTTCTATAAGAAAGCAGATTGAACAAGCCATGTTGAATAGGCCAGTAAGGACACTTTCCCATGGCCTCTGCATCAGCTTCTGCCCCTAGCTTTATGCCCTGTTTGAATTCCTGTCCTGACATCCTTCAATGATGGACTATAATGTGGAAGTATAAGCCAAATAAACTCTTTCCTCACTAACTTGCTTTTGGTCATGATGTTTCATCGCAGCAATAAAAGCCCTAACTATTTTTAAGTATGTGATGCCATTGATCGCTTCAAGTGAAGAGTTGATTTTTTTTTTTCCCCCGGAGCTGAGGACCGAACCCAGGGCCTTGTGCTTGCTAGGCAAGCACTCTACCACTGAGCTAAATCCCCAAACCCCAAGTGAAGAGTTGAATGGGAGAAAGGAAAAGTAAGAAAAGTGAAAGGATACTGTAGGAATATTTCCAAGTATCCTGGCATAAATTCAAATTTTCTCTTTAGCTTGATTTTATTAGGATCATTGAAATTTGTAGCTAGAGTTTCCCTGCCTTGCCCATAGTCAGTACAAATCTCTATTACCTGCCAGTCCCATAGCCGCTCAGACCCAACCAAGTAAACACAAAGACTTATATTGCTTACAAACTGTATGGCTGTGGCAGGCTTCTTGCTAACTGTTCTTATATTTTAAATTAATCCATTTCCATAATCCTATCTATACCTTGCCACATGGCTTACTGGCATCTTTACATGCTTCTTGTCATGGTGGCGGCTGGCAGTAACTCCTTCCACCTTCCTATTCTTTCTTTTCTCCTCTCTGTTAGTCCCGCTTATACTTCCTGCCTAACCACTGGCCAATCAGTGTTTTATTTATTGACCAATCAGAGTAATTTGACATACCGACCATCCCACAGCACTTCCCCTTTTCTTTCTTTCTTTCTTTCTTTCTTTTTTTTTTAAAGGAAGCTTTTAACCTTAACATAGTAAAATTACATATAGTTTGGGAATTTGGGCATAGCTTCTTACTACTTCCTGCTGGAGGGGGGTGCTGTATCTTATGGGGACACAAAGAAAATTTTAGGATTATGGAGTATTCCACAAGGCTGTATTGTCTGAGCCAGTTGCCTTCAAACCATTCTGGATGTTGGATCATCTGGGCCATGGTGTCATCGGAGACCTTTCAGGGGGTCATGGCTGGTCAAACCTGATGTATCTTAATCTGGAACAAATCCCTAGCCTCTGGCTTTCTGTGGAAACAAAAGCTGAGCCTCTTTTCCAAAGCAACAGAAATTCAGTGCTGAATATTATCTAATGGCATATACAAATATATATGTACAATTATATAGATATTTATATGCATACATTTTCAGTTCCTTCATGCATGTTTGTATATGTGTTCATACATATACATGTACCTATGTAATTATGCATGAGTTTATGTGAGCAAGTGCATATTTATGTGTATGTGCATGTCATTCTCAGGAATAATGTCTGTCTCCTTTGAGACAGGGTCTCTCATTGGCTTTGTGCTCACCACTTGGGCAGTAGTAGCCAGACAGTAACAGGGACCCTTCTGTCTCTGTCTCCTCAAGTGCTTGAACTATAAGCATGTGCATCATACTCAGCATTTTTACATGGGTTCTGGCCAAAAATCCAGGTCCTTATGCTATAAGGACAAGAACTTTATTGAGAGAGCTATCTGTCTAGCCTATTCTTTTCATTTGTTGAAAGTTGGAACCTTTCTAGAAGGCTGTTTTTAACTTACTGTTCATCATTTCATAGGTGTGTGTGATACAGACAATTCTGTTACATTATAATTGACAGAACTGAGCATCCTTGCTTATTTTACCTTGTCTTTATTTGTAGAGATTAATGTCACTGGAGTGGACATTGAGCAATGACCTAGTCCAACTCTCTGTTTCTATTTGAACAGTAAGTAAAGTACCCACACTGAACAATATTATTTTGCAGTAGGGAAGAAATATCTCAGTGATCTGTCATGTTGTATTTCAAAAAAAAAAAAATCTCCAAGTAATTTGAATTGGGACAAACATTGAAATAAAAATTATTATCTGAAGAGATAACAATATCCTTTAATTGTAATTTATTTATTTAGTTAATTAGAGGTCTTGAAATGGCATTGCTATATAGCCTAGGCTGGTCTCTAGTTTAAGATCCTGCTGCCATGGCCTCCTAAGTATTGGTATTTATTAAGTATTGGTATTTATTAGTATCACCATATCTGGTCATATCAAGATCTAGGATAAAATCCCATTTTATTTCAGTTTCTCTCACTGGCAAGACAAAACAAGTCTTATTTATATGATGATTTACAGGTATAATATTGGAAAATAGTTTCTTGGAAGATGATTCTCAACCTCAAATTTCCTGGGAAATAATAACTCTCCATCAAAAATACACTTAGCAACAAATGGGGGCTCATTTCATTTAGATGACAGGAACAATCATGTTCTTCTGGAGGAAATGTCTTCTGGATGAAAATCTCAAATATTCAACAAAGATTTTTCTTATAGAGCATATTTAAGACATGCCATTTTCTAATAGAACCATCCATGGTCATGATCACCATCATGTGAAGTGAAGATTAATAATCCATGTTTGAGATGGCCACACTTCTCATTCTCATATGTACAAGAATAAAACAGAGTTTGCTGCTGTGGGATAATGCTCTTATACACTGGTTTATTAGAATGCTAATTTGACAGTAGCCAGGCAAGAAGTATAGGTGGGGTGAGCAGACTAAGAGAATGCTGGGACAAGGAAGGTTGAGTCAGGAGTCGTCAGCCAGACACAGAGGAAGTAAGATATCAAGGCAGAAGAACTGAGAAAAGGTACCAAGCCATGTGACTAAATATAGATAAGAATTATGGGTTAATTTAAGTGTAAGAGCTAGTCAGTAATAAGCCTGAGCTAATGGCTGAACAGTTATAAATAATATTAAGCCTCTGCATAATTATTTTATAAGTGGCTGTGGGTCCACAGGGAGGTGGGGGTGGCAGACAGGACCTGAGAAACCTTCCAATTACAATTTGCTTTAGTAGTTGCTGGAGACTCTATATCAAGCACAAAGACAGAACATGCCTGTAGCCTTAAGTTTCTCTGGTCACTTCCAGCCCCATGGTCCCACATCTGCTTATAAAATATTTACTCAGAGGATTAATATTAATTGCAGAATATATGCATATAGGTAAGGCTTCTTACTAACTAGTTTTTTTTTTTTTTTTTTTTTTTTTTTTTTTTTTTTTTTTTTTGAGACAGGGTTTCTCTGTGTAGCTTTTTGCACCTTTCCTTGAACTCACTCTGTGGCCCAGGCTGGCCTTGAACTCACAGAGATCCACCTGGCTCTGCCTCCCAAGTGCTGGGATTAAAGGTGTGCACCACCACCGCTGCCGCCTGGCTACTAGCTAGTTCTTATAACTTACCTCAACCCATAATTATTAATCTGTGTGTCACCACGTGTTTTGTGGCTTTACCTCTGTACATTGCATGCTGCTCCTTGGACGGCAGCTTGTGTCTCCCCTTACTCTCCTTTTCCTTTTACTATTTCTCTTGGATTCTCCCACCTGGCTTCATGTTTCCCTGCCATAGGCCAGTGCAGCTTTATTTATTACCCAATGGGAGTAACACATATTCATAGCACACAGAAAGACTTCTCACAGCACATGCCCTAAATTCTCCATGACTAATTATATCACCAAAGCCTGCAATCCTTCAAGGGGAAAAATACTTTAAAATGCATCCCTTTGGTTCTTAGAATAGTGTCTTCTGAGTAGGCACTAAACATCTACTCCAGGGACTGACAGGTTAAATACAGAGAAAGAATAAGTTATATAGAGAATGTGGGTAATATTAATTACAAATTTCTTATATTACTCAACATTTTTTTTTGGCTGGAAGTACTAGAAACCAAACTTAAAATAGGAATTTGTTTACTCAGTTGGTAAGTTAAACGGTGGCTAGCCTTAAGAACTCCTTGGTGAATAAATAGATACTTTTATATATGGTTGGTAGAAAGGTAACATGGTAAAGCTACTTTGGAGAATAGTTTAATGATTTCTTATAAAGTTAACTGTATATGACCTCATTCCTGTGCATTTACTCATGGGAGATGAAAACCCATGAATGCTTGTGTTCATTGGAGCCTTTTCCACATTGGCCTCAATCTAGAAACAACCTAAAATTTCCTCCAGTGAGAGGATGGGCAAACACACTGTGGAATATCTATGTGACAGAATACTAGACCAGACTTTGAGATCACTGCCATAAACTGTGATGGGAAGTTTTATCACAGCTGTGCTGAATTATAGACCTCAGTTCTGCAGAGATTTTCCATGTGGCTTACTCAAGGTAGAGTCTGAGTTTAAGCTTCTTACTACTGACTGTTGATGCCTACCCCAGGGCCATTGTTGTGGAGATAAGTAACACAATTAAGTAGTTATTCACATGGGGATATAAATCTTGAAACAAGCTATTTTTAAAATGGATAATGTTCTTCCATGAAGTTGATGGATATGACAACTTGTTCCCTTAAACCTACACTTAGAAACATTTAACATTTATAACAAAGGAGCCCACATTTCTAAATGAATTGTTTGGATGCTTTGTGTATTTTCATTTAAACTGAGAACAATGAGTATTTATGTGTTTTTGATTTTTTGCCAGATTATATAGACAGCTTTCATTTTATATCTCATGTTCGTCCTCACATGCAAATCCTGTGAAAATGGGAAGACTGATAGGAGGTTTGTATCACTCAATGTATGTCACTCAAAATTTGCAGAAACTTTAAAGTTTTATTTTTGTCAATGCAATTTCTATTTTCAAGAGATAACGAGTTGTAAATAATATTTGATCATATACTTAACATTAGCTGCTTAAATCCCCTCAAATATATTCCTGCTGGAGTAAGTATTGGATCAAGGAGACTGAAATTGAAAGACTTAAACTCGAGAAAAGATGAAAACCGCAGAGGTATGTTACTGATCTTTTATCACTCTACAACCTCTTAATATGTATCTCTCCTGGACTTCATTTCCAGCCATTTCTATTTCTAGTAAAAATCTAAAAGACAAATGTACAGAAATTCATAATCCTGAAAATGACAGCGTGACCTAAAGACAAAGACCTTCCTGCATAGCCTGTGGGCCTAGACACTTGGCTCTTGAACATATGTGACCCCTGAGGCCATTCCCAGGACAAAACTCTCAAGGACCCCAATGTGGGCTTTGGCTACCCAGACCTCTACTTACTTAACAACCATTCTTCCTCTCACTTCCTTTTGATTTCATGACCCTTGAAAGTTTGCCTGTCTACATTTTTCACTCCTGCCATAAATGTGTTTTGGCAGGAAGCTCACTTGAAACTATACTCTTTCTGTATACCCTTGGAAACCCTAAGTGGGAGTTTAAGGGATAGAGTAGAGCCACTGAAGTTGGTGTTCTGAATCAGTTGATACAGAAATCTCAGATAACCCTAAATGGTGCTCTGGACCTGGGATAGCCCTTCTGATGGGAAAAGATCTTAGAGGCTAGTCTCCAGGGAACAAATTCAGCTGTGTATCACCAGTACCTATTGCACCCAGAACTATGAAAATAAAATCCTTCTCCATGGAATGATTCAGGTGATATGCTCTAGCATCCCCCACAACCCCATGTTGATGCAGGTACCAAGGCACAAGTATCTGCAAGAAAATCTGAGTTTTAGTGAGCTTAATTTAATCAGGTTTAGAGTTGGTGGGGAATGACGCTTCTGGAATATTCCTAGACCAACCCCTTCTTTCCTTCCTTCTCTAGTTCTCTTTTTACCTCAGAACATCCTTTTGTTATGAACCTTTTTTTATGAAAAGCAAAATGTGGCCTTTTCTCTCAGAACTTAAACATAGACCCTGATAATATGAAGAGCATAAAGGCTTGTCCTATTTCCATGCATCAGTCCCCCAATCCAGTTGAATAACAATGAGCCTTCCCTTCAGTGTGGCCAACAATTATGTTGCATTCATGAGTACTAACTACCTCTTTTAGACACAGACCTACAGGCCCTTGTACTTTGTGCAGGAGCATGTACCCACAAACATATAAACTCACCTCTGGCTACACTTTGTTGGTCAGAGGTTGCGTGCCTCCTTGGGAACCCAGCAGCAACAGCAGCAGCAGGCACCTAGGTATATTAGTTTCTTGGTACCATTAGCTTGGAGACTTATAATGGGCATCAACCTTTGTCTATTAGTGGTAGAAATCAGAAGTCTAAATGTGTCTCATTGGTCTAAAACCAAGTACTGGGAGGTCTGGGTTTCTTTCTGAATGTTGTAATAGAGAATTTTCTCTTTTGCATTCCTAGCCTCTGCAGGCTGCCTATATTCCTTAGAGTCCTTCCTATCTCCAGAGCCAGCAAAGGCCTGTCCAAACCTCCTCCCATCACAGCACATAGACCCTTAGTTTTCTGTCTCTCTCTTCTATAATTAAATTGTGATGATATTGCCTACCTAAATAATCCATAATAATCTATTTTAAGATGAGATGACAGCCACCTTAATTCAACCTGCAATCTTAATTGTCCTTTCTCATGTGTAGGAAAAAAGGTAATACAAGTTTAACCTCCACTTTCTGAAAGTCTGTTGGAACCAGTGGACAGTACACAGATTAGTAAGAGAAAAAAGCACACAAATTTATTTATCATAAGAACCAAACAAAATAAGAAAGTCAAAGAATGCTGTGCATGATGACCTATGCCTTCAATCTTTGCACTCAGGATACAGGGGCAGCTCAGAGTTTGAGGCCAGCCTGGTCTACATAGTAAATTCTAGGCCAGCCAAGGCTACAAAGTGAGACACTGTCTCAAAACCAAATGAACAACCAAACAAATAAATAATAAAAGAAGTCTCATAAAATTAAAGATGAAATGATTTCTTCACTGGGAAGAGAGAAATAATGGACAAGAGGCAATTTTGAAGGTGTAGGAAGTGAGTCTGTAAAGTTAGGAATGAACCCAAAGATAATGACCAGGCACAATTTCTCTGGGTTCCTTGGGAGTTACCTACAGTTAAGAGAAAATGGGGGGTTGGACTTCATTGTAGGCAAAAACTGTCATTTCCCAGAGGAAGTCCCTCACAAGGTCTGTCTGAGCTGGTAACTGTAGATGTAAAGTCTATTTGGGTTTCGTGTTTCCTTTGGTAGTGGTTCTGCTATGCCAATTTCAACAGGTCCGTGGGAGCTTACAAAAAGGCAGTTTTGGGGGAAGAAATTTTCTTAGCCTGATAAGAGCTTGGTGGGAGAAAGAAAGAACATTCAGAGAGCTTTTGATTGAAAGACATCCACTTTCCAGTAATTACAACAGCTTCAGTGTTTGGAAATGTCAAACTTCAGTGTATCACTTTCTGAATCTTGGCATGTATGACATAACAAAGGATCTGTAGTCACATGTGGAGATCCAGCTCTGGCCTACTCTAACTCAGTACATGCTGCTTACATCCTTCTTTCAGTCTGTACTTCACTCTAATGGACACCATTTTATAAAATAGCAGTTGGCAATGTTTTGATAGCCAATGCTGAGAAGAAACAATGCTACATTTCATCTGTTCATGTCAACAACAGCCATCTATGGAGCACAAACATTGAAGCACAGACTGGTAGTAAAACTTACTTACACAAATAAATACCACCACATATTAACTTTCCCAATGAAGTCAGAAATACATGTAGGCCCTGAACTTCCAGATACAATGAATGTTACATGCCCAGTCACCTGCATCCTACAGAGTATGGTGGATCCCACAGATGCGCATCAGACCATATGGTGTATCTCACAGGATCAATTGATGAGAAACCCAACTCTGCTCAGCTTGACACCCCTCCTTGATGTGGAACACTCAAATCACTATACTTTGAACCAGCTCTTTGTCTTGAAGCAGATTTTGATTCGGTTTGTTTATATACAAACACCTTCAAGGGATCTCTCCCCATCTGTATCAGTTCTATGTGCCTGTCTTCAATAAGACTTCTCAGAACTTGGCAGTCATTTAGTAGTCATTCTGTACTATATAGATTTGTAGAAAATGTGGGAGAATTAACATTAATAATTAAGATTGGAATGAAACAACCTATGATTACCCACGGTCAAGTCTACAAAGTGAAATTCATAGGACCTGGTGAATTAAAGCTAACAAAACTGAGATGGCTTCTGATTTTATTTAATTCACAAATCCCAACACTATGGAAAGACACATACATGTCTATCTGTGTTTCTGGCATACCTCATCAGCACACAGATTCTAAAGATGAAGGAGTCACATGTTGCTTGTCATACTTCCAAGGTCTAGAGTTTTCAGCCCAAATAGATTCTATCTCACCTGGAGTGCAAACCCAGAGTTAGTAAGAACTCCCTAGAGCCTAATGATGATGAAGTACTACCCTGGAAGCATGTGTGGAGGGCAGTTTGGAAGGCAAGCTGGTTTCCAGTGCATGTGGGACCTCCCACAGAGTGAAGGAAACTTAAGCAGGACCAAGAGAGGGTAGCCCACCAGCCTGGCTGGGTAAGCTTTTGTTGGTAGTTTTGCCCCAGGTGTCTGCATTGGGGCAGGCCTACACCACTAAAAGGAAAAAGGAGACTCTGTGCTTCCATTTCTTGTTTTAATAGATTAATTGATATTTAAAGTTAAATTCTGTAAGGTCTTTGCTATTTCTAAGAAGTTACCATCACAGATGTTTCTGGTCTTTTACTGAATTTCATTTCACTTTATAGGCAAGCTTTAATTATTTCTGGAATTACATGCAAAATAAGTCAAAGAAAGTTTTCAGCTTTACTGGAAACTCTCTTTTTTTATGCATGCAAGCTCAGAAACATAGCCGTATTCATTTGTAATTTTATTTACTCACCCAGTGGATGACTTTAGGTCATGGAGAAATAGCCCTTTATATGGTTACCTTGTTTTGAACATTATATATATATATATATGCAACCAAATCTTTTAAGGCTTGTTTCAAATCCCTACAACATTTCTGGTCTGCAGTCAAAACACTGTATGGTTTTTGAGCCGTAAAGCTGGTGGTATCCAGCTTATGAATTATACTAACATGAAGAACCAGATGAGTCTCTCTAAAGTGACAAGTGTCAAGTAGCCAGAGCATCACATAAACTGAGTTTGGTGTTAAATGACAAGAATATGGAACTGGAATTTAAACAGCATCGGTCTTATGTCTCTAAGCTTTATTATAAACATCAGTTAAGTTTGGGAGGTCTTTTTCCTTTTTTATCTGAAGTTGTATAGCCAGTCTTGAAACTGTGCTACAGTGCTTAACCAAGATGCAACAACCAAACTTGAATATTTACCTTCCTAAATCTTTGTTTAATTTTGTTATTTATCCTTTTTTGTTTGTTATTCCTCATGATTGAGTCAAGTAGGTGCCATAGTAAAGCCTTAACCTTTAAAAATATTTATTTATTATTTATTTATTACTAGTGCATGTGGCGTAGGAGTACACAAGTGAGTGCATGCCATTATGCACATGGAGGTCAGAGGACACCTTTCAGGAGTTGCTTCTTGCCTTCCATCTTGTTGAGGCAGGTTCTCTCTTGTTTCTGTATACTTCAGGTTTGCTTGTCTGTGATTTTCCTGTGTCTGTCTTCCATCTCTCCAGCTATAGGAATGTTGGAATTATAGATACATGCTACCTCACCCAGCTTACTAATCCATCTCCTTGACCCTACAAAGCCTCACCTTTGGGATCTTTAATCCCAGTTTCTGCCATTTCATGGAAGTGTTTCCTCCCTGTATTTTACTTTTTCTGGGGAAGCTCACCTACAACCCTCCCAAACTATCTTCTCAACATTCTCTAGAGAGGAGGAACTGAAGTAAGTGTCATGTAACAAACACAAGGCTGGTAGTTGGTTGATTAATTGAAAAGATATATTTAAAGCAAGTGATCATAAAGATGATTCATTCATTCCTTAAACAGCTTTATTTAACTTAAAACGTATCAATCGACATTCATTTGCCAATCTTTGATGTAAAGCAATGTCATTTCTCTGACTCTGGGTCTGTTAATTGGCCTGATATGTTGTCTCTCCTAATAAATCACACCACTAATGCATCCCCTAAGATTTCCGACTTCAGGTTCTTTATGCTGAGGCAGAATTAATGTGACTTTTGAAGCAAGCTACTTGAATAAGTTTCTATAGTTAGTTGCTCAGTTCCTCTAACACTTTCTGAGGCATACCTCATTCTTTGTGTTTCTATTGACCTGCTTTCATAAAAGCTTTTGGAAATACTTAAGTTAGTTCTCATTGAAACATTTTTCTTCACAAACTCATATTTCATTGATTTACATGAATCCAATTTACATAACACCTGGCTGCTTGTATAATGACAATTAGAACTCTAATAAATTAGGTAGTAATTGCAACTGATTCCAAGTAAACATGGCTGATTTGGGGCAGAAATGAGCCTGCTGGGGTACTAGACAAAAGCTTTGGGCTGAGGCATGGGATTTTTAAGGTACTGCAGTAGATTTTGACTATACTCATACCCAACACTAGCTGATTGACTTGCAATGGAGGCCACGTGCACAGTTTTGGTATCATCCTTCCTCAAGTATCCATGCCTCTCTACCTGAGCAAAGTCTGGAAATGCTGTAGTATTTAGCACACCCTGACTTACCCCCAAGAAAAGACATTCATGACAGTTAAGTACAGTTGGAGAAATGCTCCAGCTTTCTGCCTTTGAAACTATCTACTTAGTCCCCTGACTTCTCATAGTCACCTACTCAGTAACAGTCCTTTGGTGGTTTCCTTCTCTATTTCCTCCTGTGTCTTCCTAGGACTGCTTTCCTAGGAAAACAAACCAAAACAAACCCAAAACCTTCCACTATGATCCTTGATGGTAGGTTTTTTTTTTTTTTTTTTTTTTTTTTTTAAGGAAACCCAATGTAAGATATATTTAACATTCCATTGGAATGTTAAGTACAGAGCTCTGAGAGAATTGATGGGCCACTGAATATAGTGGTTTGAATGAGAATGAGCCCAATAGGCTCATGTAGTAGAATACTTGGTGCCAAGTAGGTGGGACTGTTTGGGAAAGATTAGGAGGTATAGCCTTGCTGGAAGAGATGTGCCACTGGGGATGGGCTTTGAGAGTTTAAAAGTCCATGGCACTGCCAGTTGTATATCTCTCTACCTCCTGCTCGTGGATCAAGGTATGAATTCTCAGCTACTGCTCCAGTATCAAGCCTACCTGCCTGCTGCCATGCCCCCCACCATTGATGGCCATAAACTCAACTTCTGAAACTCTAAAACACCAATAAACTCTTCTGTGAGTTGCCTTGGTCATTGTGTTTTTCCATGGAAGTAGAAAGTAACTAAGACAGTGCATTAACTAGAAGCTACATAAGACATGTCCCACCACCAAGGGAGCTCTAGCTCTGTCTCTTCCTCTCCACACTGTTAAGCGATTTCTATCTTTATGTTTAGACACATGATCTGTCTTTGCTTCTGCTTTGACAGCCTTAGCATGGCACATCCTAGCAAAGTGTTACAAGCTTCTAGCTAGAACAAAAGTTTGTAATGTGTCTTTAACATTATCTGAATTTAAAAGCTGGCCACTGCTGTGGAATGATCTTTCTGTATGCTGTGAATATGTGTTGCTACCACTGGTTAATAAAGAAGCTGCTATGGCATATGGCAAGACAAAATAGAACCAGGCTGGAATCCAAGCAGAGAGACAAGGGGAAGAAAGCTGGAGCTGGAGTGGATACTATCCAGCTGCCCAAGGAACAAGATGCTAGCGGACTGGTAATGCTATGGCCACATGACAAAATAGATGAATAGAAATGGGTTAATTTAAGATGTCAGAGCTAGCTAGCAAAAGCCTGAGCCATAGACCAAACAGTTTGTAATTAATATAAGCCTCCATGTGTTTATTTAGGACCGAGCAGCTGTGGGACACAGGAAAACTTCCATCTATAGGCCACCCTGGATTGCTGGCATTTTAACTCTATTTCTGTTTCCTATCCTCATTTCCAATTCGTATTCACCTTGAACCTCTAGTCATTTGTAGTTTGGGGTTCTTACTGCAAGAATGCACTGTGTGGAATATTACTTCAACTATGCAAAGTTGGGTTACAGTTTTTTTTTATGCTGCATTTGTTTAATGATGTAAAGATGTGCTGCTTTGCCTGCATAAGACACCTGATTGATCTAATAAAAAGCTGAATGGCCAATAGCTAGGCAGAGGAGGGATAGGTGGGACTAGCAGGCAGGCAGACAGAAGTAGGAGGAGGAATCTAGGTTTGAGGAGAATAGAACAAGGGAGAAAGAGAGGGAGAAGCCCAGGGCCAGACATCCAGACATGGTGTAGAACATAGAGAATGAAATAAATGTAAAAAGCTCTGAGGCAAAGCCTAGATGAAGACAAACAGGTTAATTTAAGTTATGAAAGCTAGTGGGGCAAGCATAAGATAGGGCCAAGCATTCATACTAATAATAAGTCTCTGTGTCATGGTTGGGAAGCTGGTTGGTGGCCCAAAAGAAAGCCTGCTATAGGACATCACTTTTTTGAGACTCCCACTCAAGCTCTAGAACCCCAGTCCTCCTCCTTTTTCCCTAGCTCCCCCTTTCTGCCCTTCACTTTCCCTCTGTTGCATCATGGGTTTCAGGTCTGCCTCTCACTTTCTCTATGAACTCCAGGTAATACTGAAAGTACAGACCTTTATGAATATTTTCCTGATCAATCTAACTTCCTACCACTTAGAACCATCTAAATGTTTTTCTTCAAAGATGCACAATATTGAATTAATGCTCTTTCAGAAACAGAATAAAACTATTGTACTCTCTTCCCCCCTTTCTTAAGAGCAAGTATTTAGATTGTGAAGTGATTGAACCACTCTTCATTCTCTATTATTAATGGAAAATTGGCCATAAATTGCCGAGGCGTGACTAGCACATTCCCCAACACAGCTGCGAGTGCTTTATGCTGGATCATTTTTGATTTCTGAGAATAAAAAGAGAGAACAGTTCAGAGCTAGCACCTCTCTAAACAGAACTGTGTGTATCACTCTCAGCAGAAAACAACTGCTCCAAAGAGAGAACTGATAGGAAAAAGTGCCACATTCAGCCAAGGCTCTTTTTTTATTTGTTTAATTTTAATTCTTGCTTGTATGGTATGGTGGATTTGACTGAAAGCTTTGAGAAACTACCCACTGAATAGAATTCCTTTTTTTAACCACTTAAAAAGCTAATCAAAAATACCTATATTCTTGGAAGTGTTCTATAGTTAATACACTGCAATCCATGACATCACCTTACCATAATTTGAAAACACACTATGTTTTATTCAACATCTTTACCCATAAGTTATCCATTTTAATCCTCAAAGATCCTAGTAAAGCACATATTAGTATTCTCATTTTATAGATGGAAGTGTTCAGATAGATGCATTGATTATCATAAAGAAACAACACATGGACAAGAGTTGATCTTGTTTCTCCAGTAGATATTTTAGCTTTGCGCTCTCTAAATCTGCTTTTCTTCCAGGATCATCCATCCCTCCAGAAGCCATTTTTTCCTGACTCCAGATAAAAGCCATGGAGTAGCTGCTGAATGCTGAGCCCTATTGACATTGAGGTTATAGTGTATGTGGCCCATGCCTAAAAAGAGCCCCAGTGAATATTTTTTTTCTAGTATGAGCCAAGAGAAGAAAATATTTCTCACCAGGTTCTCAACTTCACATCTCTTTTCTGCTTGTCATAATTTTAGACACATGAAAATGGCCATACAGTCAATCCATGAGAATGCTGTCAGTACTGGGACAAGTTATAAGACTGGGGAAGTTTATAATGATCTTGTATGTGAGGCCCACTCATTTCATCTCTTGCTCTCTTTTCTTTTCTTTCCCTTTTTTTTTTCTCTTCTTCCCTTTTTGTTTCCTTTTATGTTGCTTTCTTCCCTCCCCTCTTTTCCTCTATCCCTCCCTCCCTCCCTCCATGCCTTCCTTTCTTTGCTTCCTAAGGCAGTATCTCCCTGTCTACCCCTAGCTGGACTGAACTCATCATGTAGAGTGATGTGCCATCAAATTTGTAGTGGGTTTCTTGTCTCTACCTTCTCAGTGCTATAATTACAGGTTTGTGCACCTACACCTGGATTTCTGCACATTTCTCGGGTCACCAACAAAGTTCCTCATTCAGTTAAGGTAAGTCTGCAGCTTGGAATTTGTCACTTTTAAGTTTAAAGAGTCCCACGAATTTCCTTGCTAGTTCATTACTTCATCTGAGCCATGCAAGAAAAGCATAAACAGCTCTATCATTACCACCTTTTCCTTTTTGGTGTTGAAATAGCTGCAGTTATGCTTATTTGAAACTAATCCACCGGTAAAAACAACAGCTGAGCAACCTGTTAACAGGGCAACCCCCCCCACACACACACACACCTCTCTCTCTGTATTTGTGTGTGTCTGACTCATTCTCCCTATACTGATCAGGCTGGTCTTGAACTCTCACTCTTCATGCCTCGGCCTCTCAAGTGCTGGGATTATAGGTTGCTTTACACCTGTCCTTTCTTCTTCTGCAAGTCCAGTTCTTTTATTCATCTTTACCACACTCTTGATTTTGTTTGTTTTCAGTTTTAATTTTAATTTTTTTTTTTTTACTGTTGAAGGCCAGAGAAGGTAAAACAATGCAACTGATGAAATATAGTCAACTGGTTGATTAGATACAACTTTTAATATCCTGAAAATAAAAGTCTCCATGTGCTATAAGCTCACATGTCTTGATTTTAAATTTAATAACTACTTCTTCTAGTTTATTTCACCTCCAAGAAATTTCTATTTACTTTTTTTTTTATTGTGCACTCATTTTGCTTGAAATATCATCGTTAGTGATGGAGAACTTAACAAATGTGTAATATGTGATTCCTCAATCTTAAACCCTCTATCTTTCTCCCATATTTTGTTGTTTCTATTTTTTTCTCATAAGAGTTAAGAAAAATTCTCTTATACAAATATAAAATCCAGAAGAGACCCTTTGTCGCAGCCACTGTGTGTTGCCTGCTGTGGCCCCTTCTCTTGAGAGGATTGGTGTCTGTTTCAGAGACCTGCACCAGTTTAGACACCTACAGATTGTTCCTGTCCCCAAGGCAGCCTTCAGCTGGGGATGGGTCTTGGTGCCATTCTCACTTTGCAGCTCCTGTGTGGCCAAGGTGAAACCAGACTTCATATGCAACTACGTTTGTCGTCTTCTGCTGTCTTCCACTGTTCCGACCCTGGACTGGTTCCTCTTGAGAGCACTTTCATTTGCTGTGTCCCCTTGCAGGCTCTGCTTGCAGAGAACAAGAACCGGACCTGTGGGTTAGTTTTTGTCATCATAACACAACATAGGGTCATCTGGAAAGAGGGAACTTCAATGGAGGAAAGGACTCCGTATGACTTGCTTGTAGACAAGTCTGTGAGGCATTTTTTTTTAAATGATTGTTGCAAGAGGGCCCAGCACGCTCTAGGTGGTGTCAGCCCTGGGCAGGGCCTTCTGGGTTGTATAAGAAAGCAGGCTGAACAAACCATGGGGAACAAGACACTGAGCAGCATTCCCTCATCGTCTCTGCTTCCTGGCCTGACTTGCCTTCATGATGGACTGTACCTGTGAGATGAACTAACACCCCCCCCCCCACACTGCTTTTGCTGCAGCAAGAGAAGGCAAACTGGGATAGACATACTCTTTTGTGAACTTTTTGTTCTCTTAGATAATTTTTCTTTTTCTTTTTCTTTCTTTTTTTTTTTTTTAAAGATTTATTTATTATGTATACAGTGTTCTGCCTGCATGTATGCCTGCAGGCCAGAAGAGGCACCAGATCTCATTATAGATGGTTGTGAGCCACCATGTGGTTGCTGGGAATTGAACTCAGGACCTTTGGAAGAACAGCCAGTGCTCTTAACCTCTGAGCCATCTCTCCAGCCCTCTCTTAGATAATTTTTATGTACAAATCGTGTTTATCCTTCCTACCAGCCACCATGCTCACCAATCACACACTTGACAACTCTGTGGTAAATGAGTAGAGGCCACAGCCTTGCAGTGTTGGGGTTTGATGCCAAACATACATACTCCTTACCATATGCTGCTCCATAACTGGATAAGCTGGTGGGTCTCAGGAGAGATGCATGTCCTGCATTCCCTAAAATAGTGTAGAAGAAGCTGTACTAATTTTAGATAAGAGAAAAAAATGCCTGTGGATGTAAAGGCTTCGGTTTTTCTTTACAAGTTCAGCTTGTATGAAAAAACTTGCTAGAAACAGGAAAAATGAACCTTGCTATGATTTTCACATAAACTGAAGTAAATGAAGTATCTATGGAATAGACATTAGATGTTTTTCTCTAGTATGAGTATGAATGTCTAATTGAGTCTTTTGACTGCTGAGGGGTAAAGGATGGGTGTGTGTGTGTGTCTCATTTTAATGGCCAATGAGTGTTCAGTTGTGACTGAATGCGAGAATGGTCTCTCAGTATAAGTGCAAAAAATAAAGTAGAAAAAGCATGTCAAAGCTGTTAGTTTATCTAGCAAGTGGGGTTGCCACATGAATAACTGAAATAGAACCAGCATGAGGATGAATGTGGTGAGGAAGGAGACAGGAAGTGCTAGGCAGGGAACTTGCTGATAACATTTTTTTTTTTTTTAATTTGGTGAGCAAGTTTGAACAAAGAGAAAATAACTTTATTGGGTGCATATATTTTGATAAAAGATCCAAATGTACCCATTTATTTATATTTCCATGAGATGCATATAATTATTATCTTACCTTACATTTGAGGGAACCAGGTTTAAAGTAAGCAGACTTGCCTAGCACAGGTGATGGGAAATGTTGACCTAAATTGTACACCAATTTGCTTGGTTCTAGGCCATTGCATGCTGTGTTGTGTACTGAGCCAACTGCTCTCTGAACTTGGTGCAAGTCTGTGATCTTCTAATATCCTCTCTATCCGTAGAGTTGGATATCTGAAACTCTGACACATCACTAATGCTTTATAGCTAATTTTAAGTCTAGGTGTTCAACTGTAATGACTTTTAAGGCAATGCTATAAAGTTCTGAGCATCTGTCATAGTTCCAGAAGGAAGTTGCCCCTTTTTGAAACGTTAATATACTCTAGGTTTTTGGTAGAGGGAATTACTGAACAGGTCTGGATCTAGAGACTCAGTGACAATCACGATCTACCAGATTTTAGCATGGTCCTTCTCAACTTCAACTTTTCCCATCCAGAGAACAGATTTCTTAGATCAGTTGTCATTGGAGTCTTTCTCTTCTTCTTCCATTGGCTCAGTTGTCTTCTTCAAGCTTACTCAGATACAAGGCAAAATGATTGTAATAGCACCTCTAACTTACTGACTTTTGACCTTTTGATTGTTAACTTTTACTTCAGCTGGTGCTGTGGGATAAGTGCTTTGGGATGTTCTGTATGTCAAATGTGTTGCTCTTATTGGTTAATAAATAAAACACTGATTGGCCAGTAGTCAGGCAGGAGGAAGTATAGGCGGGAGAAGGAAGAGAAGAATTCTGGGAAGTGGAAGGCTGGGTCAGAGAGACACTGCCAGCCGCGGCCATGACAAGGAAGATGTAAGATACTGGTAAGCCATGAGACATGTGGCAAAGTATAGATTAATAGAAATGGGTTAATTTAAGATATAAGAACAGTTAACAAGAAGCCTGAGCCATTAGGCCAAACAGTTTAAATAATATAAGCATCTGTGTGTTTATTTTATAAGTGGGCTGTAGTACTGCTGGGGCTTGATGGGACCTGGAAAGAAAACTCTCACGCTACAAGCTAGCATATAGTAATAAGCCAAATAAAGACCACCTTCTAGAAAAAAATTATTCACAAGCCTTTCATACTCCAATGTGTGAGCCATTTCCTTTGTAGCTCCATAAGCGTATGCATTTATTTATAATTCATCCATACCATGAATGCACGTAACATATAATTTTAAACTAGGAAAAGTGCCCTGGAGATTACTTTAGGTCTGCTCTTCACAAAATACATGAGAATTAAGCTTGGCATGAGAATTTGCCTAGGGTTACATGATTACATGGCAGAAAGGCTAAAACCAGTCCTCATCATTGTCATCAATGTGGCTTCTAGGATTCCACTACAATTCTAAAATATCAGGACAATAAATACAAGCACAGTATGCACCTTGATATAATTTTTGCCATTTGTGTTGGTGTGGAGAATATCTGAAGGTTGTTTCAATAAGAGCAGATTCAATAAGAGCAGATCCTACCATGAAGTTTGACCAAAGGCAATTTATTCAACCTGGGCTCCAAGAAGAAACAAGTGAGAGTATAAAAGAAGCCAATGATGGAGAAGAAAGGAAGGAATGATTTCAGTCCAAATTCCAGTTTTAGTCTTATCACTTAGGCTGTGTCAGGCACACAAATGATATTGTGTAGCTTCCTTCTTGGGTATAAAGAATCTGAGCTTTCATACTTGTTACTGGTTAGTCACTGGCCTTGAATCCTCTTTGGAGATGTGAACTTGTGACTCTACCCAAAGTAGCTCCTGTAATCCAAGCCCAAGAGAATAACTTTGAAGAAAGCTACTATGGGTATACGATATTAATAATGCAGGCAGCTGAAGTTTGGACATGCATACGAAGAGAAAGACTACCAAGCAAACCTGAATAGAGCCTCAACAGTGTACATACTAGGTACATGACCTAGCATAGGCTTATGATGTGACATATATCCTCTAACATTTTGCAGAAACTGTAGTCTTCTGTAACACTTCCTGATCCTACACAACTTTCTGTCTTTATCCTCCATGTTTTAGTATCTCTCTACAAAGGCTTTTGATAAGCCTTCATCTTAAGCCATAGCTCTCTGTTTTATTACTTTGCATTATTTCTTCAAAGGACTTATAAATCTCTGAATTTATTATTTAAAAAGTTTAAAATATCTCTGCCCAATATAAATTCTGTGAAGTCTGAAATATTATCCTTCTTTTCATCATTTTATTCACAGTACTAGAATTCTTGGCACATGGTAGGTATTATAGAACTACAATGAAGTTCTGACAGTACTTGGTATTATATATGGAATTTCTTGTTATTCTCTCCTTTATATTATGCCAGGAAACATATGAAGGATTACATAAAGTTCAATCTATAGTCTTTCAAAATATTACAGATAATATTAGTCTTAATGGATATATTTTACATTAGTATAATGCTTCCAGAATATTTTTGAAGAAAATTATGATATTGAAGGGAGCTTTTTAGTTATTTGATACATTACATCTCTCACTGGAATGAAATAGCTTCCCCTTTCCCCAGGTGTGTGTGTGTTTCATTATGTCATTATTGGTTATATGTTTGGCATAAAAGTACTGTCACATTTTTGCGTGGGACATATATTGTAAAAAATTCTGTGAATTGGTGTCACATTCTGCTGTATGTGTATTTTGGGATTAGTCACAGCCCCTTTTTTTCTGTCAAGACAAGGGGAGCATATTGATTAATAATAAAATCTATCCTCTATTCCTCAGATTAGAAACTGGTCTAGGAATTCAGAAAGTTTCAGATCTTTCCCACTGCGCCAATATTTTTCTTCCATTAGACAAATACCATTTCCCTTAGTAGCAATTTAGTCATTACCCCATAATATAAAAGAAGTGTGAAATCTGTCACAAAGAAGATGATGTTGTGACACAAAGAGAGATCCTCTGGGAGGTTTTACCAGGTTTTCTACAAGATTGAAATGAATGTGACATTATGTTCATATTCATAATTAAATTTATTCCTTTTTAATGTGTGTGAGAATGTGTGCTCTTCACTATGAAGAAAATGAGAAAATGTGGTCTGACTATAGATTGAAGTCAGACCAATCTTAACCTCAAACATAGCACCTTAAATGTGTGGGCCATGTTGTAATTTCAGTTTCAGGCACTCAATGTGATGGAGTAAAGTATAGCTGTGACTTTTGGCATGGACTAATAATAGATGGCTAATGGACTCCCCAGGAGAATTGTAATTACCTTTAAATGCCTTTCATCTGTGCTGAGCATGAGAAAGAGGCTACTCTCCTTGGCCTCTCACTGATGTGCCTTTAGTTTCAGAGTAACGATGGCAGAAGTAGGCCCCTAAGAAATATTTGTTGAAACTGGAAATAGAAATAGGAATAGATAGAATGGAAAGAAAATGAAGGATACTGCAGACAAAAGAAAAAAGAGAAAGAGGAAGTTGAAGAATATCAGAAGAGAGGGAAGGTGGGGGAAAGTAGAGCAGAGGAGGGAATAAAGGAGAACTGAGAGTAGGACACAAGAGGATTAGCATGATGAAATAATTCCTATACCTACTTGGAGCAAAAATTGCCAACAGATGAAATAACTCAGAGAAGTAAATGTTTTAAGCTGCTGAGTCATCAATCAGCAAGTAATGGACTGGGAGTGTGTAAGATGTAGAGAACTGCAATGCAGTCATGTGTCTCTCAGAGACTGTTTCTGTGCCTCATTGATTATGACCACAATTCTAAATCTTAACTAGAAAGGCAAGAAAATAGCCATGATAATTATTATCTGGTCATATTAATACCATTTGGATTTTATAAAATAAAAGTAGAATACCACATTTTCCTATCCTTTCTTGTTTTGAAATGTGAAGTGTATGCCCTATAACCAATATAATTCTAGAATGAGATCTCTGTTTTGATCTTATTTCATAAAACAAGTAGGAAGAACTGATGATGGGACCTGTAAGTGCACAAAGTACATATATCCTTCAGGAGCAATGATTTCTGTCCTATTGAAAACAAACATAAGAAGTATACACAGGGTGTAATTCTTCATTTCACCCACTGGGAGAGTATTGAGGTAGATATGTATAGCCGGCTCTAGAGAATTTATTGCAATAGGCCTTGACAAAGGGTAGTATGACTGTATATTCTGGGATCCAGCTGTAGAGAGTGTATATGGAATAAATGAGTTTCTTCTGCAACATCTGGTGCTATACTTTCATAGAGGACAGACACTAATGTCAGAATGAAATTGGAAGACTGTGAATGAAGATTTATTCAGTGTCCTGATTTTATGCTACATCTAATATGAATATTACCCCAAATTAGCTAAGCAGCACAATTCTGGTTGCTTAGTTTCCTGGAAACTCATTAAAAATAAAAATGTCTGCAGTCTGCTCTCCATGCCACATTCTTAGGTTCTCAGCACAATTCTGCAGTCAGGAGTCTTGGGAATATTTGGAGTCATCTTCTTCTAAAGGGTCAGAAAATGTTCTGAAGGTAAAAGCAGTGTGTATCCTACTTGGTGACATAACTCACTCAAGCTGGTTGTAGATACTGAAGATTTAGAAACTTCGAGAACAAAATGTCAAAGCATGAGAATTCTGATATCTTAGACCCAACTTGACTGAAGTAAAGGGCAGCACTGTGATTATGTGAATTCTGAACCTAGTAATGGGGATTCTGCTTGTTATCTGTTATCTCTGTCTTCTCTATATCACCTTAGCTAACCAGATGGAGGATAAAACATGTGTAGTTGGTCCATGTCACCTTAGTAGCCCCTCATGACAATTAAACAATTGGGAGTTATCTGAGAAACCAAAGCCAATATCAGCAAAATCAGCCAGCTGACATTCATTTGATCTCAGATATGACAGCAATGAACAAGTGATAGTGTACTGCTGAAGTTTTATGTTGTTTGCCTGGCAGTGATATCATGCCAAAAGATAACTAATCTAATAGGCCAACTATGAGTTTAGAAAAATAAGTGGAAAATTACTACTCTGAAGTAAGTATCAATAACATTGACATGGTTTTCTCATTGTCAATAACAGCCAGATGACATATGCTTACATGGGTACATTTGAGTCTTCATTTATAAAAATGACCAGAAAGGATACAGACAAAGAAACAGAAGTATGAGGCTTTCTTCTTGTTTAAAGTAATAATCATTGATTTTCCCAGAAGCCTTCTAGGTATGGTCTCTGAGTATACAGATTTTAGCTGTTAAGATATCCAGGAATGATACCATACCAATGAAGGATGGGATAGTATAAAATGAGTGCTTTCTAATGTAGCATGGGAGGAAACACCTTTTAGCAAGAAAAAATGTAATTGTTGATGTCCCCAGGGTAAAATAACTAGAGTGAGCACAAAGGAGCAGTGGGATTTCTTTACATAAGAAAAAAAGTATTTTAGGAGGAAAAATATAGTTGAGCAAAATAGAAAGCATCCCTCATAGAAAGGATGCAAAGACAACTAGTATAACATCTTCGGAGTTCAACAAAAGATCCCAGTTTCACTCAACAGTGGAGATATAGTGTAGGTACTGACAATGGTAGACATAGAAGGTAGTTTTTCTCTCCTTTCCATCTGAAACAGTTTCTATCAAGAGAGTTGACAGAAAACTCTTAACATGAATGATTCCAACATTGCATGTTTCCATTCTGTCATTATGCATTCATTTCAAAACTACATATGTGTTAATTGCCCTTGGGCTGATTGTTTGGCAGAGATAGGGGTACACCAATAATTAAACTTGGTTGCTGACCTCAAGAGCTAAGGGAGAGGAAGGCAGAAAAGGTGTTCATAGAATTGTTGACCAGTACAGTATTAGAATAGAGCCTGGTACCAAGTTTCTTTGCTGTAAAGAGGCATAAATACATCAGAGATGATGGGATGCAGAACTCACATTAGGATTTACAGAATAGATTCTTGATCTAGGTCTTTGTGCATGAGCTTTGTATCATCAGGTAAGCTAGAGGATCATCAGTTATTTCTTCTAGCAGACCTAATGCAAGCTTTCAAAAGCATATGCCAACACCTCCCAGTTGACTGTTGTCATTGATGACTTCTGTGTTTCCTCATTGACTGGTTAGTTTAGTTGGTGTCAGGGAGGCATTTTCTGCTACTCTTGTTATTGCTATTGTAAGATAGCTATTATAATTTTTAATTGGCTTAATTTTATGCTTTCTGTTTGACTTGTTAAAATATTCATTGAATTCTTGGAGTAGATAAAGATGTGGGAGAACCTGTCCTGATACCTTAGCTGGAACGGATGGATTGTCTTAAGGAGTATAGACTCCCACAAGTGTGCTCCACCTTTTGATATTGTGAGATATTATCATTGACAAAGTTTATGCTCAAGAACCACACACTAAATTAAAAATGAAAATGCAAAGAAAATCATTGTGTTTTGAGTTTATGGTTTGGTGCTAGACCACATTTATAGTCATTCTTAGTCACATGTGGTTTCATGCACACTGTAAGTCAAAGTTGTACATATGCTGAGGATGAGGTTCAGGCAAAGCTGAGATGAGATTATTGTACAAATGACTGAGGAAGTGCTTCTAGGAGAATAACAGGGAGAGGGACAAAGGGGGCAGGAAGAACCTATACCAAATAATAGTTTCAGCTGGAGTCCAGTCTCGGCCAGATTCCACAGGGAGCTCTGGAAGGGTAGCTATTTCCAAGTTCGTGTTCATCCTGAGGTAATAGTCTATGTGATCCAATAGTAGTTTGCTAACTTCAGGCTCATTCCTGTCTCTAATGAGGTAGGAGTATGTGTAATTCTCCAGGGTTTCCACCCAAGGTAACTCCTCTACTAGCCAGGGACCCATTTCTACAAGCATGCATCTATGTGCAGTTAATAGCTAGCAGTCACAGCAGCTGGGAACTGGCCTGACCACCAACAGTTCTAATGCCAAGGCATTATGCACACATGGAAAACTTTCTATGAGACACAACCACAGAAAGCAGAGTTCTGAAGGTCTCCTCTTTGCATGCTGATCCTATCGCTTTTAGTCTGTGAACTTGGCAAGTTTCTTAAAATGTCTGTAAAATTGAGGTACTTCCACTGTCTATTTTGGTGAGAATAAAATGACATATTTAATTCAAGAGCCCTTAAGATAAAATACCCACCACACTGTTAGTTAAGAGATTTCACCATCTGTCTTGAAGTGCTTACCATGACTACTTCAGGCTGCACAGCCTGGGATTTCCCAGTTGTCTTGGACTCCTACTGAACATTTGTCTCGTTGCAATGTTGCTCTCTCACTGCACCTGAGCAGCAGGCTTCCTGAATCCTTAACAGACAACAGAATCAGACATGTAAAGACTTACAGCAATAAGCTGATGTCTCAAAGCACATGTCTGACGTTCTATTGGAAATATGGAGCCACATCAGAATCCTCTTAAACAACTATGATAGATTACAAAGGAGAGAGCTGTTGGCACAAAGGGAAAGTTGTTTTTGTTTTTTAAATGAGGTTGTAAATATTGCTATTTCCCCCCTTGCTTTTGCCTTCTGTTCCCACTACTCTAATACTATGGATATTTGTATTTCTACTTTAGCACATTCAATAAATATGCAGCACTGTAAAACATGTGTGCTAGAGGAAAAAAATGAATAAATAGTCCTTTATGTTCCAGTGAAGAACAAAATGTCCAAATACTTTCAGAGTCTCTGAAAAAAAAAAAACTCCTATAATTTTCATATAGGAAAGACTATCTGAAAAATATTAATTGTTAAAAAACTAATTATGTGTATAATTAGGTATACATAAGCTTAGAAAATAATTGAAATTTATTGAGTAGAAAAAAGTGTTTGAGAAGAATAAATATTAGAAATCTGGAAAATTATTCTATATGGAACTACTAATGAGTACATGAAACTATTAATGAGTACATGATAGGGATAGGCAATTGGTTTTCAATATTGAAGACTTACCTCTTGTTAACTATCTGGGCAAGTTACTTCAATTATTGAAATTAAAATGTTGAAATAAATGTAATCAGCCTGTGGCTCTCTGCCTTAAGTAAACACAGTGATGCAGTTGATATTGTTTTATGGCAAACCCAGTAGTGTTTCTTCATACTTGAACTGAGCCCCAGTTTAAGACATCTGCCTTCTGTTAAAAACAACCTCATTACTATGAGTCAGAACAATTACAGATGATCCAAATGATCTTACTTGGTAGAGTGATTCTCATTGATCATATTTGCATAGTTCTATTGTAAAGTAATTTTAAAAACATCTTGAGATGGCTTCAATTTTCATTAATAAATGCTGAGTCAAATAAAAGTATAAAATTCATAGGTATGGATGGCCTAAAACATGTGAAAATATGCTCACTATTAATTAGATAAAGTTAAAACCATAGTTAAGTATGCTTTCACAACCATATTGTTGGCAAAAATCTTTAAGTCTTATATCATCATATGTGAAAGAGGCATGAAACCACTGGTAATGGGAGTTAAAATAGGATCAACTGATTTGTGGAAATAGCAATATCAAATGTGTCAACTAAATTTTTCATACAGTAATATGTAACAAAATACCCCAATTCCTTAAAATAAGAATCATTTCATGCAGCTGACAGACTCATTCATGGACCTTGTCTGATAGAAAGGTCTAGAAAGTCCACATAAGTCATGCAATTGGGTTTTGGCTGTAGACTTTGGTTTAGGATGACTCCTGAGACACTTGGACTCTGAGCCAAATAGTTCTAATACATGTCTATTATGTCCTTCCAGTGGACAATGCACATTCTGTTAGCATTATCAGAGCTGCAAGGGCAAGAACATTCAATTCCACCAAAAGAAAGCAAATTATCAATCCATTCTCAGGCTTATGCCTACCATGTAATTGGTGAAAGCAAGGTGGGAGATGGGGTTATACTATTATAAGGAAAAGAGTGGGAAGATGTAGATCATTCACTAGGGATACTCCTTCTACCTATCTGACAAATAAAGAGGCATGAAATAAATTCTATGAGTCAATATTTCCAATATCACAATTGGATATTAGATCTAAAAAAGTTTATTTACCGTGGGATTATTTATAATTATGAAAAACTTAAAAATATCTTTAATATCCACTGTGAGTGTTAAAAACTTGATAAAGTCAAACAACAGACACCAGAGTGCTATGGGGTATCTTTCTGTATATTGTGAATATGTGTTGCTTTGATTGGTTGATAAATAAAGCTGCATTGGCCCATGGCAGGGCAGGATGGAGCCAGGCAGGAAAATCCAAGCAGATAGGAGAAAGAGAAAGGAGAGGCAGATAGATGCCAGCTGCCGCCAAAGGAGAAGCCAGATGCCATCAGACTGGCCACGGAAAGCATAGCAAAACACACATTAATAGAAATGGGTTAATTTAAGATATAAGAGCTAGCTAGTGAAAAGTCTGAGTCATTAGGCCACACAGTTTGTAAATAATATAAGCCTCTGTGTGTTTACTTGGGTTCCAGTGGCTGTGGGAACGGGTGAGACACAGGAAAACTTCAGACTACATCAGAATTCAGAGACTTAAGTGAACTGGAGTCATAAATATCAAGAGATATGAGTTTTTAAAATGACATGTTAATTCAAAAATACAAGTTGGGAAAGGACACAGAGGATATTGTACTACTTACGAAAACTGAAATTAACACATACACAGAAGTCATTTGTTTAGAGAAATATAAGCAATAAAAATCAATTAAATAGAGGAAGGAAAGGTGAGAGAAGGGAAAGAAAGAGAATAAGTTTTGTTTAAAATATATTTTAAACAAATTTATGGTAATGTGTGGGTGCTGATACATTTCCTTTAAAATTTTAGATGAGTAGTGAAATTAATTACTTTTATATGTACTATTTTAATCCAAAGTTAGTCCATTTGGACAATGTACAGTTGGTTTTTATATGCTTATCTACTCTATGAATTTTGATTGCAGGTATTAATCCTATTAAATATAAAGTAGTTATTGATATATTAGGAGAGAATATCCAATGTGATTACTAAGAAAAAGAAAATAGGGATGACTTTACTTATATCTTTAAAATATATTTTAAGTCAATACTTATTACAAGTGACACAGAAGGGAATTATATAATAAACATAGCAAAAATTATAACAACTGAAAATATACATGGATATGTAACATCAAAGTACCAAGACATTTATAGCAAATATTGGTAGAGCTAAAGGGAGAAATAGATAACAATACAATTATAGTAGGAGACATCAATATCTCACTTTTGACAATGGGAATAACATGTGGCACAAAAATCAATAAGAAAATAGCAGACATGTACAACATTTTACCAAATGAGCCTAATAGATGTATATTAAACATTTCACTCAGAAGCAGCATATACATTCTTCTCATGTACACACATTCTACAGAATAGAACTCATCCCAACAGAACTTCAAAGATTGAAAATGTGTTAAGTACCTTTCCTCATCACAGTGGAATGAACAAGAAATCAATATCAGAAAGCCAGAAAAATCACAATTATGTGGCAATTAATCAACAAACTCTTGAGTAATAGTGAGCCAAAGAAATAAAAACTGAAAGTAGACAATATTTTGGAAGAAATCACATCATATCCAAACTTAGGAGATGCAGCAGTGCCATTACTAAAAGGGAATTCTAAGGTCATGATACATGCCTGCATTAAAAAGATGTCAGCTAAACTCAGCAATTTGAAAAAGAAATACACACAAATTTAGCAGAGTAGAGAACAACTCAAGAGTAAAATAAGGAGCCAGGCAGTGGTGGTGCATGCCTTTAATCTCAACGCTCAGGAGGCAGAGGCAGGCAGATCTTTATGAGTTTGAGGCTAGCCTGGTCTACACAGCGAGATCCATGAAAGGTGCAAAGCTACACAGAGAAATCCTGTCTCGAAAAACCTAAATAAATAAATAAATAAATAAATAAATAAATAAATAAATAAAATAAATAGGAAAGATTGAAGATAATAAAAAGAATTGTATGAAAGGAAAAGCAAAATGACAAGTTTTTAGCTCAGTGGTTCTCAACCTTCCTAATGCGGCAACTAATATAGTTCTTTGTGTCGTGGTGATCCCCTGACCATAAAATTATTTTCATTGCTACTTATAACTGTAACTTTGCTATAGTTACAAATCATAATGTAAATATTTGTGTTTTCAGATCGTCTTAGGTGACTCCTGTGAAAGGGTCATTTGACCCCCAAAAGGGTTCTGGACCACAGGTTGATAACTTCTGCTTAGCTAGACATAGAAAAAAGGAGAGAATACTTAATGATGGCACAGAAATAGGGCCCCTAAAGGCTTCTATAAATGATTATGTCAACCCATTGAAAAAATCACGAAAAAAGGTGGTAAGTTTATAGAAAAATACAACATGCCAAAACTGAAATAGGAAATATGAAGTGACCCACAACTAATGAGGAGATTGATTAGTAATCAAAATTAGAGATAAATCCAGGACTAGATAGCTTCCTTGGTGAATTTTATCAGACACTGAAAGAATTAATGTTAATTTCTTCTCAAAATCAATTAAAGAGGTACTTCCAACCTCATTTTATGAGACCAGCAGTACACTGATTTCAAAACAAGATCAAGAAACTACAGAAATTACCAATCAAATCCCCAATGACCACCAATATAAGAACCCTTAACAAAGTAGAAATCAAGCTCAACACCACACAAAATCATTCAAGCACTGCCCAGTGATGCAATATAGCAAAATCAGTGTGATACACAGACCAATCATGATTTGTTGGCTCTATTTCATGGGTTAGTTTTTAAATGGACCAGACTGATAGAGGAGGCAATGTCACCTTCCGAACTCAGTTAACAAGCTTTATCTCCAGATTGGTTAAAAATTATGACCATTGATTGACATCTCCAGGAATGTACAAGAAGCACACATTTCCTATATCTGTTCCAGATCTTCTGGGTCAATTCATGTGGAAGTGGGGTTCATCTGTATTTCAACAAGCTTTCTAATTGTTCCTGGTACATGGTCAACTTTGAAGACTACCACCATCACTTCTTTCTGGATAACACATGTTGTATCTAAGCAGTGAATGAATTTGCAGAAAAATTAAATGTGTTCCTACTCTACTCCCATATAGAAACACCCATGCATGGTTTCTATGTGATAATGAATGAGAAATGGGACATCCAAAGCAGGGACTCTAGATGCTATTGTTCCAAAATAAACAATTTCGTTGGGTTATAGCACAATATCAACAAATTTGGAAACTGAGAAAATGAAAACAGAAGCAAAACTTATATTTATTCACACTGCTAATTCTCATACTTTTGAGTATAGTTTGCACACCCCTTTTAATGGAAAAAGATTATATAGCTCACTTTGTCACATAATATAAATCACCATCTATTTCACAGATTTGATAGAAAGATGAGAGACAGTTCAGCTTCAAATCACAGTTTTATTTGCTTTAATGAAATAAAATGCCTGTGGAATTTAATGGAATATGCCTCATAAAAACTAATTTAACTTTTATTCTAGTGGTCACATCTATCAAGCAGCAATTTTCAATGAAGGTTGAAATTCTGTAAAATTTAATCACCAACTCTGGAGAAAATAGCTCACTATGAAATGTATTATGATTTCCATTTGGAATCCATTTGTGTCTTATTTTACTTGCCCAGTGGAACTTCTAAGGATCCCTCACCTGCTCCAACGAGCATGTTTTTGTTTTCTTCTACCGACGTCAACATATCAGACCAAAAAGTCTCTGGAACACTAAATATCTGCCAGGCACCATTGCAGGTGAGAAGGACTGATTAGGAATCAATTCAGATACAGCTACTGGTAATGTCATGTTTATAAGCTGGGAGTACATCATGTTTCAACAGAGACACAGAAAAGAATACATAATTTTCTAACAGGTCACACAGTCTGATTAATGCCCTAAATAAAACAGGAGCAAATTGGGTGTATGGAGAACCATGGCAATGCTATATAGTGGGCAGCCCAGGAGAAGCTCTACTGGGTGACTAAGGGCTCTAGGGAAATTGGCCATGGGGAAAGAGAGAAGATCTCAGAAAAGAGACGGAGTGCAAAAGTCCCAAGGGAGAGTATGTCAAGGTGTCAGAGAAGTTATGACTGGGCTGCTTGGCTGAAGCTGAAATGGAGGGGACAGTGCCTCTGAGTGCAGCATAAATCTGTCATTTAGTAATTATGAACAGTTAGCTCTTTTTCTGCCAAAAAGTGATTTTGGAGCATTGTCTGAAATCAATCACCTCTATTTCTTATGTTGTGTACTAATTTTTAGGCTGATATAAAAATATCATTAGAAAAACCTACCTTCTTGTCAGTAAGTACCTTATTTGATGGCTTCATTACTGTGTTGAGGTGGGTATGGCAAAAGAAAATATTTGTGTAGCTGACCAGGCCCTCTTCCTTTTCATAGGGAGTTTCCCTTTATACAGTGGAATTATAGATATTTCTTCCTGGGTGAGGGCTTGGTGTGGCATGGGTATAAAAGGTTATAGGAATGAGTTCACAATTCCTTTAATTTTTAACCTGAGATGGCCCTATGGATGTTGCTGGAGTCTTTTTCAATTCATATCTTGGTTTCCTTTGAGCATTTGGTTAACTTTAGATAAAAGTAAAGTGTTTGAAATTATGTTGGAAAGTACAGATCATGGGAGAGCAAGTCAATGTCACAGTGTCTGTCATATGTTTGTAGGTGTAGAAAATCCTGAAGAGTCTTGCTCCACTCTTCCCTTGCATTATTAACTATGATGTGTTACATTGCATCCTTCTAAAACCCTTTCCCCATGCTATTTTCTATTGCAATGGGTTTTCAGATGATCTGGGCATACCTAGACCCACCTGAATAGGTAAAATCGGCTCTCCAGTCTGGTGCTGAGGCATCAGCTCTTGAAAAGCTCACTACTGTATTCCAGCTTGCACAGCCTGAGGATCACTGAGCATTGTGTGTTCTAGCCTCTCTGGCACCTGGTATTCTCCTGTCCCAATCCTAAGTCAAATCCCTCTGTGGACCATACACTTCTGCTCTCTAACATCCTGTAGGTGTTTCACACTCTGTTGTGGCAATAATTATTTAGTATTTATCTTCCTTAGACTCTTTTAAAAGTGATACTTTAAGGGCTTGTTTACTGTGACATCCATTACTGGCCATCCTGGTGTTTTGCTACCAAGAATAATGATTAAAGTGGAGTTAAATTATTTCCTCACTTTAGTTTCTGCATTAATGAAGTGACCCTTATACATGACCAGCTGAGCACTGATTGAGGTCACTTAAGGCAAATTTATCTTTTCTAAATAGGGCTTTGTGGTTTAAACGAAAGTAATTGATTGGGCATCCAATAGTGAGTGACATGTTGTAAGGATGTAAATATAAAACAAGTCTGTATTTTTCTACCATGTAATTTTTTTTTTTTTTTATGTGTGAACACGACTCTTGCTCTACATTCAGGAAAGCATACAACGTTTTTTTAAAGGTGTGTTGCTACATGGCTTTCATAGTGCTGTAAGGTGCTGTGCATGCTACCAGGGAAGAAAAATAATCATTAATCTTATCCAGCTGTGAGCCCTGTGAGCTACCATAGCAACCGAGTCTGGTAAGATATGCCCACTGGTGCAATAGTGGCATGAATGTCATGGGAATAACCAGGGTTTATGGCCTGTTCCACAAGATGAAATATAGACTTGGCACCATTTTTGGGCTAGGAACCTGTGGCTAGGCAAGCCTTAGGCCATAGAGGAGAACCCACTACTGTTTTTATAGTAAAAGGATATAATATTAAACAGAATTTTAACAACTTACTTTTAACAGTTCTCAGCCTTCCTCAGAGAAGCTTCCGTTAGCATAGATGTCAGCCTTTACAGAGACCTACAAGTGCTCAGAGTGCAAAGAATAAGAAACTGTAGAATGATCAACCCTAAATAAGACATCTATATCATACTCCCTCTTTGTAAGGCTTGGGGACCATCGCAGAAGATGAGGTGACAAGTGTGTGAGAACAAGAGGCAGTGGATGACGACAAGCCACAGTATCTTCCAGACACAGCAGAGACCTGCACAAATGAGGCCACAGAGGCTGTAGCAGCATGCATGTGACCTGTGTAAACTAATGCCAGATGAAATGCCAGCACAAGGATGGGAGGTGGCCTTGAAGTCCACCTCTAGCCGAGGAGCTATTGGCATTTGATAGCTGCTTGGAGAAGGACAGTCAATCTTCTTGAAGAATATCACCTTTAGTAAGTTGACTGTGTTCTCCAGTGGGAGGTCACACATCAACGAATATGAAGTTGGCACAACTTTTCTTTAAGAAAAACCAAAGTTGTGTGGGTAGAGATAGGGGTGCGAATCTGAGAGGAATTGTGGAAGTGGGTGAATCTTATCAAAACACGTGTAGGAAATTCACAACAAATTAAAAATCAAATTGAATTCAAAAGTGCATCTTCTACCCTAAATTTTAAGCCTAATGAGTGAAGTGAGTATCTGTGAGCTTCTTGTATTAAATATATTTTAGTACCTATCTCTGAGTAATAAGTAAATATTCAAAAGCTATTTGTTGGATGTACAAACTAGAAAGAAAACAACTACTCTAAGGGTTTATTTTATTTTTCAGATAATTCCAGTTCAGAAAACATAGAAAATTAGTGTTGTTTGACTCTCAAATATTCACCAAAGGGCTATATGTTAAAATCTTGTTCCTAGGCTAATGGTCGTGTTGAAAGTGGCAGAACCTTTAGAAGCTGGGCCTAGTGGAAGGAAGTTAGGTCATTGGGGAGTGGCCTTGAAAAATACACTGGGGTCCCATCCTCCCTCTTAATCTATCCATCCATATATCTATATGTAGTTGGAAGTTTCTATGTCCTGCCCTGTCCCACAGTCACCCTGGTCCCAAGTAAACACACAGAATCTTATATTAATTACAAACTGTAATGTGCCTATGGCTTCGGCACATTATTAACTAGCTCTTAATTCAACCCATTCCTATTATTCTATGTCTTGCCCTGTGGCTTTGTGACTTACAGTACTTTCACATCTTGCTTCTCTTGGCAGTGGCTTGGCAGCATCTCTCATGACCATTTTCTTCCTTTTTCTCTTCAGTTTGAATGTACCACCTAACTTATTCTGCCTCACCATTGGCCAAACAGCTTTATTTATCAACCAGTTAGAGCAACACATATTCACAGAATACAGAAAGACATCCCATAGTACTTTCCCTTTTCTGTCTAATCAAAAAGGAAGATTTTAACTTTAACATAGTAGAATTATATATAACAAACAGTTATCAAGCAAGAATTACAGTTACAATGTCTCAGTTACAATATCTAGTCTACTTTATTTGGTGAAATTAAAGAAAATATTCTATCATCTGTCCAATATTTCTAAATCTTAAGTTTCATATCTAATTTATCTTTTATCATAATTAAGGAAAATTATAATTATAACTATCTAGCCTTCAACTCCATCAAAGACCCCAGAGGGATATAATATTACCTAAGAAAACAGGAAGTGTATTGTAAACAACGTCCAAAATTCTGGAAATGACAGAGACAGCTGGCTGCCTGGATAGTCACCTAAAGTTCCTCTGCAATGTTGGGGCATCCATCTTCAGCTTATCGGCCTAGAGTCTCTCAATCATTTTTCCCTGTGTCCTGTAGCATGCCTGGTAGTCTCCTTTGTGAAGCAGTAACCTGAAAGACCATTTCACCTTGTTTTGGCAAAATGGTCATTTTCCTATGGATCCTGTATGTCCAGTTTATACAACATATTATCAAGCAGTCCAGGCAAGAAAAGTTTCTTGCACAAATGGCTGACTTCTACCAAAAACAACAACAACAACAACAAAAACCTCCATATGGAGTTTCTTTCATGTCCATCATCTTCTCTGAAGTAATTGGTGCTGCCAGGAGCAGACATGTTTCACTGTCCAGAAAAGTCTAAGTTTTTAAAACATTTTAAATGCCACATTCTGTAGGCTTTGAAGTATTTGAAGATTACCTACCTAATTGAAATATATCTATGTATACCTAGAAAACCTAACTAAATGACTATAAGTTTGATTATCATAGGTGACTAATTACTAATCTGTATTTTTTAATTATACATTACAATTTTAAATGGGTTGCATAAACATAATAACTTAAACAAGAGTTGAAATATGCATACAGTATAACAAAGTTAACTTTAAATTTGTATCAATAACCCAAATCTATACTAATGTAAAATATATAAGATAGAATCATAGAAGCCAGGCAGTGGTGTCACACATCTTTAATCCTAGTACACTGTCTGGATCTCTGTGAGTTCAAAGCCATGCTGGACTTACATGAGATTGATTTAGTCTAGGAGAGAAACAGAGCCAGGCAGTGGTGGCACACACCTTTAATCTCAGTACTTGAGAGTCACATGCCTTTAATCCTAGTACTTAAGAGCTCATGCCTTTGTTACCAGTATTTGGGAAGTACATGCTATTAATACCAGCACTAGGAAGGAAGTGATATGGCTGGGTGGAGAAAGGTGTATAAGGCACGAGGAGACAGGAACTAAAGCCTTTTTGGCTGGACACCTTTCAGCTGAGGACTCAGAGACTTGCAGTCTGAGGATTCGTGGAGATAGGATCACGCCTTCCATTTGGCCCGAGGATTTGATATTGTATTTGATATTTGATATTGGTGAGAAGTTTCTATAGTGGCTTGTTCCTTTATTCTTTCACAGGTGTGCCCTTCATTTCTATATTGTAGTTCATTCCAGACATAGTCAAGTTGATAACTAATAATAGCTATTACAACTTCCTAAGCAATCACAATGGGGGAGGGATACTTTCTCTAATACTTTTGTGTTCTCTTTCTCTATTGTGGATATGTTTGAAAGTTTGCATCTTTCTGCATGGAGTCAAAATAATCTCTATTGTCAGCTGAACTTCGCTAGCTGTAAGATTTTAATATAATATCAATAAGTAATAATATTCAAATTAAAACCTTGGAAATTCAAGTATAATAATTTTGTATTACTGAATGTTTTATATTACCTGTTTCAAAAGGATGAAATAAATAATGTAGAACCAAAGAGAAGGCATTGAAATGACAAGAAGGAATTAGAACAGGAGATGATAGGATCATTGATGGAATGAAGATCCCCACAGTTGCTGTTGCTGTTGTTTTGTTAGGTTGTGTTGGACAGAGTCTTGCTAAGCATTTCAGGCTGTGCTTGAACTCTCCTTCCTTTTACCTTGGCCTTCCTAGTGCTGGAATTATGCTGTATTGCCACCAAGTCTGACCACGTGTGGTGATCTGAGTGCATTCAGAAGTTAACAACCAAGTGTGTTCATACTGTGCCCTGTGAAACTGACTCAGAGAGCAGAACTGATGGAAAGTGTGGGTCTGACAGACCCTTTCCTAGACAGCTCATGAAACTGTTTCCTGACCTCTTCCATCAACCTTTAGTTCAGCTGTGGGACTCTATCCAGAATAAGGCCAGAGAGTTAGTTAGGTTCTAGGTTGATCCTGGGCACCCAGGAGCAAATTCTTCAGGTGGGAACACATCATATCATGACATGTGGAATAAGGGAACAGCTGCCCAAAACCACTGCTGAGAAGAGCTGTAAGAAACATCCAACATTTTGGAGCCTGGGGCCTATGCTGGGACATTTTGCTCAGCCTGGGTGAAGGGAGGAGGGGACTGGACCTGCCTCCACTGAATCTGCCAGGCTGAGCTGAATCCCCAGGGGAGTCCTTGCCCCTGGAGAAGATGGGAATGGGGGGTCAGCTGGGGGGAGGAGGTGGGAGGGCACGGGAGGAGGGAGGACAGGGGAATCTGTGGCTGATATGTAAAATTAAATTAATTATAAAATTAAAAAAAATAGAATAAAAACTTAAAAAAAAAAACCATCCAACTGCCCATCCCTTGTCACACACATGGGTTTGCAATATTCCTCTACACTGTAGAAATTGGAAAAGCTTGAGTCCACCCAAACCTGATGATGATGTCATCCACACATTCCTTCCACAACAAATAACTGGATGTTAACTACTTTCAGGTATTTGAAGAAGAGTGGCAATTACCAGGAGAAAGAACTAGCAGTCCAGAAGACTAAGTGACTTAAGAAAAGCCAACCAGTTTCCCACTCACTGAGTATTGCAGAGGCTGCTATATTTTTAGGAACAGAATTTTTTTCTTCTTTAAACACACAAAATGTATTGTGTGCATTTTAAGATATGTATCATTGATTTTTTTGAACAGTGTATACACATAGAAAAATGATTACTAGAGTGGAACTAATTACCATCTCCATAATCTCATACTTATTTATTTTCTCCCCTGTGACAGGAGTAGATAAAATGTAAGCATTTAGCAAATTTGGAATAATGCACTCTTATTAACTGTAACATTCATGTTGTGTATTTGATCTTTCAACTTTCCAACTTCTGTGTATTTGCTATGTTGTATCTCTTGATCCATATCTGGATTTCCTTTCTCCAAGCCAAGCCCAACAAACCTAGTTATTCTATATATTTATATCATACATATGATCTTTTTAAAGATTTCACATGTAAATTGGATCATCATATTTTTTTAATGTGTCCTGTTTTACTTAGTATGTTTTACAAGCCCATCTATGTTGTTGAAGGTAAAGGTGGAATCATCTTTATTTCTGAAGCTTTAATAACATTCTTTTATATGTAATATATACATGAAGAAAACATTGCAGTAAAGCTTCATTGTGGTAGTAACTTCCCCACCCTTCTGACCCGTAGTACTTGTCTTGGGGTTTTAGAAGTTTTAGTCTATTGTAGAAGGAAAAGCTTGGCAGTGTTTGTGGGGTGGAGACTAAGTAAGGCAAGGCTGTTCAACATCATGGGACTCAGCAAGCACAGACAGCACAACACAAACTAGGGGCAGGCTATGTCCTTCGTAAGCCTGGAGCGAGTACCCTGGTCCTCCCTACTAGGTCTCACCTCCTAAGGGAGCCACAGCATCCCAAAATAGCATCAGCAATTGGGAAATAAATGTTTGAAACACAACACTTGTCAACGGTCAGGGTAACAGACACAGGCAGTCTCTACTCCACAATATCACATGCTTTCTCTTCAGCATACAGGGATCAGTATCATGGAGAGGTCACATCCTAACATCTAATTAATTTAGGAAGCTTGGAATCACAACAAATACATGTATGTTTTAGACTACAGTTTTATAAAACTAGAAAATCTATACATACTTGAAAATTAAATAACACACTCCTTGTCAGCCAGTGGGTAAATTAAGGAATCAATAAGGGGAAGTTATAAAACATCTTAATACAAGGATTGGGAGTGTAGCAAACAAGTGGAGTATGTGCTTAGATTCTGTGAGGTCCTGGATTTAAAAGGCCCCAGGTAATAAGATATAACAAAACAAAACAAAAACAAATAAGCAAGTGGGTTGGCATCACTAAACGAATTCAATATAGTTCTTCATACAAAACCAACCTACAAAAATTAAACTGTATTTTTACACTAACAATGGCTTATCCCCAAAGGAAATTAAAATAGCAATCCAATTTTCATAGCAACAAAAATAATAAAACACATAAAAATTAAAAAAGTAGTCAGTGAAAATTTATACACGGTGTCCTCTAAATCTTGGCTTCTTTGGGCTTTTCCACATAGGACCCTGTTTTTACCTAAAAAAAAAAAAATCTACATTGTTCAAGGGATGTAGGTATATAAAATTAAGTATATAAATCAGACATTTAATGAAAAATTATCTTTGAGAATTATTTGAAATATGTCTTGGTACAGATAATTTTACCACTAATTAAGGATCATGTGTTGGTTTATTTTCACAGGAAGAATTAAATCTTCCTTGAAATTTGATACTGTAGGACATAGAAAATCTTTAGAATTTTTAAGAGTTATTGATATTTTTATTTTATAATCATAAATGCTGAGAATATTTCTTACCATAAATACATAGTTCAAATGTCAGAAACAATGTTTCAGGCAATTTCATATTGTTAGAAGTTCTATTCTAATCCCAAGTCAAATAAATTAATTTAAGTAACTTGTATGAAACTTAAATTAGAAAACCAAATAGCAATTTTAAAATAAAATACTGTATTATAATACAATCCAAAAATATACTAATTTGATACTTATAAATGATGATAGGAATATATTAAAAACATATCTGTAGTTAAGCCGCCATGTTTCTATAGCTGCAGAGTATAGTGTATGCACAATGAAAGCCCTATAATTTATAACATATGGCAATACTAAATCTAAATTGTTGTGTTGGGCAGCATGCCTGGTGTTGTATTTTGTATTATTTATACAGAATAAAAAACTAAATTGTAAAGTTTGTTTGAAACAAAGGACCCTAAATAAACAATACTCAGGAAAAAAAAAAGAGGAAAGCTAGCTATATTACATATATTCCTTGAATTCAGAAAATATTTAAAAGCTTTAATAGTTAAAGTGATATGATAACAGTGCAAACCGACATGTAGGCCAGGCACAGAAAGAAAGACCCAAAACATGCCTTTTCATTATGGTCAGGTCTTGACAGAGTACCCAGAAAGCAAAATGGTGAGTATAGTCTCTACAAAAGATGCTGAAAACACTGCACATCCCCATGTAAAAGAGTAAAGTTGGATACTCTACTCACACCACACCACACATATATCAACTAGATTTAATGTCTTAAATGTATCACTGGAAACTTCCAAAAGCCTAAAATTTTAGGCACTTGTGCAAAATAAGGTTTCTCAAAGAAAGGACACAAGTTTCCTGATATTTTGTCAGTGATTTGATGGTTATTACACTAAAACACAAACAGTAAAAATAGGTGTCGACTTACAAGGTTAAAAGGAAGCATCCAAACTGAGAAGGCAATGTACATGAAAGAACACTTGAGAGCTGTATCTGTTAAGGGGAGACTATCCCAGATACACAAGGGATTCCTATAAATTGGTAGAAAAAATGATGTAAGAATCCCATTTAAAAAGTTGTCAGGGGAATTAGAATAGACATTTTCTTCCCAAAGATGGACAGATGGCTACAGAGCTATGAATGCATGTTCAGTATCACTTTGCTGGGGAAATGTTAAACAAAGCACCACATTTGTGTATCGTCAGTAGCAGATACTGTCCATTATCAGGCAGAGGGGAGTATTCATGAGGATGTAGAGAAACCAGACTCTTGTATTCTTTACCAAGTCACCCAAATAATATTTTCTGTGATAATAACTTCATAATGTTGGCTTTTATGAATGCTAAAATAAAATAAATCTTGTACAAGAATTCTAACCATGAGTTTCAAATTGTTCGTAATAAATAAAAATAGTATTATGATGAAGTTGGTTTAATTCCAGGAACACAAGATTGTTTAAACACTTAAAATCAATTAATATGTTTTATCTCACTAACAAAATATGATAGAAGATATAAAATACCACCTCAGTACATGCAGAAAAGTAGCTTGTAAAATTTGTTCATTTATATGTTGTGATAAAATATTATCATTATGATAATCCTCAATAAATTAGAATGACAAGAAGCTTTCTTATTGTGAATTTGATGGTTACAAAAGGAGGTAGATCTCAGCACTGAGAAAAGGATCAGAGAATGTCTAATAACATCCCAGATTTGTAAAACAGTCTCTAATCATGCAACAAGGCAGAGAGAAGCAACAAGCAAATAAATATTGCTCTAGTTAGGGAAGAAAAAATAAAACTGCATTGTGAGACATGAATGGATTGTTTTGTTTGAGTAGAAAAGTTAAAGGAATCTCCAGAATTGTCTTTAGTAGACATTGGACATAAGATCACCACTAAAATCATGCACCATATACATTAGCAACAAATGTCCAGAAAAATAAAGTATGTGGTGACAGTTTCTAAAATGTTAGGTATCTAGACCAATTCTTTTTTCATTCCAGAAACATGATGGTGATAACAGCTTTTATTTTCCACAATTAACAACCAAGATTTCCACCCCATGTGCTCTTTAATAATTTTGAAGTCTCCCATAGGAAGATGGGTATCTAGTCCTTGGATATTAGGCAGGAATATACCATATCAATGGAGTACAGCAGAAACATTATATTGTAACCTCAGAGGTAAGGCTGTGGGACACAAGGATTCAACTCACTCTTGGTGCACTTTGCTCTCCAGACTCTTCCTCAGGATGTTTATCCATGAATTACATTCAAAAGAACTAAAGTGAAGCCAGAAAAATATTGTTGCCTAGTAGGAGAAACTCTTCATTTTGAACTTGTATGTATGTATGTATGTATGTATGTATGTATGTATGTATGTATGTATTCTCTCTCTCTATCTATCATCTATCTATCTATTTATCTATCAATCTATCTATCTTCTTCCTCTTTGATGTTGCATCTCTGTATGTATGCAATACATCTACTAAACTAACAACTAATAAAATTTCTTAAGTCAGAACTAATGAATAGGAAAAATTAAATGGAGTCAGAGATGGGAGGGCAGTACAGAGGAAGGAATATGTGGAGGCCTTTGAATGTTATTAAAGGCCTTTGAAAAAGCCACATGGAAACCTACCACTGTAGAAGCTTCCTTAAATATATACATATATAAAAATAATTAAAATGGAGTTACATTGTATTTCACAACAATACCCCTACTAGATACCATAGACTAGCAAAAAAATCTCTGTATTAGAAATGGGTTATCTCTCTTCAAATTGTTGGCCAGTGGGATTCCATAGATTCCCAAATATCACAGGCTATTGCTAGTGTTCTTCATTATCCTCTAGAACTTGACAGTAAGACCTTGTTACTGAAGACACTACTTACTTAAGTCATAAACATGGAGAAATTAGGTGGTTACTGACCTAGTAACCTCATTTCTACTAGTTAACTTTCATAGTGCTGAAAGGTGCTATATATGCTAGTGTAGGAGAAAAGTAATCATCACAATAATGGCCATTTTCTCAAGGTATGCCCCTTGGTGCAATAGTAACACAAATGTTATGGAAGTAACCAGCCGCTTTCTGGTTAGATTTGAGGCCTGTCCACCAGGTATAATCCATACCTGGCACTGTAAATGAGGTCAAGAACTGGTAGCTAGTATGGAATTTTCAAAGAATTAATAAAAAATCTTATCTAAAAATACTCTAATTGATGAATGAATAATATAGAAGAATAAGAAGAGGCTGATTAGTGTTCCACATGTAGAACTCATTTTTAATGCCTCCTATTGAGGATAGAGAGATGGCTTAGTAGTTAAGAGAACATATTGCACTTGCAGAGGACTTCAGTTCTCTTCCCAATATCCATACTGAGCAGTTTATAATTACTTATAACTCCAGCACCAGGGGCATTTTATTCTAGTCTCCACTGGCACTGGCACTCAGATAGATGCACAGACATAATTCATAAACATAGTTAAAAATAAAAATAATTATTACAAATTTTATACTGAAAATTCTATTTTGGCACCACTGCAAAATGTTCTTAGTTTTGCCTGGTGATATGGGTTACAAAATTAGTGATACTTTATCGCGGGGCTTGGTGGAACCTGGAGAGAAGCTCTTCAGCAACAACTCTTTCTGAGAGGAGGTTGGGACAATGTGTGACTGAAATTAACCTGTACACTCTTCCCGCCCAAGGATCAGGTAACTTCCAGGGCTGCTGGAGTTGTAGTTCTTGAAAAATAGCAAAGCCTTGTGGAAAAATATGGTGGATAAAGGTTTTCTCCATAGAAGTCCTTACAACCCATGTCTCAGTGCTACTCTGCTGGAATTTCCAGGGAGTAGTTGTGACCAAAGCCCACCTAGTTTGTACTTGATAATTAACAGCTTGCTTCAAATTTGGCTCAAATGGTGGAATTGGTTTTTTCCTAAAATTAGCATTTGAGAAGAAAAGGGAAGTTTTGTCTGTCTGTTTTGAATGTATAAATGCACAATGACCATTGTATGTTTTTTTTCTGACTAGTCTTAAATGTGTGAGTTTACTGTGTTCTTTGTTTCTTGGTTATAGCTCAGCTGTTATTGTTGTAGCCAGAAGTCCAGGCTTAACATTTACCTGTAGGCTTTCTGGCCACTGGATCTAATGTAACAGGTAATCAAATATCAATTGGGTATGGGTAATATTGAAGTTTTCTTATGCTGCTATATTTTATTGGAAGGCTGGCTCTGGAATTGGATTATGGCTCACCCTTTTTCAGACCTAGGCATGCTCTTAAAGTCTGTATGTCAGAAACTGTGGCATAGAGAAGGGAAAGAACAAACAGATAAAGGGATTATAAGTTTATGGTTCTGTAATTTTGTAATATCTGTAACAAAAAGTTAACTTAAGATTCATAGCATGGGACTGATAGTTAAAAGTCTGTCCATAGGTAATCTTAAAGGAATCATGTGGCATATTCCCCTTCTGAGATACATGCAATACATGGTTGATCATCGTTGCTGGGGTTGGAGAAGGCAGATGTCATGTGACTTCATTGCCATCTTGACTAAAGGCAACCACATGTTGTGTATCAACCAAGGAGACAATATGTCTCCAGGGATACTGAGATTGGGCTTTTGTATAATTCTTGTTCTGTCTTAAAAACAAGTTTATAAAAGATAGGATTTAAAAACAATGCATGTCTAATGAGGTACTAAAGTAGCACTGGGATGCATTCGTATAAAGAATGTAGCTTGCTGCTAGCCAAGTTTTGTAATGTAAGAATCACAGAAACACTGGATTGTTTGCACTGTTAGAGCTTGGTTTTGCTTTCTACAGATTATGGTTGTGCCCTGTATCTTAACTCAAAAAAAAAAAAGGAATTTATTTTAATATTTTTTAATATTGAAGGAACACATAGTTAAGACATTTTAAACTTCTCTAAAAGAAAATTTTTTGAAGTTTTACAAAAAATTAAATTAAAAATACTGGATGTTTTTTAAAGAACAGCTTTTAAAAATATTTAAGTTTATAAGATTATGGGATATTTTAAATTTATAAGATTTTATTATACTGTCTTTGCTAAAATGTGATCTTAACAAATGGGTAAATAAGAGGCTAAAAATTAGAGTCACAGATAAATATCAGAGACTGTGGTATTTCTCTTATGATACAGTAAGACAATGACCTTAAGCAATCTGGCAAAGAACTTGGAGCAATTTCTCAACCTATGGATTGCAACCATTTGGGGGTCAAAGGACCTCTTTTATAGGGGTAGCCTAGGGACATCTGTATGTTGGATATTTGCAATGTAATTCATAACAACGGCAAAATTACAGTTGTAAAATAGCAATGAGAACTATTTTGTGGTTGGGGCTCACCAAACATGAAAAACTGTGTTAAAGGGTCAAAACATTGAAAAGTTGAGAGCCACTGTCTTAGAGAATGTCTCTCCTTACCTAATGTCTATTCAGGCTAACAGAGACTGATTTAAGAATGGACATCTAACCTTGCTTTTGCTAGCATTGTTAAGATGTAGCTATTTTGGGAAACTGAATAATACAGGGAACTGTAATAGTTTATAATGGTGTTCACTATATGAGGACCAGGAAAGTAATGTTGCCAATCTCCCTATGGACTGCAGTCAGAAAAAGAGCTTCAATTAAGAAATTGTTATTTTATTATCAACGAAGATTAAGCTTTAATATGTTCAAAGCTATGCTTGTTGTCATGCTAAGTACTAATATAATTAAATACAGGAAAAAAAGCCTTATTTAGCCTCCTATATATGCTTTAAAGGTATAACCTAAACCAAATAACTAAAAACAATCAAAGCTTGTTTAACTCAGATAATCTTGATAGATAACAGTCCTCAAACATTTCAGAGATCTGAGGAATATGGCATTTATGATGTTTAAAGTTACTATAACAGACAGAGATTCCCAGATCCTAGCAGTGACCACCAAGGTCTCTGAGAAGATAATGGGCACAATGACTCCACCAGGATTGTGGTAACACGAACCAATGGGAAAGACAGCCCCAATGTTGTGCCTGCTATCAGAACCCTGTCCAAACTGTGGGCAAGCAGGACACTGGAGAGTTGATCGGTCCTTCCCATGTTCCTTCTCCACAAGAAAACCTCTCTTCTTCTGGGCCTGGTGGCTGATATTGTCCTGGTACCTCTTCCCCCATCACCATGAAGACCACATGAACCTGGGACGACTGTCTACTTAATGGACTATGGACTACTCTCTGTCATTTTAATTGTCACACAGGCCATTTGGATTACAATTCCTGCAATAATTTATCCTTCTCAGATCTCTGGTGACATTGATGACTAGGCTAAGTGTAGCTTTGTAAGCTTGGCAACAGCAGGTAACTAGCTCCTTCCCTCAAGGCCACAACTACTTTGTTACTTCATTAGTTAGTGAAAGATAATAGGTCTCTTGTTTTAAAAAGGCATTCAGGTTTTCCTTGCTCACTGGCTTCATATTAAAGAATAAACATGTTTCAAGTGTAACTTTCTACTAAAAGAACATGCTTTGCAATGATTGTTCTCAATAATAACTAATTGTGTCTCTGATGATTGATTGGATGGAAAAATTGTTTTAAGTTATATAAAGGTCTGAGGATATAAAAACTTAAATAAGTTCTGAGAGTCTCATAAAATGATTTTAAGGTGTATAAAAATGAAAAAAAATACTTCAGATTTCTTTCCCCTTCTGTGCCATTGTTATACTAAAATTTCAAAGGTTCAGAGTTTTAACACTGATCAATGGAGGTCTGCTAAGCTGGTAGAGCACTAACTACTTACTATTCAGTCACAAGCTTAAGATTTTAAATTTCCTTTGGTTGTTTTCTAAGTATAGAGATAAGGATGCTTCTCTTTGGGCTAAAACATCTCTCTTCAATCTACATATCTGGCTCTCTGGACATAGGAAAAATGTTCATGCTTTTTAATCCAGAGTCATAGCTTTTGCTGTGTTTCCAAAGTATAAATCTGTTTCAACTGTTGTGCAGATACCTGCTAGCTGCTTTTTCCATAATGAGGATTTCACCACAAGGTTAATGTTAATATATCTATAACTTTTATCTCCTTGGGTAAACTAAAAGTTTAGGCAATTTCAGGGATTCAAGGGAACCATAAGACTTACATCCATCTGTCACCAGTCAAATGGACTCCAGATAAGTACAGACTAAATTTCCCCACTTGTTTATTTCCGAGGATGGGATCTCTCTCTCTCTCTCTCTCTCTCTCTCTCTCTCTCTCTCTCTCTCTCTCTCTCTCTCTCTCTCTCTCTCTCTCTCTCTGGTCTTGGGATTCCTTCCATTTCCCAATTACTAGGACTATGGGCCTCAAAGTTAAAAGTGTAAGTTTCTAAATTTTAACTTCTGTCCCTGGTCTATATTTGTCTCTGCTGATTTCTACTTGACTGACCAACACTATCCAGGGATCACCTGCAGACTGCAAATTGCTGAGCTCTGGACTTGCTGAAAGATAATATAAATTAGTCAGGCTAATGTAATTGCTCCTTGTCTCTTCATCTGAATCAGTGAATCAGATGCCTCTGATAAATACCCCATTGCCCAGCCTTTGATCAGCTTTTCAGCCTTCTTGGGCCCTGATAATGACCCCCTAGTTTCAACTAGAAGTAGTTACAAAAGAGAGTATATCATCATTTGCCTGGCTAACAAGTTGAAATTCTAATTAAAAAAGAAACTCCTTGGCATAGGGGACAAAATGGCTGCCTATAATGCCCATAGAATAACAGGAAAGTAGACCTGAATTTATCAACTGGTAAATTCATTAACTAATATGATTCTATAATATTATTGGACACTTGGCCTGCTTTATGCAAAACAAAAAAATATTGTATGTCTTAAGAAAAAAATGCTTTATACAAACCATCTGTGCTTATAATCTTGCTGTACTCAAAGAAACATTGCAAAATGGGACCTGAGATGAAATAAATGACTGGTGCTCTATCCATTTCTAGGCTCCTTTTAGAGAGTAATCTGATTGAGTCATCACAGGGCCTTTGGCCTTCCTACTTCTGCTAATTACTCTTGGCTCTTATATCACTGATGCCTCAACTAGATTATAATTCCTATCTGGGTACCATTACACTGATGATTATTAGATTGAAATATAAACAAACACCCATCACAGTGTCAAAGATTTGACCCAGAAAACAACTCAAAGGGGGAATGTAAGACTGGAAATTTACCTTAAGCCACCTGCCAAGAGATCAGGTAACTTCCTGGGATGCTGGGATTTGTAGTTCTTGAAAAAAACGACAAAGCCTCATAGAAGAATATGATGACCAGATGATTTTGTTTATAAAAACCCAATGATATGTGTCGTTGGGCCACTCAGCTGGAATTTCTATGGAGTGTTCCTGACCAAAGCCCATCCTGGTCAGTATTTAATTAAAAGCTTGCTTCAAATTTGGTTCAAATGGTAGAATTGGTTTTTCTCTGATGAACTCTGGATGAACAATATGCTCAGTGTTATGACTTGCTTTGGGGCATTGAGTGGTGGCAGGTTTGATGCAAGAGGCTTGGAAATGGTTTATAAATTCAGGATTAGCCCCATCTTTCTGCTTTGAAAGCATGAAGCTTCTGTGTGAAGAACTCTGGAAAGGCTAGCAGAATAAGAAGACTGTGACCTTCAAGGGCCAAAAGAATGTGAGATTAGCTAGATGATCCTGCTTAAATATCAGCCTATTCTAACTTGCCACAAATTGCCAAGTTATTCTGAGTGAGACAAGTTAAAGGATCAAGTGAACTACCCAGCTGTCACAAAAAATTATTGATGAAGCTAACAGTCAGAGTTGAATATTTTGAAGTGTTTATTTTATAGTAAAAACTAACATATTTCTGTAAGATAGCAGAATTTTGTCTATTTCTGTATCATAGGAAGTATGCTCATAAAATAGTTTAGATTCCTGACAAATGACTGGAAAAGACTTATCCAAAGTGTATACTTTGAAAATGTATCTTTAAATAGATGGTTAATTTTTCAGGACACACCATTCATTTGACTTTCTTTATTGTTCCATGTTTGGTGGCAAAAAAAAAATCTCATGAAAAATATTTGTAACTATTTAAGTTTTTATAAATATACCCAGAAATTCATGCTTTTACATCAAATCTGCCTTGAGAACCTACTAAAACTTAAACATATTCAGGTAATTGACATGGGATTCAATGCTTCATAAACTATGATTTCATAATTAGCTACAACATTCAGGATTCTGACTAACAGGGGCAAACCTGCTGAGCAACTCTCAAGTCAGTCAGTGGATATTTCCAAGAATTTTTCCATATGCACATTGTTTTAGGAATTGATCAAAAGCCTCTTAAAAGTCTTGGATGATGCATTATATAAATATTTTAAATGATTGTTGAACTATAGAAACTCTTTGTAGGTAAAATAACAATCTAGATTAAATAAAGGTTTGGTGGTTTTTTTTTTTTTAATATCTGGATTTGGGTTGGAGATATAGATTACATGACAGAGTACACATGGCCGTGGATTACATCCCAGCACTACAAAAAAAAAAAAAGAAGAAAATATATATATGTTAGAACAACTAGATCTGTAACCATCAGTTTAGGGATTAGATATTTTATCACTGGAGAGATGGTTAAGTAGTTAAGAGCTGCTTTTCCAGAGGATCTAAGTTCAATTCCTATCAATTCCTACCATCTACAAGGTTTTCTCACAACCATCTGTAACACCAGTTTCTGGGCACATAACCCTTTTCTGGTCTCTGTGACCACCAGACATACATATGGTACACAGACACCCATGCAGGCAAAACACCTGATATACATAAAATGAAATAAAATTATAAAATTCATATCAACTTATCAAAAGAATTTGATGAAGATAAAAATTTTGAACAAATGGTATTTAAACAATTGATTGTTCATAATATAATATTGAATTCTACTCTCTCCTCAAACACAAGAATACAGTTCAAAATAGATTATAGATTTAAATAAGAGAGCTAAAATTCTTATATTTTAGCCAACATAGAAGAAAAATGTTGGATAAAGTCATGAGTGCGAATTAAGCCAAGTAGTCTTAGGCATAACACCAAAAATGTAAGTGCTTAAAAGAGGCATATGTCTTAAGTAGGGTTTTTCATTCCATTGAAGAGACACCATGGCCACAGCAACTCTTATAAAGTAAAACATTTAATTGGGGTGGCTGGCTTGCAGTTTTAGAGGTTCAGTCCATTATGATGGAGAGCATGACATAATGTAGGTAGATGTGGTACTGGAGTAGTAGCTGAGTGTCCTACATTTTTTTCAGGCAACAGGAAGTCAACTGAGACACTGGGTGGTATCCTGAGCATAGAAAAGCCTGCCCCCATACTAACATACTTCCTCCAAAAAAGCTATACCAACTCGAACAAAGCCACTTCTTTTAATAGTGCCACTCCCCATGTGAGTATGGAGGCCAGTTATATTCAATCTACCACAACATATTAGATTTCATCAAAATTAAACACATGGTGTTTTGTCACAAAGGAACCCACCAAGTAATTGAAAGGACAACCTTTAGAATTAAAAAAAAAAAAAAAACATTTTAAATTACATATCTAAGTCCGTGTTATCCAGAACATATAAAAAAATTATAACAAGCATAAAAAGTCAACCTAATTAAAAAAGGCAAAACACCTCAAGAGACATTTCGCTAATTAAAATGCAACTGGTCAATAAACTCATGAAAAGAAGCTCAACATCATTAGCCACCAAAGAAATGCAAATCAAAATTCACAGTGAGATAATTCATGCTCACTAGGGTGGCTGTAATAAAACAAGTAAGCAAGTGAACAGGCAGGAAGTAACAGGGTTGAGTCATTTGAATCTTCAGGTATTGCTGTGCAGAAGGCAAAAGGACACCTCAGATTTGAAAACAATGCAGCAGTTTCTGAAATGGTTAAGCAAAGAATTAGCATATGACCCAGCCACTGTACTCTCAGAAGTGCTCCCAAAAGAAATGAAAGCATACCCATACAAAATCATGTATAGCCTACTCACAGTAGCATCACTCATAATACCAAATAAACAGAACCAAGATGTCCACATTAATGAATAGATAAATAAAATACCCATACAATACAATACCATTTGTCCATAAGAAATAAAGAACTTGTACAAAATGTAAATAGATGAATTTTGAAAAACTACTAAATGAAGATTCCAATAGAAATGGCCACATATTCCTGTCCCTCATGGGCTACAGCACTTGGGAGTTCAGGTTTTTTATCTATCCTGGGCAACACAGTAGAGTTGACCCTGTTGATGGGGACACGGTGAGCTGGCTCCAGTAGAATGTGAGCATGGGAGATCTGGTCCCACCCTTCTTCTGCCATGTGGTGGCATGGGTGAGGGAGAGATACCCTTCCACCCTCCCCTCACTGCCTATGGCAGGTGGGAAAGCTGATCCTGCCCCTCATCAGTTAAAGTTGAGTGGCTCTTGTAACTCTCCTAGGTAAACAACACAGTAGAGCTGGCTGCGGGTTGTGGGTGAGCAAAGCCTGATGGTGTCACAGCAGGAGAACTGGCCCTATGCCTTGCTCCTTGATGCATACATAGTGTGTCCTAGCAGAGGGAATGCTGGAGAGCTCACACTGGTGGTGAGAATGGGGGAGATTTGGTGGGCTGACCAACCCTGAAACCACCTAGGCCCATAATCAGATCTATGAACTGATGCATCCCAGTATCCACTCCATCTATGATCTGCTGGAGCAAGTGAAGGGGCCTATTCTACAGATCCAAAGCTGGAGGATCTCCATTACAGGGCAACAACAAGATATCCAAAAGGAGTCCCTATGAGGGCCCAGTATCAATAGTGTAGCAGAATGCAGAGGCCTCAAACCAGATCCATGACTCACTGCAAGAACACTTACAAATAAAGATGTATGGACTAAAGGATAAACTGTGGGACTCACTGTGCCACACCACAGCTTCCACAATGAGATTTTTCTTTTTCTCTTTTTCTTCTTTTCTCTCTTAATTTTTCTTTTATTTTGGGAGGGCGGTTGCAAGGGCAGAGGGCAGATATGAAGGGATGGGGAGATGAATGAGATCGAGATGCATGATGTGAAAGTCACAAAGAATAAATAAAAGGTTAAATAAAGGAAAGATGTGGCCACATAATTTATTTATTTATTTATTTTACATGAAATATCCAGAGTAGGCAAAGCCATGTGGCTAGAAAACAGGTAGTAGTTTTGAGGAGCTTCTGAGGGAAAGAATGGGGAGGAAGGGCTAATAAGTGTGGAGCTCCTTTTTGGGGTGATGAAAATATTCTAAAAATGAAATTGTGGAATTTAAATGAGCGAATGTTATAGCATGTGAAATCCTTATTTTAAAATATGCATCAGGTGATTTACTTGATCTTGCCAAATAAAAGTAGATTTGAAGATTTATATATTAGCTATAGTAAGAGGATCTTTAATTTTTGAATCATCAAGAGCTAGGTATACAAATTTCAAATCTGCTAACTCAGCATACATGTCATAAATACTAAGAGAAAAAATATCTGGTATGCATTCTGTGGCTAAAAAACTTAGTATTCTGTACAAAGTCTAACTTACTATATATTCCATATCTGGGTAGTGTAAACTATTATTTTGGAGAAGCACCAAAATAAGCTATGCAAATTTTCAAAATATCAAATATGAGTAAAAATCAAATAAAATTGTTTTTTAAAGTTCTTCCCCTCCACATATTCATGTGAAAAGCACATGCTAATATTTCATCTTTGTTTTTTCACTCTGCTTGCCAATGAAACAGGCAAGGTGTGATATTTTAATCATCTGTGCTGCTTTAATATTCTAGCAACAATTTTTTTCTGCTAAGTTCTAAACAGAGTCATTTTTCAAACAGACGCTATGAGAAGGAGTGAGAGAAACTTTTATCTTGTTTTGCATAGGAAACTCATCAGATGAATTGATAAATACTTAAAATAGTTTGTAGGAAGGAAGTAAAAAGTGAGTTGTAAGGAGAGATAATTGAAATATAGTGACACACTCTTTTTAAGGTAAAATAAGATTGATCTTTAAATATAGCCAGTGACCCAGTTGGGCTCAAATTATTCTTTGTAGTTAACTCTCAATTCATGTTTATTAATTTTTTCTCTCTCTTGCACTGTAAAGTTCTCAAAGCCAAATGAGGAATAGCAGGTACCCAGACAGCAATTCAAGAGTTATATTCTGATGTTCCACATTATACTAAAGTTTAAAACAACCTATTACATATTTTATGAAATTCTTTAGAGGGAAGCTCCAGGCTTCAAATACAAGGACAAGTTTTGTCATTTTGATTTGAGCAATGAATGAACTGTCCATATGTTGAAATTACAGTCTACCCAGTTAAAATGAACAATCATTACATGCTAATAAAAGTTAAAATCTGTTAAAACTTAAAAATAAGATTGTGGATAAAAAGGGAATAAACTAGCTCCTTACTCAAAGATTGAGGAACAGAGTGTTTAATGTCATTAAATCAACCATTTGAATCCTCCAGTAGATGAAGCATCCTTATGTGATTTTCATAGCATCAGGGATAGGACTGTATTATTATGTCCTGTCAGAGATGAAGAAATGGAGCCTTATACAGATTAAATAGACCATTTCTGTAAAATTGAATATGCAAGACCTAAATCTAAGTTATCCATTAAATCATTACTGAATAATTGCACAGTAGCCTTGTGCCTGCTATGATTAACTGTGCTAGAGATTGGCCTATATGTAGTAGTTGACAGGGATGACTATGGACACACAAGAAATTAGTGCAGTAATAAGAAAATGTAAATTTCCCAGGGGTCACAGAGGGTTTTAGGTACACTCTGAACAAATCTGGTAATTTGGGAAACTGTCACTCATTACCTTCTCGATGTTCGCAGAGTCCTTGTCTCATTCATGATGAAGCTCAGTGTTAACTTGTATTCTCCCAAATTTGTGTGAGGCCAGCTCCTACCTTTGACAGGGTTCCTATGAGGAGGAGAGAGCAATAAGAACTGTTTTAGATAGAAAGATAACAGAGGAGACAGACAGAAACAGGATAGCTTCGGGAGGACAGGGATCAAAATCCATCAGCCCCTATGTTTCTTCAAAAGGGCTTTTTATAACAATGCCAAGGAGCAGGGCACAAAGACCTCCCCTTTGCAAGATCAAAGCACACTGTACAGCCAAGTGTAGACCCTTCCAAACATCTGGTAACCACACCCATGGTCAAATCATCCCCTTATGCAGCTCTGCTGGATAAAACAAGCTCAGTTCTCACTAGGAAACATCTGTGGGTCTCCACACAAATTCTATTCCATCCATGCTTTGCTGTCATGGTCAACCTGTATTTTTTTCTTCTACTGTTGTTGCTGTTAAGGGCAATGCCCTTCTCATGAGTAAATTTTAAATTTTCAACATAGCTTAACTCATTAACATGTTTTTTTAACAGTTTTGATAAACTGTGTAATATGTTAGTGTTAACCATGTGTGTTTTCACTCATACTTCTTCAGACTGTGACAGCATGTTGGGGCAAGTGCCTGTTTCAAACTATATATCTTGGGTTGTATTGACCTCACCAGTGAATCTGTTTTTCTCAGCCTAGCCTCAGTACCAGAAGTCCTTACTCTTACTTTATGGTTGAAAACCAATTTTAGGACTTTTGTTGCAACTAACAGAAAAAAAAAAACATCAATAACAACAACAACAACAACAACAAAATGAGCTTACTTATTGGCATATTTAAAGCATGTTTTGTAACATCCAACTTCAGAGCTCCTGGAAACCAATACCTGCAGAGACACTTTTCCAACTGCCAAGGAATGGCACCTGTTCAAAGGATGCAGTGTGAGAGATAGAGGCGAATAGAGTGAGATACTGAGAACATCATTTTTTTCCATGTACCTGACCCAGCAAAGGTCTTTGCTTTTGGTGTTAGAGACCATTTGTTTTGAATTTTGTGAATTGATTCCAAAGACATATTCTAAAATCTTAGGGTTTTAGATCCTTCACTATTTTAGTTACTAGTATGGTTTTCTTGACTAGTGTAATATGAATGAAGGATACACCCTATGATGTCTATATGGTGAATAAAATGTGACTAGGACATTTTAGTGGGAGATGGGATTGGTGATACATTCTGAGTGTAGTCTTTGAAGATTTTGATGGCAGTACTAAAGATTTTAGAATTCATTTTATATAAAAGCACATTCTGTGCCTCTGGCCTCTGTGGACACTGAACTACATTAACTATACACAGACACACACATACATGTACATTATTTAGAAATTAAATACAGGTATTTAAAAATAATTTATAATATGCTAGTATTATAGCTCACATAATACTTTTAGAACATAGAGCTAAGGATTTTAAAGACTTTTGTAAATATCTTCACTACTTGCTGATTCCTTCTCATTCTTTGACAAAACGCGTTATTTTTAAATTGACACAACATCCAGTAATATTTAATGTTATTTGAGAACAATATTTGTGATATACCGCAGATAAGAAAATCACTCGGAAACCAAGCATGATTTGCTTTTTTGACCTATTTTGTTTGAAATTCTAAAATTGTTACACCTTTTATAGTATGGCCATGCATTATTAATCCACTAACTTAGTTTTCATTTCTAGGTTAAGACCTTATGAAGAGAAAGGCCTTGCTCAACATCAACATCTGTTTCTTGATTTTTTCCTCACTTTCTTCAAATCAGAAATATTGAAGGTTTAAAAGAGAAATATTGAGTTTAATAAAATTCTTTGCTAAAGTTAAAAAAAAAACACATTCTTTTTTTTTTAACAGAGGGGAGAGACATGGTGCAACCTGTTTTGTTCTCAAAATAAAAGTCTCTAGATGCCAGAGGAAGGCTATGGTGAAGGGAAAGATGCTGGAAGTAGGGAGGGAAGTCACTCACTACATGATGAAGCACGGTAGATGAAAAAAGATGAAACTGGTCTGCAACAGTTCAAAGGGAGAAATAATAGAAATGCTGGTAAACATTGCAGTGTTTCACAAATGATTGGTCAAGGGAATCATTAAAAGATGTAGCTCTGAGTCAGGACCTTTTATCAAAATTTATCTTTTTTTTTGTATTAAATCAGAGTACATTTGTGTTCTATAAAATTTCAACTCATTTGTATTTAAAGAAGCTGTTGAGCATATTTTATTCTCCATGGAATTACTTTTCAGGAGACTATTGTTAAAAAGAATTTAGATTTTTATGTAGTACCCTAATCTAAGTTACTACATATTATGTAAAACTGTGCGCTCTTTTTCCAGACTGTGTCTTGTCCTGAGAAATCTCATTTTAAATGTAGCTTTTGATTCCATTTTGAGGCTGGAGCATGACTATAAACCTGGGTGGATTTGTGAAGGGCAATGTTTGTTCAGCACCACCCACATAGCACAGACTGATAAATGATCTATCCGTTGGTATAGAAAGAGCAACACCCTATAAATCTGACAGAGTGAATTGAGATTTGGGGGACATATAAGAGTACACACACACACACACACACACACACACACACACACACACGACTTTGTCGTGTATGATTAAGAGTTAAAAATGGAACAAAAGAATCTGTGCTCATTTCTGAAGGTTGCTTATCAAGGAAAACAAGAATATTAGCAAGATAGCTGCCATTGAAACTACAGTATCTTGTATATTTCTTTATTGGATGATACATTCCAACATTTTAGAAAGAAATAAACATGTCTTTGTTTCTGACCTAGGGTATTTATGGCACACTATAGTCATACTTTAGAGTTATTTTGTAAAAAAATGAGAAAATGATCCTTTATTTTATTGAACTATATTGTAACTTGGTTTTTCACCTGATATTATCATTCCTGCCCATTTAGGAAATAATGATACAACCCAGGCAGAAAGAGGAGGCACTTAACACTACTCTTCATTATGAACTTGGATCCCATGGTGCAGGAACTCTGATAGAACATAACAAGAATGAATTGACTATGATTTTTAATGTCTGGGGCCTCAGGTGGAAACCTCTGATTTGGATGCCTTGAATGCCTGCTATCATTTGACATTTCAGCGGTTTCGTCAGAGATGACTTGAAGTTTATGCTGGGATAACTTAGACCATGGCCTCAGATGACACTGTACTGATTTAACTATTTCTTCTGGGCTTGGATTGGCCATCGATTTCACGAAGGAGAGATCTCTGTGGCATCATACACAATGCTTCAGCTCAGCAGTGATGACAATGAGATAGACAATGCAGCAAAGGGACAGTGAAATCAATGGTAAAGGGAATAGGCAGTGAAGGGGGCAGAAAGAGGGTTAGGGGATTATTAGAGTACTTAGATGATAGAAGCTTGACTGAATTTGATTCCAGTGATTTGTTTTTTTGAGTCATAATAATGCTTTTATGAGTCATGATAATGTTTTTGGAGTTTTTGGAAATCTAGATGATTTTTGACTTACCCATGTTTGTGTAAATAATCACATTGAGTTAATTGCTTCTCTACACGGACTTGGGTAGAATCATTTATTTGGTCAGAATCATTTGTTTGGCTCTATGTGAAGTGAATGGACATTTTTATGGCTTCTCAGGAAATGCCATGCAACAACTGTCAATTCCAGTATTTGCCTGTATCTGGTCCTAATGATCTTGTGCTATGTTACTTTTATCAGGAGACATGAACAAGTCTATTCATGCCAGATAAAGAACCACTGACAGATCAGATAAATGATTCCATCATAGTTTATTTTAGTGAATTGGTGAGTTTATTGCGGTTGTTTACAGGAGTATGGGTGAAGTTTACTTACAGGAGCCAAGATGACTCAAAGGCAGTTGTATCATCCAAAAGTTCTAGCTTACACAACAACCTTAACATGCATGATGACTTATGAAAGCTGCAACCCTGGAGCTCCTTGAATAACTTGCAGATAGTTTACCTTTGCAAGATTTACCTTTCCTTAGAAATCATTACTGATTATACAACCTTAGGGAGGGACCTTACAAATCACATAAGTTTCAGGGGTTTCCTGAGAGTTGTGAGTTGTTTCCTATCTGAGCCTTATAAATTCTCTTTACTTCTCAAATGTTAAAGACTTCTCCCTGAGGACAGAATGTCTAAATTTGGGGAAATGGATGTTGTATCTGTGTTTTCTCCCAACATGACACCTGAATTCTGTGAGATGTAAGAACTTAAGTGCCATCTAATGAACAACCTAGGAGAACCACTAACAGAGTTGTGTGGCCTTTGATATTATAGCCTCAGAACTCACAAAACAATACTTCTGAATATTCTCCTAACTAAAGAAATCACATATGTATCCAGAGTCAAGCTTAATAAACATAGACACTCAAAATGACCAGTGCCAAGGAATACACATTTACTTCTAAAATTGAATACACAGCATTTGTAGACATTCTATGATTACCTACAAATATATTGTGCTTGTCTTGTGTACTATGCAAAATTCAGCATGTATTTAACCTCTACCAGAGAATTCTTACATTGACATGCTTTATACGTTTATTTGTCAAAGTGACAATGGCAGAATATGAATCTATTATGGTACTTATGATTTCAAAAAATTTATTTCAAGAAATTTTTAGTATAATATGTTGCTTTCATTCTTTTAAGTACTTAGTTATAAATATTAACTCTATCATTCACTTACATAAAGAACACATATTCTACACTTACTGGCATCTCAAATGGTCTTTAACACTAGCAGCGGTCCACAGACTATGGCAAAAAATTTGCTTCTTCTTAGGTTTTGTATGGGCCTGTGAGCTAAGGATAGCTTTATAGTTTAAGAAATACTAATATTCACAATAGCTGAAAATTATGTGAATTTGAATTTTAGTTATTATAGATATTATCGAAATATGGTCATAATGATAGATTGCTTATGAATGGTGTCTAACTGCCTTCATACCCTGATGGCAGAGTTTGGCGTTTGAAACAGAAACCATATGGCTGGTAAAGTCTAAAACATTTGCTATTTGAACCATTACAGAAAATAGTCTCCAACACTTGGCATAAGGTACACAGTATTTATAAGTCCTCACTTTTAGAGTTTATATTTGGGTGAGGAAATTGACCAATGTGCATTACATCACATATATGTAAAATATGCAGGATATAAATTACCATTGAGAGCGGAAGAAGTCAGAGAAGAGGGATATTTATATCCAGTGCAATCTAGTGTGATCCCATCACTTGATTATACTTTTAAAGACTGTAATTCCAACCAAGGTCACATGATTTATGGTGACAGGTTTGAGTCTCTGTATTCCTCCCCTCTCTCTTTCCCTCTCCACCTTGCTATATAGTGCAGGCTGGCCTTGAACTCCTCTTGGTCTTCATTTCTCTGTCTCTGAGTACTGGGATTACAAATGTATGCTTGTACCATACAATTGGGACATAGAACTTGTATCTAACTCCCTACCCCTCACCCTGTCTCTGTCTCTTGTTTGTGTATATGTGTGTTCCTGTCCTTTTTTTGTCTCAGAAATCAAGTCATGACCTCCAGCAATTCTTTTGTTATTCAGAGAATTGTTTCAGCTCATCTGGGTTTATTGTGTTTCTGGATGAAGCTTTAGGTTTCTTTCTTTTTCTTTTTTTCCTTTATTCTGTAGAACTGTAGATTGGCTTTGGAAGAATGGTCAAGCTTGGCCTTAATAGAGACAATATATAGAGGTGTACTCCTCATTTCACAAATGAAAGGCAAAAGAATGCCTTGAGAAGGTTTTAAAAAGAAAATAAAGAAGGTCTTGTTATAATATATAAGTAGTAAATCTAAAATTTAAAACCTCACAGAAATAAAGAAAATCAAGCTGTGATCCCTTGTAGCTATCTCTGAGACAGAAAGTTGATAAAGCCTGTTGTGGTGGGCGATGTTCTTTCCCTGATAGCTGTAGGCCTGCCCCCTCCCTCTGACCCGATCTAAAATAACCTTGAATTATATTATAGCTAGACTTTCTCAATGTCTTCTTAACTTTTCATACATTGGCTGAGCCAGGATAGTTTGTTCCTCCTTTCCTCTAAAACTATGAGTTAGAAAGCCCCTTTGTGCTATGAAACTGAAGGGTCTGTCTCTCCCTTCTGGAATCCATTGTGCTGGATTGCTACAGTGCAATGCCCTAATTCTCTTAATATTCTCGGAAAAGATGTATCTGGCTCTCCCTTCAAGACCCAATCAACCTGCATATGGTATGATGTGGTAACTCTCCTAGTATTCTGAGATCTGAAAGAAATTGATGGAATAATAGAGTAGGAGGAGCTTCCCCCCAAGGACCTGGGTTCATATAGTGTTCTTTTAGAGAGACACTTCATCATCTTAACAAATACCTAACGTCTAAAGTCCTGGCCCATATCTAGAGTCCCTCTCACAGGACTCTTGCTTGTACTGGAAGATGTTCTATGTGCCTGTGTCCCATTTCTTTCTATCCATACAGCTGCTCTTCAGCAGGGACTTGAGCAGGAAAGATGCTATGCTTCACTGTGTCGGTAATGGTAGACACAGGAAAGGCATGACGACAAAACACAAAATATCAGAAGCAGTGTGCTATTAGAGAGGGAGGTAGAGAACTGAGAAGCACTGACAGGAAGATCAACAAAACACTGTTCTAATAAGCACAAGGGGAACAAGAGAAAGGGGATTTGGGGGCTGCAAGACACAGTATATGATAACAAAAGCTTCTGTCGGGATATTGCACTCGGTGTATGTAGAGAAGGGAGACAGGAGTAGCAAAGAGCTGCAGTGTGGCTCAGGAATTATCACCCACAGACTGGGGATGCAGCAGAGTGGTAAAGTTCCTGTTCAGCATTTATAAGACCTTGTGTTCTGGCAGCACGTGAGGGAGAATTATCGCTATAATATAGGTACATAGTCTTTGCGCAGTGTAGGAGTCAGTGGGGGTCAGTCTACTACAGTGGTTCTCAACTTGTGAGTTGTGACCCTTTGAAGATCAAATGACCTTTTCACAGGAATCACCTAAGACCATCAGAAAACACAGATATTTACATTACAATTCACAACAGTAGTGAAATAGCAGTTATAGAGTAGCAACAAAAATAATTTTATGGCTGGGGGTCACCACAATATAAGGAATTATATTAAAGGGTCAGAGTTTTAGGAAGGTTGAGAATGACTAGTTTAATAGGATGTACCTAATTCCCTTTAGGGAGATGGTTACAGGTAGATACTTGTATCTAGACTGACCACAGATAGGAAGAGTAGAGAATGGAACGCCATAGGAAAATGTGGCTAAGGCCTCTTTTTTGTATACAATAATAGCGCTATACTCAAATTGCATGCAGCATTTTGGGTAATTCTATGATGCAATATAGAACTACAAATGTTGGCTATAATATGCATATGTATGAACATATAGTAACAAGGGAAAATTCCTTAAGCCAATTACATCAAGTTGAGTTTATTTGAACCATGAAAAACAAAGCAATTCCAGGATCAAGCGACTTTGAGAACCAGTGTGAGTTCTGAGAAATCCGACCAAAGACAATCAAAGAACATTTGTAGTAAAACAGAAATGAGGCATGCAAAGCCACTTAATTGGCCACAGTTTAGTCAATCAACAAGTCAATTGGTTGCAGCTTAAGTAGTTAATTGATTACAGTGTCCAGCAGCCAACCAAATCGAGTAACTGTGACTAAACCTCATATTGGTTTGTTGGCCCCCACATAATGGTCCAGGCCAATCACAGCTTCTTATGTGTATGTGTGCAGATGAAACAGAAACAGCAAACACCACACAGTGTAACTCGTAAAGGAGAACTATCTGTGTGCTTGTGTGTGGCTGAGCCAGGTTGGTAATATTTTCTCAGAGAAGCTTATTTTATCCCCAAGCTTGCTAGTGCATCAGCTCCTTGGCATTAACAGAAGAAGAATTAGTCACTTGCCAGAAATTGGCAGGGTCTGAATGGGCCTCCTCCTTCCAGGACTCAGGTCTTTCCCTCTGGGAATCATATCTTTCCTCCTCATGTATCACATCTTCTTTTAATCATAGTAACCTGTGCAAATCCTTCCAGGCAATGGACTCTGAGATTGTGCATAAAGTTAATTGGTTGTAAATGATTCTTATTAGAATTTACTTCCTATAGGACATAGGATGGTCTTGAACCAATCTCGTGGAGAAGTGCTGAAACAGGGCAAAGCATAATGAAGTCCATCTTCTTAGGTTTTACCAGAGGGACAAGGAAAGTCTGGAGTTTCCCCCAGCTTTTGAAGTTCTCCCACAAAGGGCCATTTTAAACGAATCAACAGAAACAAAGCAACATTGTGCAGCTGTGGTCATGCCTTCATAGTAGGAACTCCACATGCTTCATAATGAGGCACTTGTGTTAATCTCCTGTCCTGAGTCCCCATGGACCACCGGCATCTGCAGTGGTCTTGGTTTCTTTTTTCATCTTGAGGCTGTAGGAGAGAGAACACATGTGGTTTCCACAGTTTCTCACAAAGCCATAAAGAATAATTACTGTGGGGCCAATACTGGGACCTGCTTTCAACTTACTGTTTGTGCTAGAGGCACACACAGCTGAAACGCTCCAAATGACAAATAATGAAACTTCTGCTGGTTTTTCCTTTGCAGAACTGCCAGGAACAGAGGTAAGTCTTTCCTGCTGGGGTGTGAGGGGCAGAGTTTCCTACATAAAAACAATATTGTATGGCATTCATGTTGTTAGTGTGTCCTTACTTCTAAGTTTTATTTTGCATCTCTCAAAGGGGCTACAATATGTTTTATTCATCATTCTTATTATACATCTATATGTAGAGCATACATGTTTGATTATATTAAAAACACAGAAATTGATTGATGGGAATCCTCAGGATGCCATCAGGACCCAATTGATATGTTCGTAGTCAGGGGAAAGAGCATCTTGCATTGTGTATTAGCCTTCTGGAAAGCATTGGAGAACTCAGCATATCAGGTGAAGTCTACATGGATGGATTGCTGAGCAGATTTGTGTAAAGTATAACAGAATCAGAACATCAAGAACAGAGTGAAGATCAGCATGTGAAGATAGAAGGATGGTGAGATGAACAGGAGGATGGAGACATATCTTATCATACATGCTCCACATGAGCTGTCACTATAAAGGATGCCACACCAGGTAATTCATGCAGAGTGTATAGTGCTTAATGCAAAGCAGTCACTTGGGAACTGAAGGCCACCTGTGGAGAAAGCACTCTTCTCTATCGTGTTTATTAAACTCATTTAATCTTCAGAAGAACTCCACAAAACAGATGCAGTTATAATATGGTGTTATAGACAAGGCACCTAAGAACATGGGTCATCAGTTACATCTCCAAGGTCACATAACTCCTAGCTGAAATTACTCCATTTAACCACTAGGCTCTTTATCTCTTTCTTAACCATTATAGTTAGGGATAACTTATTATTATCAGCTATCTTTTTTCAATAATGCTTTGTGCCACTTCCAAATACTAACTACTGGTTAAGAAAGTCCTAGAATGATTGTGTAATATTTAAGGGTCTCAGATCTAGAGTGCAGAACCTCAGCGTTTACATTTGCTTTTTCCAATTTCTGTGGGTTTAAGCACCTTGATTAGTAATCATCAGCTGTGACCTTATCTGGAAAATGAGTGCCCTTTCATTTAGGTTCAAGGCTTCTGGTCATTGGCACATTTCCTAGGCATGTTTGTCATCCTCTCCTCTAGGCTTCTAAAACCTCTGAAGAGCACTTGTGGCCATGTGACTTGCCTTTGGCTAATGAAATGTAAGTGGAAGTAACTTCCAAACAGATGTTTGAAGAGCTAGTGAAAACATGCCCATCTCTAAATTGACAATCATGACGGTCCAAAGTCCCTGAGGGACTATATTTATCAGATCTTCATACAGCCTGTGATGAGCACATAGCATGAGGAACACTGCTTAGCATATGCATTCAGAGAGCCTAGCCCATCTTAGTCGAGATTTAGTGTAACCCAGCTAGCCAGTCAGAACTAGTCTAGTTATGTTTCAGGGTTGGTGGTAGTGAGAAACACCTTCATAAAAATACTATGTAGCTTACTCTGTATAAACAGCATGGAGGAACTGGGTGCTTTTCCTCCATTTCATCCTCATGTAGGGACCCAAAGTGACACATAAACTGCTGTTTTAAAACCTCCTGGTTCCAGAGAATATCAAACCAAATGTGATCTCATAAAGGTCTCCCAACAGTTAATTTACACCAGCACTGAGGCACTCACCCAATCACAAGAGTGAAGACAACAACAATTCTACCTTAATTCCAGGGAGCTAGAAGCACCCATGGAGCAGTGTGTGTGTGCTGCTTACAAAGCTTCCGTCTTTGTTTACTTTCTCCATATCTACGTCATCCAACACGCAGAGCACCTGAACTGTAAACTTCAAACTTTATGTTTATGTTGAAAATATTCGACATGTAAGTAGTCAGCAATTTGCATCTTACTTAAAATGTTATATGTGTGTGTCTATTTATATGCACATACATGTTTTATATATATATATATATAAATACATATATAAGTGTATGTGTGTTGTGTGTTATATAAAAACTAACCAGATACAATTTTCCTTTGTAGTCTGAACAACTTTCATCAATTTGTATGGAAAATATTAAGTAGGGTGATGCATGGGAGGATAAGGAAGAGGAACAAGGTGAGAGGAGGAATAACTAACACTAACTTTTTTTTTTTTTTATATATAAAAAGCCATAGGGTAGCTTACTGTTTTATAAACTTTCTAAAGAAAATACATGCATACAGAATAGTTTAAACAGAGTTATACTACATGAGTGATAATTCTCCCAGAAGTCATAGGTAGTCAAATAAACAGCCCAGTACCAAGAGTGGGACACATTCCCTATAGTTATTAGTCAGGAGTATACAGAAATCCCCCTCCCATAAATGCAAGTTATTGCCATTGCTCTTGGTAGCTTAACAGAACTTGATAGTAAAGCCCCTTTGCTTAAGACACCACACACATTATTCACAAGATCTGGAGAAATCCAACTGGTACTGGCCTGGAAGCTTCTACATTGCTGGATAGCTTTCCAAGTACCAGAAGATGCTGTGCAGCCTGCTGGGGGAGAAAAGACAGAATGGTTTTTACCAACTTATGAAAGCTGTGAGCTATAATGATTGGCCTGATAAAACATGCACATGTGTGAAATAGTTATGTGGGTAACTGATCACTTTCCAATTGGATTTAAGACCTATACCATGAGTGGAAACTCAGTCCTAGTACTCTGAATCTGCCAAGAACCCATAAATGAGTTCAGATGTCCTAGGAGTGAACCTACTACTATTATTTTACTAAAGGGACATAGTATCAGACTGCTATCTACATATATTTCTATACTCATAGATTAGTGCAGTTCTCTTCAGAGAAGTGTATTTTTGCAATGGATAGTAGTCAACAAAGAGACTGACAACTGGTCAAAGTACAGAAAACAACTGTTTACTCACCCATAAACGGGACATCTGTATCACACTTTTTTTTTTTTTCATTCCAGCGCTCAAGAAAGATCATGGAAGAAAGGGCAGAAATGTTGTAAGAGCCACAGGTTGTTGAGCACTGGTGCTGAACAGTGCCTTCTGATATGTCAGAACAGTTATACTCATGCAGTCACAATGGCTATGGTTGCTTGCCTAAGACCCGCACAAGATCAGGCCAGGAACATAGGATAGGAGAGTATAGGAGACACACCAGCTTCTACCCCAAGCTGAAGAACTGTTGACAGAAGATGGGAGGGAGAGTCAGTATTGTTATGGGTGTAGGCCCTGATAGGTTGATCATGTCCCAAAGGTAAGTCTATATCTATTTGTATATGTGCAGCACAAATTGGCTTCAGTGCATCATAGAAAAACAAAAAGAGGGGACATGGATTTGGGAAAAGGATTGTGAGAAAGATAAGGAAGGGTTATAGGAGGTGAGTAGAGGATGGATAAGATTGAATATATGGTTTCCATTGATGAAATTCTCAAGAAACAAGTAAAATATATTTAAAAATAAACATTCTGTAAAGAAAAAGACTGGCTTTTGTCTTCTGGAATACTTTGTTATCAGAGTCTGTTTAAAAGTGTAAAGCCTGAGTATACTTTGTTTGGAATCAAGGGAATTTAAAAGGATATCAGTACAATATTTTTTTTATGTTTTTGCCAACTTATACTTTTCTTTATTATCATTAATCCAAGTTAGGCTCACAGGCTAATGTTACAATGCAAGCCATAACCAGCTTATTCACTTCCTGCTGTGTGCATTTTACCACTACTCTACAAAGAAAGGACTGTATGTTTAGAGTGTTAAACATGCAAGACTGATTGATTGAATTTTGTTTTACTTTCAAATATAAAGATATTTGCTCAAATTTTTTAGTTGCTTATATATGCCACATTGCTACCATTCTTTTTACTAAACGAAACAGACATAGACAATTAGATGGGACATTGAAACTGGTACCATCACACTGATTTTCCACTTTGATAATGAATCTCTCTAGTATCTGTATGAGTTCCTTTATGTACCCATTCATCTGGAACTTTCAATAATGTTACCATGATGCCTATACCACAGAACTCTAAACGAGTGAAGGCTAACAGTTTGCCTTCATGGAAAATTGGATTCTGCTCCCTAGAAAATACCAGGGACATGCAGAATGTGAGAATCAATGAAAATCAATGGTATATTGCTTGATACAAATTAAAGCAGGCAGAAAGACTGTAATCTTTCAGAGTTAATCAGGGCCTCAGCAAAACCAGACTTTAGTTATTGTGGAGGTTTGAATGAAAAAAGGCCCTCACAGGTACAAAGGAGTGGCACAATTAGGAGGTGTGACCTTGCTGGAGTAGTATGGGCTTGTTGGAAGAAGTGTATCACTGGGTGTGGACTTTGAAGTTTCAGAAGCTCAAACCAGGCCCAGTGTCACTTTATCTTCCTTCTGCTTGCAGATCCAGATGTAGAACTCTCAGCTACCTCTCCAGAACCATGTCTGCCTGCATTCCCTGATGCTTTCTGCCATGATGATATAGTGAACTAAACCTCTGAACTGTAAGCCAGACCCAACTAAATGTTTTCCTTTATAAGAGTTTCTGTGATCATGGTGTCTCCTCCTAGTAATGGAAACCCTACCTAAGATAGAAGTTGGTGCCAGGGACTGGGGTATTGCTATGATAGGCCTGACAGTGCTCTTATTTGGAGGAATGTAGACTTTGGGACTTTAGATTAAGAAAGCAGCTGAATTCTTTAAGCAGGTCTTAGTGGGCCATACTAGTAGGTCATGTAAAACAGTGGTTCTGAGGATGATTTGAACTTTGGGGACCCAGCTCAAGAGGGTTCAGAGAATATTAATAGGTGGCCTAGAGATTGTTCTTATAATATTTTGTTAAAGAATGTGGCTGCTTTTTGCCCTTGTCCAAAAATTTTCCTGAGGTTAAATTGAAGAGTTGTGGATTAACAAACATCCTTAGCAGAGGAGATTTCCAGAGAGCCTAGTATTGACTGTGTTGCTTGGTTATTAGTGGCCACACTTAGGTAGATTTAAAAAGGAGTAAACCAAGTAAGGAAATATACAAAATGTATAGTATTACAGAAAATGTAAACAAATTAAAGACATACCTGATGCTAAGTGAAACAAAGGGAATGGTGACTTCAGAGAAAGACCTCACCCAGCTAAGCTTCCCATTTGTGAAAAGGAATTAAAGAAAAATAAAATGAATTAAAGAAAAGCTTTGGGCCAGATGTGGCAGTGCACATCTTTAATTCCAGTACTCATAGGCAGAAGCAGGTGGATCTCTAAGTTCACAGTCAGCCTAGTCTACTGATTGAGTTCCAGGACAGCCTTGCTTAGGTAGTAATGGAAACCATCATGCACAGAAAGCTGGTGAAAATGTATTTGAACTAAGGGGCCATGTTCCTTCAGTAAGCAGCAAAAATTGGCAACTTCGGCCACATAGTTCTGGATTTCAAGTCAAGGATACAAGAAAGAGGTTATGTAATCTCGCTCCTGTACTAAGGAAAGCTACTGAGGCCAGGTGTGAGTCAGGGCTGTCCCTGCATGGAGGCCTACAGAAGCTGCTACATGAAGCTGCAAAGGTGAAGCCTAGATTGCTTTGGAGACCTTAAGATGTTGGAGATGCTGGAGTCACGGGATACCTGCCAAAGAAAGCTACTAAGAGGGAGAAGAAACAGCCAATGAGAAAGAAGTGTGTTGCATTCAACAAAGCTGAAAGGTGCTGGAGGACTGAAGAGAGCTTTGACATCAGACATGGATACAAAATTTGGACTTTGCCCTGCTAGTTTTCTGTCTTGCTTTGCTCTAGTATCTCCTCACTGTGCATCTTTTCCTTCATTTTGGAACTGTTATGTATATTCTATGCCATTGCATGTTGGAAGCATGCTATATGCTTTTTTATTTTGATTTTATGGGGATTACAGTTAAGAGGTTGCCATGAGTCTCCAATTAGACTTTAGAATTTTATATGGGGTTGAGACTAATAGATTATAAGACTTTAGATGTTGGAAAGGATGCATTTTTTGCATTGTGATATGGCTACAAGTCTCTGAGGGCCAGTGGGTGGAATGTGGTGGTTTGAATGAAAATGGTTCCCATAGACTTCATAGAGAATGGCACTGTTTGGAGGTGTGGCCTTGTTGGAGGAGGTGTGGTCTTGCTGAGGAAGTATGTGACCGGGGGTGGGCTTTCAGGATGCTCAAGCCAGGTCCAGTGTGGCTCTTTCTTCCTGCTGTCTGCAGATTCAAATGTGGAACTCTCAGCTACCTCTTCAGCACCATGTCTGCATGCATGTCTCCATGCCTCCCACCATGATGATAATGGACTAAACCTCTGAACTGTAAGCCAGACCCAATGAAATATTTTCCTTTATAAGAGTTTCTGTGATCATGATGTCTCTTCACAGCAATAGGAACCCTAAGACAGTTCTTAAATTCAATTCCTATCTTTCTTGTCTGCAATACAGACTCTGCTTCTGTAGTCCTGTAGTAGACACAGATATAGTATGCACAAAGTGTATGTGTGACGAAGTTTTGTTTAGGGATTGATAAAAGGGTATAGAATCCTTAAACTAATATTTTCCAATGTCTCCCCATGTTCCTTAGATTTTAGTGGGTCAAAAGTTGTAGCGAAATGTCACCACTAGACACATGTCACTGAATGTTTCTCTCTTGACCTTGCTCCTAGGAAGCTCAGAGTTGAGTTTGTGGAACTTTGAATATTTCTGTAGATTTCACTCCTGGGCCTTGTGACTAATGTCAAGTGCAATATTTCTGCAGAACTTACAAGGTTTTCTGGTACTGCTTAACTTTGCTTGCCTGCTCCTACCTCATGCAGTACTCGCTCCCATGAATGTGAGATTTATACCAGCAGTCAGATTGAATGAATGTATAAGTTAATTCACTGAAATGGCTGAATCCCAAACCCTAGACCTGCAATGATGAGACAAAGACTTACCAAGTACAATAGTATTTTGTGAGGCAGAATAGCTCATTGGTGGCAGATACATAATCTACAGTGCTTGATGAGGCTGATGAAATGGAATCAACTTGAGCTGACCAGCAATTAATCTTAGGACTACTTTGAGCCAGAAATGCACTAATTTCTCAAGGAAATTCTGGGAAATATAACCAGGCTCCAGAAAAGAAAGGAAAGGACAACTGATGAAATGTTTATGGAAATAACCGAAATTAAAAACAGATTGAAATAAATGAAATTTTTAAAAAAACATTTTATTGATTCTTTGTGGATTTCACATCATGCATCCTGATTCCATTTATCTCCCTCCCTTTATATCTATCCTCTGCCCTTGCAACATCCCCCACAAGTAAAATAATATTTAAAAGAAAAGAAATCTTATCATAGAAGCTGTAGTGTGACACAGTGAGTCACATAGTACACCCTTTAGTCTATACATCTTTACTTGCAAGTGTTCATTGCAATGAGTCATTGGTCTGGTTCAAGGTCTCTGGCTTCTGCTACACTATTCATTCTGGGCCCTCACTGGGCATCCTTTTGGATATCTCGCTGGTGCCCTGTTTCAAGGAGATCCTGCAGATTTGGATCTGCAGGACCAGCCCTTTTATATGCCCCAATAGTTGACAGATGGAGAGGGGTGAGGTGGAGGTAGGACAGTTTTCCCTCACCCATACCACCACATGGCAGATGATGAGGGGCTGAGGCCAGCTCTCCTACTCTCACACTCTTGGGGCTCCTCACCTATGCACCCTCCAACAGTGTCAGCTCTAATGTGCTGCCCAAGCAAGGTGTAGGGCTTGTTCTTCTGAGTGCAACAGTCAAATGGGGGACAGGACCAGCTTTCCCGCTCTCGGTCTCAAGGCCAGCTCTCCCACCTGCAACAGGTGATGAGGGACTGGGGGGGGTGCATCTCTCCCTCACTCATGCTACTGCATGGCACTTGAGGGCAGAGCCAACTTTCTGGCTCTCATGTCCTTGGTGCAGGCTTACTTGTGCCCCTACTAACAGGGTCAGCTTTATTGTGCTGCCAATTGAGGTGCAGAGCCAGTTTCCCCTAGTGCTACAGCCAATGAAGGACGGGGTCAACTCTGTGCAGCCCTGTCCTCACAGACTTCCATGGTAACAGGAGCCACAGACATCTACACAGATTGTGGCACAACATGGCCATGAACCCAGACATGACCCTTGGTAGCAGCCCAGTCCTGAACATTGCTATGGCCCTGGGTTTCCTCTTCACCTTCACCTCATCACATTTGCCTCTCTCCATAGGACATGAACCATTCTGCCTCTATCTCTCTGCCATACCCCATCATGTATTTGCTCACCATAGTGGCACCCAACTGCTCAGTACTGAAAGACACCAGGCAGGTCTGTAGTTCTTTCTGCCCACCCAGGGCAAGCAGCCCCAGGCATGTGAGTGGGTGTGCTTCACCTACCAGGTCCTAATCTGATTATTTATTTATTTATTTTGGAGCATTAATCTTGAAAGTACAAACTAATACTTTATTGTGAGAAGAAATTGACTTTTTTTTTATTATTAAAATTAGGTCAGTAACTTCCTTGAATTTGTTAGGTAGCCACAACTTCTGGGATTCTGATAAAACCTACTTAACAACCTTCAAGAGTAGGCTGTGTACGGGCAGAGGAATTGCTTTAGTTGTGGTATTGATGCTATTCCATATAAACTGTACTATAGGGAAATAAAAAATGTAAGTAGGTATTGTCTACAGATCACAAAGCATACAGAGCTAAGCTCCTAGAGATGGTGTTCTAGCTGCCTATTCATCAGCTGCTCATGGGTCATGGATCCTTGGAGAATCCTAAAGGAACTTTGGACAATGATGCTTAGAAATAAGAAAGAGATGCGAAGATCTGATTTGGGCCCAAATGGCAGGGAATTATAAAAAGGAAATTTTTCAAAAGGATCAAATGGCCCTGACTGGAGCAAATGTAGGGTGTGTGTGTGTGTGTGTGTGTGTGTGTGTGTGTGTGTGTGTGTGTGCGTGTGTGTGGTTATGTATGTGCTAGTACAGCTCTATTTTAAGTAGGAATTGTGAGTACATAAGGTACATGGGGTAGTTATAGTCTCTTGTGACAGTATCCGTTATGGTAAGGACTCAAGAAATGACTTAGCATCTCTCAGTGAAAATACTTTCGAGTTTTATATGAGTTGAAATGATTCTTTAAGCTTCATGATGCCATTACTATTACTAGGACCCATATGTAGTAGGAGAAGAAACTGAGACATGAAATACATGAATGAGTTTTCTATAAGCAACTCCTAAGTCTGATAGCTAGAATTCAGAGCAAACCAGACTGACACAGTATCTACCTGCTACACCATTCTGAAGCCTGGCCAGCACAGCCATGGCACAGTGCACATAGCTATTAGGACAAATCAGGATGGGAAGGGACAAAGGTCTCCCTGCAGCAACCATAGGCTATGTTCAAATTTCTATCATGTAATATCTAGACCCATTTCCAAGCTAGAATCTCAAATACAAAATAAATCTTCTTTTCTGAGAAACAGACTTTTTTTTCTAGAGACATACTTCTTTCAACCATTCAGCAGACCACAGTCCTCCATGTGTTCATCCAGTTGGTGAGCTCTTGGTCCTTACTTTATGTTGGTCATTTCATTGACAGTGAATAACTTGGTGACAGGCCTGACACATTTAGTTGAGTTTCACTCATTTCCCAGGAACCTGGGCCCATCACAAACCCCTAAAATATCAAATACAAGAAACTGCTCAAATGACCCTGGAGGGCCAAGGAAACTTGGCTTTCTTATGTAAAACAAGACTCAACAAAACACTGTACCCACTTCATTGGCACACTCTCAGAAACTGGAATTCTTACAGCCCCCAGTACTAACACAACCAGCAATTATCTCAAGATTCCGAATGATGTCTTTGTCACAGGGGAGCATGACCAGGCCATGACATCTCTTTGTAACAACTTGTAAAGACCATTTATAGCAACACTCCTTCCATCTCTGGTTTTCAATAGGCTCCAATTACAATTGACAAACTGTCAGGAGACAATCTACTGCCTGGTAGGAATATTTCGGAGGGCTATTTCAAAGGGTAGAAGATGGGAAATGCTAGCTTTACTTAACTGATGAAACACCTTTAACTCAAACTTGAAGGCAAGTACAAAGTAAGAAGAAAATGAAAACACCATGTTTGTGTTAAATTGTCTTTTTTCCTCCAGGGATCCAGAACCACAACTAACAATAGGGAAGGACTTAAGTGATACCAATTACCCAAATTCTGATGGCAATTGCAATGTCATCAGGAAAGGTTTAAATTCTAGCTGAAGGAAAGCAAAACAAAACTTTAAAAGCTTGTGATGACATTTTAGTTTTGCAAACAAAATCCGTCCCAGATTCCGTGGGTAATGCCTGGCACATTTAGAGACCTTTTAAAACAAATATCACATGGAATAGATAGGGCTGCCACCAGTTTCGTGAGCCTAGGCACTTTATCTAAGGAAGGCTGTAGTTCTGAGAAAGAGGTTTACATATGATCTTGCCTGGAAGTGTTGCATCAGTCAGGGTTCATCCTGAATGTAGGTTTCTCTGGGCAATGTGGGCTGCTACAGGTAACACTGACTGAGGTCTTAAATGGGCGTCAGAACTTAGCAAATGGGCTTGTAACCTTTTTGCTGCAGAGCAGAGACTGATCAATCAGAGAACCAGCTGCTAGCTGGTCTCAGCACAGTGCTGACATGGTGACTTCACATTTTGTGCTTAAAGGCCATCAGAGTGGTATCTTTAGGTGAAAGGCCAAGAGGGTGGGCTCAGCTCTGCAGGTCCAAGGCCAAGCATCTGGTGTTAGACCTGGGACTGCTGAATGCCAGCACTATCTGTAATGATGAAAAGAAAGCTTTTCCACTCTGTCTATCTTAGCAGCTCAGCATTATGACCTTGACGGGGCAATGGTGAGAACAGTTCAATTCTATGTCTTTCCACTGATCAAATGGTTCAGAGAAAGAATACCAAGAAACAATGTTTTTAGAGTAAGCCACCCTAACATAACATGAGCTAGCACACTGACTCAGTTTCTTTACCTCAAGAGTTCTGGTATTTATTCATTAAACAAACACATCTACTGAAAAGAAATGGAACATGTCCGTGTAAATATATGTATATGTAGAACAACATTATAAAAAATAGTTATTAACTGGAAGCAGTCTAGCTGTCCATCAACTGACAAATGAATAATTTGTTTAGTTTATTTATAAAAATGCATAGTTTACAAAAATAAAAAAGAACAAACTCCTGATATATGTAATAAGATAATTAACTTTAAAATGACACAGTAAGTAATAAATGCCAGAAATACTATAAGATTTGCATAGACATGGGGTGAGAACAGAATACAGGTTGGCTGCATATAAGAATGATAGCACTTTGAGGGTGCAGAAATATTCTATTTAGCTGTGCAAGTTTACTAAAATTCACTGAACTGTATACTTAAAATGGTTGAGTTGTGTGGTGTACTACTTATGCTTTCTGTAGAATTGTTAAAAAGCAAGTCTATCTTATCACTAAGCCAGAGATGTTATTCCAAGCTGATAAATCCGTGTGTGTGTGTGTGCGTGTGTGTGTTTGTGTGTGTGTGTATTTTCCAAGTATGCATAGTGGGGCCAAGTACACTGACCCCACAGGTTGCTGTTAGCTGCTGATAAGGATACAATAAAGGTGATGGAATGATTGAAAGTCACATAAAATATTTCTTGATGGTGTTAGACCATGTTGCCTGTTGTCCATTGCCAGGCAGACTTCCTTCAAACTCCATGCCAGAAGCCAGGCCCCCACTGTCTGTGTCTCTCCTATTCTGATGTAGCTTCTAAAATGATAACTGTTCATAGTCCTTAATCCAAGAAAAGATCATGGAAACAGTAAGACCCATGTATGTAGTTAGGGGTGTGTAAAAGGTTAGCCCTACTGGCAACACACCTGATTCCTTCTCTCATTTATAGCTAAGAGTTTATCATATGGCAGTGCAAGGAAGGCTGGGAGCTCAGTTTCCTGGTGCCCCTGGAGCAAGGAGGATAGATCTGCTGAAGTACTAACTAGAAAATCAGCTTGACTTCTACTTTCATCCACTTTTCCTTGTTCATTTGAGATTTAAAACTGACATACAGATGCCTGAGCCACAGGAGGATGTTGATCCAACAATTGACTCATTCCAAAGAGTCCATGTGCTCCACTGGCCATGAGAAAGATGGTACTGACCACACAGTGCTTCCTGCTGCTCACTGTGTAGGGCCCCAACCTGCCTACAGGTAGCAGTGCTCATAGCAAGATCATACTGGTAGGTGAATCCTCCATAGTTACAAATCACTACAACAGGGACTACGAAAAGCTGCAAGTACCATCCCTTAGGACATCCCAGGCTCTTTGCATACTTGAGAGCTAGTACCTTTTATGACCGGGGAAATGGGTGCACATGGGTTTCGAACAGTCTACATCAAGTGATGGAGCAGTGTCTATGATGGCAGGATTGGGCTTGTTAACTGCAATGACATTTGTGATTTACCAGTCTGAGCAGTCTCCATCTGAGCAAAGGGATCGCTGCTGTGTAGAGAGTGGATCGATGCCACCACATAGGATATCAATATTCTAGCTAATTAGAGCTTCCCACCTGGGGACCACTGGCAGAAGGTCATAAAAACAAAGGTGGCCCATTTGTTGACAGATCCTAACCTATTTCATGCTTAGCTCATCTTATTCTCGTCCTCATAAAGAAAATTATCTAAAGGGGTTTATTAAAGCTTTTACCAGCATCATAAAACAGTCCTAGGGTGGGGAGAAGAGGATATTGATGGATTGTCCATTATCATCTGTGTGTGGGATCTCTCAGGCAAGAGCTGAGTGCTTGTTGCATCTCATGATGGAGGAGCAGAGGTGCTTAATTACACTGAAGCGCTATTATCCCAGCAGCTTGTCTGTGATGGCTATAAACACTTGAGATCTTTAGGATGAACTACTCTAACTCAATAGTGGTAATTGACTGGAAAGAACATCTCACATGCTCTGACTCTGTTTGTGCACTTGGCTTACGGTCTGAAGTGTTCCTGGCCAAACCCTTCACATACTGTCTGTCCACATCAAAGTATCCATCCTGGTTCTCTGTACCCAGTTCTCTGGTTCTGCTCCACAACATCACTCTCTCCTTCTTTTCTCCTTTTACTGCTTGACTGTCCTGATAGAATATTAGAACCATAAAGCTGAGGATATTTTTCTACCTTCTTTCCCATGACTATTGCCACCCAGAACAATGTTCATTATATAGAAATAGGGAAATAAAGACTTCCTAAATGAAAATAAATGAAGTCTATATAGCTAGATGAACTTGGTATGTATGGCCTCCAATGTATGCATTTAGCATAGGCTCAAAGGTGGGCAGAAGAGTGAGGACACTTTAGTAGGGAACAGGAAAAACTGTGGGTGATCCCTGGTTGGAGGCTGTTGGAATGTCGAAATGGAGGGGTGATTAGATGTGAGGCCTACTAGGCCATCAGGTGAGGGGGCATGTTTGGCTTTATCCTGCTGTTTTTATGTTGAAAAAAAAAAAACACAGATTAGGAGAGCTGTCCATTATTGATCTAGTCCTGGGCATTTAGGGGGCATTTGTTGAGGAGTTTGTGCTCCGGCTTCTTGAGTGGAGTTTTAGATTGTGGATCGGTATTCTATTCTTATATGTGGCTTTGTTGGCTGTGCCTGTAAGTTCAACTTCTCAAATGCTGTGAGTCTGTGACTCTGGGGCCTTTCCCTGCTTTGATTTTTCTTCTGGCTTTCATTCTCTACCCATTCCCACACCTTTTGTCTTTTTCTCTTCCATGTTCTTTTTGGCCTCCTCCTCTTTACACTGTCATTGACTGCTATGCTTTTTTTTTAAAAAAAAAATCTAAGTGTGTGTGTGTGTGTGTGTGTGTGAGAGAGAGAGAGAGAGAGAGAGAGAGAGAGAGAGAGAGAGAGAGAGAGAGAGAGAGAGCGCATGAATGTGAATGTATGCATGCCATAGCACATGGGTGCGTCAGAAGTCAAGTTATGGGTATAGGGTCTCTCCTTCTACTATATGGGTTCTGGGGATCCAGCTCAGGTCCTCAGGCTTGGCAGCAAAAGCTTTTACCTACTGAGCCATCTTGCCCACTCTCATATTCTATTTTAATCGGAATCAAAGACATATGGGATCATAAGATCTTTTCAATCTGTTGCTTTTTTGGGATGATATTCAGCCTCGGGTGTTTTCTGTGATATTTAGGCCACACCATTGTTTTAATAATCTCCTTCCTGTTCTTTTCTTTCTTCCTCTCTTTCCTTCTCCTCATTTTCATTTTCCTCTTCCTTTGCCTCCTCTCTCTTCTTCTTGGTGTGCATCTATTGTACAAAGTGATGGGTGTCATAATGACAGTTTTCTTCAAGTATATCACCTACTTTACCCGTATTCATTTCCTATTACCTTCTCCCTTCTCCTCTCCCCATCTTGGCCCTCCTTTCTTTTCTCAGTGTGTCTCCTACATACAACACACACACACACACACACACACACACACACACACACACACACACACTTTCACATGCAACATAGGTTCCACATATGAGAGAAAGCACATGATATCTGTCTCTCTAATTCTGGCTTATTTTGCTTACTATGATGCTCTTTACTTCCATCAATTCCCCTAAAATTGACAGAATTTCATTCTTCTTTACAGAAGAATCAAATACCATCATGTATATATTACACTTTTTTCTTTGTCCATATATCTGTTGCTGGACACTTGGGCTGATTCTGTAACTTAGCTATTGTAAAATACTGCTGTACCATGGGTGAGCAGATGTGTCTGTAATAGGCTAGTTTTGATTCTTTGGTTCTATTTTTAGTGTTCTGAGGAAATTCCAAGGTCATGTGCATAATGACTGTACCAACTTACATCATCACAAACAATGTATAAAGATTCCTTTTCTCTACATCCTTGTCAGCATTTTATTTTTTTAATGATAGATGTTCTGGTAGCAGTGAGATGGAATCTCAATGGAGTTTTGATTGACATTTCTTTGATGGATAAAGATGTTGAATATGTTTCCATTATTCTATTGGCCATCTGTATTTTGATACTTGAGAAAGAGGTGTTTGTTTCATTTGCCAGTTTATTGATGGTGTGTGTGTGTACATATGAGTATATTTGTGTGTGTGTGTGTGTGTTGTGTGAGTGTATGTGTGTATGGGGGGTGGGTCTATATGTGTGTATGTATGTATATGTGAGTGTATTTGTGTGTGTTTTTCTTGTGGGGTGTATGTGTGTGTATATATGTATGTATATGTGTGTGGGGTACTTGTATGTGTATGTATTGTGGGGGATATATGTATGTGTATGTATGCCTGTATGGTTGTGTGTGTGTGTGTGTGTGTGTGTGTGTGTGTGTGTAAGCTTTTAACTTCTTCATATATTCTAGGTACTAAATTGCCTGTCAAATGTTTAGCTGGCAAAGCTTTCTTCTCAGTCTGTAGCTGCCTCTTCAATGTTAATTGTTTTTGTTTGTTGGCTTGTTTTCTGGAAATTATTTCCTGAGCTATTAGAGACCTTTCAAACCACCTTTGACTATGTTTTTAACTTCATATGTTTTCCCTTAATAATTTCAGAGTCCCAGGTCCTATACGAGGACCTTTATTGGGGCTTCAAACTCAATTTGTAGCTCTGAGGAACATTGTCCTTATAGCATAACATGCCTATTACCATCATAATCAGAGCATCACTGATTGTCTGCAGGGGCCCTTGGAGGATAGGGCCTATTGATATTATCTCACCTAAAGAGAGATAGGAAGTGTCACTAACCCCAACCAGCTGTTCCCTCCCATCTTTCCACTCCCAAGTAGCATGTACCTCTGTTCCAACTAGACATAGTCTGCCAGATGATATAGGCAGTAGAGGGCAACTGAAAGGGAAGTTCTACCTATGATCTTTTGGGTGTGTTATCACCCATGTTGGGGTGGACTTTTCTGCAATACAGCTGTTTGGGTGTTAGCCATCTCCTATAAGTAAGCTCCATAAAGACATTATTTCACCAAGATGGAATCATTTCTTTGTCTTTCATCAGTGCTCTATTGGATGGGGTGGGGCAAAGAGATGTAGATGTAACTAACTGTCTTATTAAATAAGAAACACAGAAACAATGTAAAAGAGAAAGCCGAGAGGTCAGAGCTCAGAGCTAAAATCTCACCCTTCCACCTGCGGTGTCCCAGCTTCCCGAAAGAGAGCTACTTCCTGTCTGTACGCCTTTTTTATAGTATTATTGTTCTGCCTTCTCATTGGTTGTAAACCCAAACACGTGACTGCCTCGTCACTGTCTGAATGTACAGCCCCCTAGGTCTTAAAGGCATATGTCTCCAATGCTGGCTGTATCCCTGAACACACAGAGATCTATGGGATTAAAGGCGTGTGCCACCACCGCCACACTCTGTCTATGGCTCTAATAGCTCTGACCCCCGGGCGACTTTATTTATTAACATACAATCAAAATCACATTTCAGTACAATTAGAATACCACCACAAAGAGATGTTTGCTAAACTTCTCAGAAAAAGTAATGCAACAGTAGTGTAGACTGACCTTGAACTCCCATCCTCCTTCCCCACCGTCCAAAGTCCTGGGATTGTGAGCATGTGCCATCATGCCCTACTGTTTCATCTTTTCTCTGACATAAAATCTTACCCCATTGCTTCTTTCTCAACAGTTATTACCGATACACACAGATTATGGACAATTCCAGAGACTAATACTTTTTCTCCATGTTCTCTCAACAGCAAAACTAAACAGAAAAAGAAGGTGAATTTAATTTTTGTTCATTAAATTCCTTTTAGTTCCTGCACAGCTGTGAATCTCCATTAGACATTAGCGTAGCAAGAAGCCTTCTTTTACTGAGCACAGACTTCTTTACTTGAGATCATCCCTTTTCAGCAGAGGATTTGAAGCAGAACCTAGAAAAAAATAATTTCCACACTGTTAAAAGGTAAGAGCTTAAAATAAATAGAGGCCCAGAGAAAAGAACACATGCAAGAAGAGCCTGGAGTCCACACTCCAGGGCTTCTTTCTCATGGATTAAATGGCTTTTTAGCAATGAGCTAAGCATTACTTGCTATAATTTTGATGGATACTGTATGCATGCTCCCCCTTCGCCCTGGATAGAATATGGGAGGACAGGAAGCAAGTATGACAGAGTGTATTTATAAAGCCAAGTCAGGCCTGCCTCACCATGGACACTTAAATGCTATAGATAAATAATGCATACAGTGAAGCTCCAGTTTGGAATTGAATTAAACCCTGAGTTCAAATGTGTTCTCTCTCTGGTTATATCCACCTCATAGCCTAGCAAAATGTGTCAGTGAAGTTCAATATCAGTGGCTTAGAGGAGTAAGAAACAAGCCCCAGAGAAATAAAGTTTGTGTATCTGGAGCTATTGAGTCTTTGCCCTAGAAACAAATTTTCAGCTTGGAATAAGGATGCTCTGGCAGGCACCACACATTCCTTCTTCCAGCTGATTTGAGAGTGCTAAGATGGCCTCACAGAGGTGACTGATGACTGCATTCTGAACACCATTTGTGCAAGACTTAAGGAAGGTGCAGTAATCTGTACACTCAATGAACATGGGGTTTATTAGAAGCCTTGAGAAGAAGACCCATACCATAATGAAAACTGTCTAGAGAACAGAAGCTATCAAATACAGAAGAAACTTGGTCCTATTGATGTAGGACACAGATCCACTTGAGACATATTAGAAAGAGCTTTATGAAGGTGAACATTTATTAAATATAATATAGTAAAAAGTTATGGGCTATTTCTTATGCTAGAAATAGACTTTTAGATAAAGAAAACAGGGTAGACTAAGCTACAGAGGTTGTGAAAGGTGGACTATGAGGGAGGTGAAAAAAGCCAACATGCAGTCCATGGAGGATCACAATCAGTATCACCAGAGAGCTCACAAAAGTACATATTCTCAGCCCCAACCTTGACCTAAATTAGAATCTCAAGGACAGGGGCCATTCATCTGTGTTTTAGTAAGTACTTCAGGTTATTGTTATATATTTTAACCTTTGAGAATAGCTGTTGTAGAACAGGTAGGATTGGCCAGAACCAAGCATCAGGACTAGGTATGGAACTTCTATGTTTCCCTTTCTGATTCCTCTGTGTATGTATTTCATCAGGGCACCTCTTTCTGTACCCTAGCCTCTTCCTCTTATGGCATCCTTCATAAGGAGAGTTACTTGGGGTCTGTGGTTGTTTGAATGTAATTGGCCCCCATAAACTCATAAGGACTGGCACTATTAGGAGGAGTGGCTTTGTTTGAATAAGCATGACCTTGTTGGGGGAAGTATGTAGAGATGGGCTTTGAGGTCTCATATATGCTCAAGCCATGCCAAGAGTTTCAGTTCACTTTCTGTTGCCTGTGGATCAAGGTGTAGCTTCTTCTCTCTCAGCTCCTTCTCCAGCACCATGTCTACCTTCATGCCACCATGTCCTGCCATGATGATAATGGACTGAACCTCTGAAACTGTAAGCCACCCTTGTTGCATGAATCTTAAAAGGTCTTATTAATGAAAACAAACCTGGAGCCAGGTATTGGGGTGAACGCTGGAAGATCAGAGAAGCAGAACAAGCCACAGCCACCTCACCTTGCCAGTTCCTCAGCTGATCCTGTTTCTTCAGACTGGAAGATTCTGAGTCCTCATCTAAATGGGTCTCAGCTGAACTGCTGCTCAAAAGCCTAAAAGCTTAACCAGGCTCTAGTTCCTCGTCCTCACACCTTAAATAACTTTCTGCGTTCTGTCATCACTTCCTGGGATTAAAGGCTCTTGTTACCACGCCTAGCTGTTTCCAGTGTGGCTTTGAACTCACAGAGATACAGATGGATCTCTGCCTCTGGAATGCTAGGATTAAAGGTGTGTGTGCCATCATTTTCTGGCCTCTATATCTAGTGGCCGTTCTGTTTTCTGACCCCAGATAAGCTTATTAGGGTGCACGATATTTTGGGGAACACAGTATCACCACACACCCTATTAAATGTTTTCCTTTATAAGAGTTGCCATGGTCATGGGGTCTCTTCACAGCAATAAAAATCCTAACTGAGACAGGGTCAAAAAGATGTCTCAGCAATTAATAGCACTTGCTACTTTCACAGAGTATCTAGGTTCAGTAGCTAGCATCCACTTGGTGACCTGCCATCACCTGAAACTCTAGTTCCAGAATGTGACACTCTATTGTAACCTCTACAGGCCCCAGGAAAGAGCATGGTATACATACATACATACATGCAGGCAAAATACTCATACACATAAAATAAAAGTAAATAAGTCTTAAGAAAACTACAAGTTAATTATCATTTATCTGAAAGTCTGAATTCTAACTTGATCCAAATTCCGTTTATTTGGGCATTAATATGATACTATAAGTGGAAAATTCTAAGCTTGATCTCATGCGACATGTTGCTATTGAAACACAGTCATTTCCCCAAACTCTTTTCCCTTGATCGGCTAAGTTGGGCTGCTGAATTTGGACATTTATCCACACTAGTCTTCAGAAATCTATTTTATTAATGCCTCTGAGCAACTGAAATATAGGAAGGTCAGTGCTTTCCTGGGCTTGACTTCAGTAACTGTGAGCCATGAGATCAACAGTTTCAAACCTGTGATTCAACTGATTCTAACTGACAGCATCTCATACAGTATGGCCAGTTCTCAGCTTGGAAACAAAAGTTTGATAAGTGAATGAGTTTATGACTCATATGGATCCACATACTCTACAACCTCACAAGATGTTTTTACTTAATGTCAAAATGGCCTGGAGCCAAAACTGTATTTACTGGCAATTTGGTTCATATTTGAGAGTTCTGGATCATGATGACTGTCCCGGTAGGCCTCTAGATTTTTGATTTTAGATGCTTTGTGGGATATAGACTTGACTAGAGTGGGAAAAGATGGAAAGTCTATAATGGGTTTTATCAATTGATGATGATGAGTGTTTTGCTTTACAGGACTGATGACCAAACCTAGGCTTATATTTTTTCATGAATGTTCATAAGAGAAATTAGTTAGTAAGAGTATTTTCTAAATTGGTATGATGGAGCAACAAGTATTAAGATAACATGTTATGTAAACCATATTTATATAATCAGGTAGGTATAAAGAACAATTAAATGTTCAAACTGAATGACTTTGTGGGCAGGAATTCTGCTTAGTGTTTTCGCAATGTGTGTAGTCCCAGTGTTATTAGAAAATAAGGTTCTGCAACTGTAAAGTTTTATTTAAATAGTGAGAGTTAGCAGAATTAAGCACAATGACAAAAGGAAGGGGATAGTCCTTATTCTACATAATATAGAGTTAAATAGGGGTACAGACTAGCTTACCAGCAAGGATGACATAATGTGAATACTGCCACGAGAGAGAACTGATGCTCCTGGGTCAAAGGATTTCCTCACCAAATTAGGGTTGTGTAGTGTGTGTGTGTGTGTGTGTGTGTGTGTGTGTGTGTGTGTGTACATGTGTGTACCTATGCATGGGTATGTGCAAGGATACTTATGAATATACTATAGTTCCATTACAACTAGGCACATTACTTTTGAGATGTGTTCACCTCAAGTATTAATTGTCTGCTGTGGGTTTTGAGATAAAGTTACTTACACTTCTTCATTGGAAAGAAAATATTTAGATGAATTTTTATATTTTATACCAACACAGATTAAATAATGAAACAGTTTTCTGGTTCCTGAAAGTGTAAGTAAATGTATTGGACAAGATTTCTGTTCAGTTTTGCAGTTCAGACTCCCTTTTCCCTAATGATACATCTTCTGGGAACTTTCTTATTAACATATATTTATCTTGTAGGTTTTTCACATATGTCTATTTTAGCAATGCTCTTTTTGTTAGGTCAAATGCTACTGGATTGTGTTTTTGTTTATATTGTGAAGGATTGTAGTTTCTCCATACTCTGCCCTTACAATATGTAAAGCGTTCGTGCTGAGTAACTTTACACAACTTATCTCCTTATGTAAGAGGTGCTGCTACCATTGACATTCTTGAGATGACTGCTAGGGACAAGGTAGGCTAAGCAGTTTCCACTGGGCTCAGCTGTAACTAAGCACACCTTCCTACCTACTGTGTGTGGACTTAGCAGCTATTACTCTTAGCAATCCTAGCATATCTCAGTTATCTGCATTTAATACACACACACACACACATAAAGTATCTAGCTCTAGAATATATCCGTTTCCTTTTTCTGTCTTCAAATTCACTAATTGCTCTTTTTAGTTTTCTTTAAATACATTTTGGTTTGCTTCACATTTCCATTTTAGATATTTTATGTGTAATATTCCTTTCTCTTTTAGTATCAAAACTGGCATTCCATTAAGTTTGGCACGAAGCCACTGCCATATGAGCAAGCTGCAACCTAATTTAGTGTATAAATGAGCTGCAACTGAACTGCTTATATTCTTGCAATAAGTAGCCAAGTCTCTGCAAACCAAACAGCTGGGCTCTCAGCTGATCACAGCCTGCAGACTGCTCAGCGTGTCCAAATAACGCTTTACTTCATCCCATTCTTTTTGGATGCCACTTCCTGGTTCAGCTCGCTACCTGATTCATGTATCTCCTGTCTGCTTAAGTAAATGAACTGCTAAATCTAATCTGCTTAAAGTTGTTCTTGCAACTGTAATAAGGCTTGTTTAAACATAACACTGAGGGAAGCTTCCAGTACCTCACTATCACATGTGAATGTTCTCTTGATTATTGCTATTCCCATATCCTCTATTGTAAGTATTGTCCTCTCTTGTGATGAAGTAATTACTCAGAAGCACACAGAGCCATTAATTTCCAAATAATTAGATTCATTAGTTTCATTTAGTAATTTCTAGTTTTACTGAACAATAATAAGAGAATGTGATTTCTACTGTTTTCTACTTTCTTGGATCTTTTGAGGTTTACTTTCCTTTGAATAGAGAAATAGGGTCTTTACTGAAAGGGAAATACTTTTTAGAGTAAATGAAAACATTTGACCATGCCCAATAAATATCCAAGACTGTAATGTTTACATTGAGAGCCAATGAAAAGAAGGGAAAAAAAAAAGAAAAAATATTCTCTTTACAATGTTTATTGAAATTCATGATCAACTTAAATTCCATTTGTGTTAAACTTACACATTTTCTTTAGTTGTGCTTTTGTATGTGTGTAGACTATCTTTTATTGATACTTATTTAGTAGTTGTTTTAGAAATGGATCTATTATTATACTTCTCAATAATCTTAAATTTGAAGGTCCACCTTCTCAGAGGAGAAACTCCACCCCTACCCCAGCTCACCATTCTTCACCCAGAGGAGAATACACTATGGCATACAGTTCATTAGACTCTACTCACAATACAGTCTCTCACATTTGTTAAAAATCAAGATTTCTGCTAACGAATCACTGTTCTAACCATAAAAACCATCATTTTCAGGAATTGTTTGTCTGCCACAGTAAATTTTGAAATCTTTTTTTTATATAGATGTTATTTCACTAATGTATCTGAATTGTTTCTATTTTTGTATTTGCATCCTGCAATGGAATTCTCTTGAATTTGCACTCTGTTAGTGATACTCTAGAAAATGGGTCATGCTCGTTAAACTTTTTGAGGTGTACATAGCTGAAAATGTCTTCTAGATAATTTCGTACTTTAGTAGTACAATTTTGCTGAATATGAAATAGAAATTTTGCAATTCAAAACATATAGGAATTTATTTATATGATTCTTGTTATGTTGTAACCCTTTATAACATCAACCTGAGAGTTGTATTGACTGTGCTCTCTTTGAATACTCCAGCTTTTCTCCCTCTATTCTAGAAGATAAACATCCAGTGAGGGTGCTATGGAAGTTCTTTTAAACTTTTTGGAATTCTAACAAGACTTTCTGGACAGAAGTTTAGGGATGACACCTGAGAAAGTTTTGATTCCATTTTAACTGAGTGAACTGACTTTTCCATTTTATTTCAGCCAGCTTTCATGAATCTCTTTTGCTAACTGCTTTCCATTGTGCATGCTTCTCCTAACTCCTCTGAATTGACACTTGCCTTCTTCCACAGAGAGAAATAATGATATACTACAAATTTTATTGTAGATTGCAGGATATAGCTAATAATCAAATATTTGAAGGACACTTTTATAGCCTATATACTGCAGAGAAACAGAAGGACATATTGGTGTGTTCAGGTTAATTTCTTTGCATGTAATATCTTTATCACCTACCCTGCCCTTCTCGTAGAATTGAGCCAGAAGTGAAGCCAAACACTCTACTATTTCTCCCACTGACATCCCGTCACCCTCATATAACTTGTCCTGAAAGACCCTTCTTCCATGCTCCTTCTGATTCTATTGTCTTATAAGGATTTACAAAGCTTGCCCTTATTTAACCAAATATTGCAAGTCAGATACAACCTGACTCCAAACCTCCTTCTCCTTACTCTGGCACCCTGAGTTCACTGAGCTGAAGCTTCCTAAGAACGAAGCAAGAGAGACCGGATCAGGGCCTAGAGTGGTGGAGAACTTTTGTGATGGCACAGAGATCGAATACTGAACTTTTGAAAAGTCCTTTTCTCAGAATGTAATACAAAAAAGAAGCCTGGATCATTATTTGTTTGGTCTCCTGGGGGCCGGCTTTGAACTTGGTTTAAGTGCAGAGCAGGCACTGTGCAGAGTCAAGTCCTGGACTCCATCCCCTCCCATTGTCATTCATAGACATTCCTCTCCCACTTAATATCTAGTCTCTGAACTTAGAAATTCTTGATTTTTTTTTTTTTCTTTTTTTGTTACCTTGTTTTTATTTTAAGGTGTTTTATTAAAAAGTAGAGAAAAAATGTGTGGCTGTCTCAATTTCAATTGCATTGTTGGCATTTAATTAAGGAAAATTGTGCACATACTCTAAAGAAAAGCATCACAGAAATGTTTAATGAAATACAAACAATAGTACTTGTGTGGGCTCCTCTTTGCATTTACTATCATTAAACACAAAATCAAAGCATGAATCTCCCCCTTCCCGCCACAGAACTATTTTTCAAATCTGTTATGGGCACATTGTTCTGTTTAGAGTTCATTTATGCAGGTTGAGTACCTCAGATCCCAAAAGCCTAGCCCCAGAAACATTTTGGATATGAAAATATTTTCTTCTTTGGAACTTTGAAATATTTGCATATATGAAATAAGGAATCTTGAGAATGGAACCCAAAATTTCTTTAACACAAAATTCATTATCTTGCATATATTTTAAACACAGTTGGAAGGAAATTTTGTACAATATTTTTTAAAATTGTGTCTGCATTTGACTGTAATCTGTCACATGAGGTCAGATACAAAATTTTCCCTCTTGTAGGGTTAAAATTTACTGGCTTGGGAATATTTCAGATTTGCAGACTAGGGTTTTTCAACTAGTGAATATCTGAAGACTTTAGCATCAGTCTCAGAGAATAGAAATTCTTGGCACCATAGAGGTGAAATGCAGTTTGTTGCACAGATTGTTGAGTCAGATTCCCCCAGGTCCACATTCTAGTGCCTTTATATACAAACTGCACCTCTGTCCTAATTTCTAAACACCTGTATTTTCCATCACAGAATGCAGGAGATAAAAATGTACCTTCAATGTACAGACACGATGAAGGTTTAATGCAGGTATTGTAGGCAATTAATACAGCAAAAAACTGATGGGAGTATCTGACATGTTATAAATATTCAACACATGCTCTTTGCTTTTATTAAAAGAACCAGTTTTTACCTTGAATATTTAAAAAAAATCATATACAACTTAAGACACAATTCTGTGATGTTTGCCTGGATGTGTGTTCACTAGCCATTGTTCTCCATATTTCAGCCAAATTGTTTTCTGGGACATTATCAAGATTTTTTTTCTTTTTTAATTTTGATATTTGTCAGAGTTGCTTTTCTTTTAAGCTCTAAGCGACAGGAGGGCACTGTGTGACTTTCTCCTTCGCTTCTCTCTGCCATGTTGTGGAAGTTATGTTACTGAATATAAAGTTTTCATGAAATGGCTGTCATTTCCAGGATACTCACAGCAGTGATTAACCCAGCATGAAAAATGTATTGCCAAATACCATGATGAGATGTGTGCAAAACTTTAAAATGGCTTGCTTTCTCAACTCTAACCAATGCTCCTATTAGACAGAATGGGCCATAAGCTTATTGGGGGAGTGGGGTAGTGCAGAAATGCTTGAAAGATATCCTGTTTAAAGGATTCTTTATTCTTACTTGAGATAGGTGTTTCAACGATTGCCTTACAGTCTTGGTCATTTAGCATACAGCTCTCTGAGCCAAAGAGCTATGGGGAAGTGGCTCAGTCCACCTTTCCAGCTCTCCAGCACCACTGGTGGGTAAGGATAGCTGCTCTTAGGTTTCTAAGAAGCATAAACCAGAGTCTTGCTCTAGATAGATGGGTGGTTCTCAAGCTTCCTACTGCTGTGACCCTTTAATACAATTCTTCATGTTGCAGTGAATCCCAACCACAAAATTATTTTGTTAATATTTCATAATTATAATGTTTGCTACTGTTATGGTTTGTAATATAACTATCTGATATGCAGGATATCTGATTTGAGACCCCTGTGGCAGTCATGACTCATAGGTTGAAAACCACTGCTCTAGATGGTTGACAAGGTTATTGACTGACCTTGTTGGAGCAGTAATCTCCTGGTTTTAGTTCTGGGAACTTTGATATCCTGGTCACCTCCTTAAAAGTGAGTAATCTGGAACATTTGGTTACTCTACACAAAACTAAACTCACACTTTCTATAGAGAACCAGGTCTATGATCTTGGATAAACATGAGGCCTTCTAAGAGCAGACTTCCATTTTATGATATGATAATGTCTGCTTCACAGTGTTGTAAGAATAAGATGTTATGCTGTTATCAAGACTAGGCATGGTGATAGACTTGAGAGGCAGAAGCAAGAGAATCATAAATTTGAGGCCGGCCTGGGGTTGCACAGTAATACTCTATTCTACATTTAAACAACAACAATAATAGCATCATCAACAAAAAAAACTATCAACCAAACAAACTTATATGATACTGTGTGCTCTATGAGGTACTGTGTCAATGTCAGCTAATATTGTCATGAAAGCTATTGTTTCTTTAGCCCCCATGGGACTGCTTTGAGGATTCCATAATAGATATAGTTTTCAAAGGCATAAACCCTATATCCTCAAGTCTCCTTTTAAGCAATGGCAAACATGAATTCAAAGTGGATTGCCTAGAAGTGGTTAGAAAGATGTTGTCTTAGGAGTTTCCTTGCTGTGAATTACATCATGACCATGGTAACTCTTATAAATGAAAATATTTAATTGGGGTGGCTCACTTATAGTTTTAGAGATTCAGTCCGTTAACATCATGGTGGGAAGCATGGTGGCATGCAGGCAGATATGAGAAGTGGCTGGAGAAATAGCTGAGAGTCCTACATCTTGCAGGCAACAGGAAGTCAGTTGAAGCACTGGACAATATCCCAAGCATAGGAGTTCTCAAAACCCATCCCCACAGTGACACACATCCTCAAATAGGGCCATACTCACTCCAACAAATCCTCACATCCTAATAGTGTCACTCCATATGAAAGTATGGGGGCCAATTACATTCAAACTACACAGCTGTGAACTTGGGACCCAGGGGTTCTGGCTTGTGCTTTGGGAGTAGGTGCCCACTCAAACCTTTGCACATGGCCTTACTCAAACTTCCTGTTTTAAGTTCAGGCTTAAGGGCCATCAGAATCATTGACTCCTGGCCATAAGCTGCAGCACAGTTCAGGTACTGCCAATCCTTGGAGATGGAGGTAGTTTCCTAAACTTGATCTTTTTCAGGTCCTTTATAGTTTCTTTTTGATCACTTCACATATTTCTTTCATTTACTTGTCATACTATCTAATGATCTCACTTTATATTTCTGTGCCTTTGTTTCCACACTTTCTCTGAGAGTATTAAGTTGCATGAGAGATGTGAAGTTTGCCCAGCTTCTTAACTGTTTTAGTTGTCCCCTAGCATGGAAGGTTCTAAGTCAACATGTGCAAAGTGAGTAAGAAAACTTGGATTCATGATTATAGTCTTTTGGTCACATAACAAATTGGTTTCATATTTTTAAATAAGAAATAAACAAATAAATCAAATGACCTAAGTATAAATAACACGTTTCTTGACATCAACAATGTTTTATTTTCTTTCAAAATCAACTTTTTTTTTGTAGTTCTTAATGGGAAAACAAAAGGTTAGAACAACATGATCTTAAGTATCATTAGTCCAAGAAGTTGTAGAATTTTTAGAAAAAAGGCAGGGGATTTTAGATCAAACAGGAGGTTGAGAGGGTGAGGTAATCTGAAGCATGTATTGGACATTTAGTCAACTACTAGGTAGCACTCACAAACTGTTCTTTAATCTCACAGAGAGTTACTTCAGGTAAAATAAAAAATGTGGTGGATTGCAGCTTCTCGGTGCTAGTAAGTTGTTTGGGTGCTTCTTTACTTTTTTTAAAATTTTTTTCTGACTTCAGTTCAAACCAGACCTTGGGGATACTGGCTGGCACTAACATAGAAGGAACAATAGAACAGGCAATAGAAAGATGAAGAGAAGGGAGGGTGTGGGTAACTCCCAAATTAGGTCTCCTCCTTTGTATGATCTGCAGCAGATGTTAGCTGCTAAGCTCAAACAGCTGATCCTTGATTTAAGGGTAATTTGTTTATTATTATAGTAAACGGAGCCTGTAAATCTCCATTATAGACTGATGAGAACGGAAGACAACAGTCCATGCTGAAAGCCCCAAATGACTCACATTTTTCTAGCTTCTTTTTCTCCCATAATGTGAAACACTGCTAGGAAATATTGACATTTTCAGAGGCTTATAAGCAGTAAACAGTTCAAGTCCTGTATATTAAATGTGTCTTGAGTTATAGTTCCAAATAGAAATTGGGCTCCACTTTGATAATAACCAGCAGTAGGTTTTGCTAGGTCTGCATCTTGTCCCGAGGTCTTTGTTTGCTCAAGCTGCTTGTGAGCATCTGACACTACCAGCTTCCTATTCTCCTGAAGGCAATTAGGTACACCCGGTTTGCACAAGGCCCTTGCAAGCCCCAGTATAGCTATTTACTCAGCTGTAATCATTATAAATAAATTACTTCATAAATTTCAACAAATGAAATCGTGTTATTTTATTTTGTCTGCCTTGTCTCTTCTTTGTGCTGCCTAGTCACCAGTATGTCATTTACTTTTGCTTATTTGCTGGAATGAGATTTAAAAAACTCAATTAGTAACCAGGGGCATGGCTCTCTCCATCCCAGACTTTTGTTTTGCTGTGGGAGGGAAAACATTTTCAGAAAATAAAAACAGCAAAGGCACTGCTATAAAAGAATACTGTGGGTTAAATTTTTGGATCATGTTTTTCTTTTGTCAGGTAGATTGACAAACAATTTAATTTTTATAAAATAAAAATTTTGTAGTGGTGATGTGCTTGATATCCGAGCACAAGTGCATGCTGCCACTGTCATGACTCCATAGAATATTCAGAGTACTTTGTGTCTGTCTGAGTTACTGTTCTGTTGCTGTGAAAAGACACCATAACTAAGGCAACTCTTAAGAAAGAAAGCATTTACATATGAGGAACCATTCTGAAAGATGTGTCAATATATGGTCTCATTTTGCAAGTATAGAGTATATGCTAAGTATATATAAACTAAGGTGACTCTAGTGTCAGGAGGCAGTCTGGTTACTTGAGCATTGTGTGTGCAGCTCATCAATGACTAAAATGGCATTATGTAGCACAAACCTATAATGTCATTACTAATAAGGTAAAATTATATGGACATTTGGAACACATATGGAAAACAAAATATGTGCTTCCTTTACTATTTTCAAATTCCTCCACTTTTCCACCATTGCCTTCTTTTGAGAAAAAAAGCAATATTCATGCCACACCAATTTAACTACTTAATTCCTAATTTTGCTGTTTAATTTTGGTTGTTTTCTATATGATCGATAGATACATGATCGATAGCAATTTATCTAGATTGATTTTATTATCCAACTTAATCTCAATCGCATTAAAAACTCTGCAATGTTTCCCATGCTTGTGTTGGTTCTATAACAAATTATACAGGTGTCCACCTACCTAGATTTATAGCTTTATCTAGTTAGTTTACTATCAAGGGGTAGTTGTAGCTGGAGTTATCTCCTGGTCCTGCCTGGACCACAGTCAGGACAAATCTCTCTCACCCGCCAATCCTGTAGCTGCTCAGACCCAAATAAACACACAGATGCTTATATTATTTATAAACTGTATGACCGTGTGGCTCAGGCTTCTTCCTATCTAGTTGTTATATCTTAAATTAACCCATTTCTATAAATCTATACCTTGCCACGTGGCTTGTGGCTTACTGGTACTTTATATCCTGCTACTCATGGCAGTGGCTGGCAGCATCTCCTGATTCAGTCTTCCACTTCCCAGAATTCTTCTCTCTCCTTATCCTGCCTACATATACTTCCTGCCTGGCTACTGGCCAGTCAGCATTTTATTTATCAATCAATCAGAGCAACACATTCACAGCATCCCCAGCAGGTAGTAGTAGAAGAAACAAGAGATCCAAATAGGAAACACATTAAGCTATAATTTACCTACATTATTAATTTTGCTGTGCTCTTTATTTCTTTATGTGGATTTGAACTTCTATGTCATGTTCTTCCACTGCAGCCTGAAGAACCCCCTTTATTATTTACAATAGGTTACCAATGCCACAGCAAATCTTTCTCTTTTATCTGGGAACATCTTGGTTTTTGTTTTTTAATTTTAAGGACATTTTTCTCAATAGTTATTTATCAACCAATTTTTAATTTTTTTATTAAATTTTTTCCTGATACAATATATTTTGACCATGTTTCCCCTCCCCAATGCCTTCCAGTTCCTCCCCACCTCTCTCCCACCCAACTTTATGCTCTTTCTCTTTCAAAAACAACAAGAGAAACAAACAAAAAGAAACACAAACACTAAAGGCAAGAAACAAGCAAGCAAGCAAACAAACAACAAAACCCCCACAAAAATGAAAATTAAAACAAAAAGGCAAATAAGAAAAAAATACAAAAATAAAGTAAAATGAATAGAACAATATCTTGCTTAACGAACATTAGAGAAAGTTCTTGTGGCTGATGGAAGTTTACAGAGAGATCTACAACTGGACAATGTATAGACAGTAAATGGCTTTAGAGCACTCAGTCCTGAATGAGATGCCTTCATCAAATCATTAATTTATAAATGGTCAAAAAGCTCTCTTGGCTTCACCTATGAATCTAAGGATTTATTTTTAAATCAAACTATCTTAACCAGATTGGCTTATCTCATGATATTTAACAAGCATGTAAAACTCATGCATGCCATTGGAAGCCCTATTCTAGAAGGAAAAGAAGCTACATGGAAAGTGTATGTGCAGATCGCTCTGAGACTGACTTGGCCTACATTTACGGAACAATGACTCTTCATATCTAGTCCATCAAACGACTGAGTTTAAACTCTGATTAACCCAGACACGGATAAATTACTTTCATCTTGACTCCAGATGGCAAATGTACTTGTGAATTCTGGTACTTGACTGTGCTGCCATTCTATTAAGGTTGCATGCAGCTGCTAAGTGGTGATGTTGTGTTATATGCAAAATGCCTGCAGTGTGAAAAATTATTTTGAGTATAAGTTCAACGTATGGGACTGCTGATATCTAGACCCAGACAGGGTAATTCTGTTAAATTTGATCTGATAACTGTCCCTAACTGAACAATTAACTTAGTCTGATGCATCAATTATATGAAATATCATTTCATCAGTAGCTAGTTAAATTACACCATCTCTTGATTTTTTTTTATTCTTGAGCCAAATCTCCTGTAGCCCTTGTTGGACTGAACTTGTTATATAGGCAAAGATGGTCCTGAACTGCTGATTGTCCTGACTTTACCTCCAGAGTGCTGGGTTATAGGTACGTACCTCCATATCCATCTCCAAAATGTTCTGAATCAAGTAAACTCATATTTTATATAAGAAATTTACAATATATCCCATTAATTCATTGATTCCTTAATGGATATCCATTAAATGCTTTCTGTAAACCAACAGTTCTCCCTCATGCTGAAAGATAGAAACAAACAAACAAATTAAGGATCAATAAACAAAGCTTTATCTTCTTTTATTTTAATTAACAATTCCATACAATATAATCTGATCGAGTTTTCTCCTCCCCAATCCTCCCCAACTCTCCATCCACCCAGCTCTAAGGCCTATTCTTTCTCTCTTTAGAAAACAAATGAAAAACTCAGAAAATCTGACACCAAAATTAAACACACACACACACACACACACACACACACACACATATACACACAAACACACACACCACACACACTAGAACCCATAAAATCACAAAATCAGAAACAATAATATACAAGTAAAAAAACCATAAGACAAGAAAACACCCTAACAAAGCAATATGAGACAAAATATCTACAAAAATACCATTGAGTTTGTTTGTTTTGGCCATACACTGCTGGACATGAGGCCTGCCCTTAAGTGTGGTTAACATACCCAGCAAGACTCCACTGGAGAAAAAACATTTTCTTTCTAACTGGCTATCAGTTGGAGGAGGCATCTTAGTCAGGGTTAGGAGCCAGTGTCTACTTCCTTCTCTCCTCACTAGGACCCTGTCTGGCTTGAACCAGTACAGGCCTAATAAAGCTTTATCATCTATTTGTATCAAAGCTCCTAGAGAAATGGTAGACACAACTTTGAACCAATATTTAATGAGAGATTAATGAACCATATTTAACTACAATTGTCCTATGGAGTTACTTTGTCCAGTGTGGCAGCTACTAGCCACATGGACCTGTTTAAATTTAAACTGATATGCTAAAAGTTAAATATCACTTTGTCAGCCATATTATCTTCATTTTTGGTAGTCAATGGCCACATTTGTTTAGTGTAGTGGCTCTCAATCATGGGGTTGTAACCCCTTTGTGAGTCAAACAATCTTTTCACAGGGGTTGCATATCCTACATTATCAGATATTTATATTAAGATTTATAACAGTAGCAAAACTACAGTTATGAAGTAGAAATAAAAGTAATTTTATGGTTGGAGGTCACCACAACATGAGGAACTATATTAAAGAGTCTCAATATTAGGAAGGTTGAAAACCACTGGTCTAGTAATTACCATACTGAACCATACAAATGTGGAATAATTTTTTTTAAAGATTTATTTATTTATTATGTATACAGGAGAGGGTGCCAGATCTCATTACAGATGGTTGTGAGCCACCATGTGGGTGCTGGGAATTGAACTCAGGACCTCTGGAAGAGCAGTTGGTGCTCTTAACCTCTGAGCCATCTCTCCAGCCCACAAATGTGGAATAATTTTATCTTCACATAATATTCTGTTTAGCACTGCTGGTATGGAAGTTGGAAGGAAAAATACCTGATAACTTTTTTATGTTAAAAATTAATTTCAGGCACATTTTATGAGCTAGCTAGTTTTTTTTTATTACAACAGACATATTTATGAAGGGGAAAAAACAAAACAAAACAAAAAAACAAAATAAAAAAACCCCAACAACTTCAGAAACAGCCTTTACAAGCTTTGAGGTTAACAAAAGACTGAAGATAATTAGAAATATTCTTACCTTAGTTGTTATCATTTTCTTTATAGGGAACACTAGAAAGGCAAGAGTCAATGCCAATGAATGGTGAGGGTTATTACAGAATCTTCTCACTCTTCACCAAGTTCATTTTCCTCACTGAGTTTTTTTCAGTGTGATACAGTTAGCATAGTGCAGCTTGCCTGACTGAACATAGTCTCATTCTGAACGGTGCTCATTCCGTGGTACAGGTGGCCATGACAGCTAGATTTCCACCAAAGGAAAGCACAATGCAGTGACCAGACCTTCCATGGGATGTGTAATTAGCCTATGTTTTGAACCCTTTTAAAAGCCAACTTCTGTTCCACAACTTCTAACATGCAGAAGAGGGTACCCCACAGCCACATACAATGAAGAAAAATAAGAAATGATCAAGTCTCTAAGAATGTGCACACTCAGCTGGCCTAGTCATTAGCCTGGAGCTAATCATTGCATTTGAGGTTTCTCTGTTATAGCAGCTAAGATGACCCCAATGTATGTGAGAACAGATGCAGTCTTAATCTTGCATAGAAACTTTCAGAATTATATACCAGAAACAGGGCTTTTTGTTTTGTGCTCTGGATTGTAAATATTTTATAACCATTGAATATTATTTAGGAAAATAAACTCATAACACTTTCCCTGAATAAACCATCAATTTTATCCCCAACAAAATTGCTTCTGATTTTCATGCAGCTCTTACCTTGGGTGGATTCCCTAGAAGTAACATCTGAGTGAGGGATTATCTTACATTTATGGGGACGTTTCAAAAGAAAAGTGTAAAATGCTTAGGAAAGCTGACTAAGGAGAGGGAAAGGGCCAGGAGAATCATGGATTCTGCTGTAATCTAGCTTTGGCTTCCCTGCACAGGGAGCTCTAGAGTAGAAATCATCCTGCTGAGAACCCAGCAGGGTGCCTATGGGATCTGAGTTTTGACATTCCTCATTTGTTGAATGATGGGACCTTTCAGGCATTTCCAGGAGGCTAGGCATTACTCCAGTACTCTGCAGTAGAGAGTAGCTATGAGCTGAGCAGCCAATACTACCATGGCTGAAGTAAGTGAGGTCATCTACATAGTATACCAGCATCCATTACAGCCCTTACCATTAAAATATGTGAAATTAGACTCTGGGGTTCCCATTAGATTAGGTTGGTGGGTAATGTTTCACAAAAAGGGAAATGTTTTTTTGACTCCAAATATGGTCAGTAGTTTTCCAAAGGAATTCTCTAATGGGGATGCTAAAGTTCAGAAAGTTGAGATTTAATACTGTGTATTTGTATTTGATAGATATAAAATAGTGAGGAGTTGCTCTGTATAATAAAATGTAAAAGAACAAAGGATTCTAGGTACTATTGTTCTCAGGAACATCACAAAACGGAGTCCCCAATTCAAACAGGAGATACAATGTGTGGTGGTACAAGGCTAGATAGCCTGAGAATCAAGTTTTCTCAAGGACATGCTAAATGACAATGAGAAAGATTCTTGATTTCCCTGTTCCTCAGTTTTTATGCTGGTTACATAAGGATAATGAGGGACAAAAATAGCTACTGGTTGTTAGGTGGTCAAATACTACTATGAATGAATAATTCTTTAGAAAATCACTTGGGACACAGTGGGAGACCCAAGGGTGACTCTTAAAGCAAAACTAAGTCTTGAAATGGAACAAGGGAGGCAAGGCATGGTAGGGACAGAACAGGAGGGTATGATGGTTACAGAAGCCCTTTAGCAAGTATTTCAGAAGGAAATCTTATTTCTAACAGTGAATGAATTTGGCTTATATTCTTTGTGCCTCAGTTTCCTCATGTTTACATTTAGAATTTTCTCATAGAATTGAGCTGAAAATTAAGTGACATAATTCTTCTAAGATTCTTAGTAGTATCTATGTCATATTATAGTTTCAATAAAATATGTGGTGATATTTTATTTATGTTCTAACAAATAAAGCTTGCCTGGGTCAGAGGACAAAACCAGTCACTATATTAAACATAGAGGTTAGCCTTGGTAGCACAGGCCTTTATTTAATCCTAGCGTTCGGGAGCAGAGATTCACTGGGATCTCTGTCAGTTCAAGGCCACATGGGGAATAGAGCCAGGTGTGGTGGCACATGCCTTTAATCCCAGCACTAGTTAACCATAGAGGTCTGGAGGTCTGTATAGACAGATAAGAAGTGATAGAGTTGAGCAGAAAGAGGAAGTGATGTAGCTGGGCAGAGAGATAAAGTAAGATGGCAGGGCACAGAAAGGTATATAGGTGTGAGTATACAGGAAGTAGCTCTCTCTTGAGCTGAGGATTTCCAAGCTGTAAGAATATGACTGGCTTCTTTCTGCTTCTCTGATCATTCAGCTTGCACCCCAATATCTGGCTCTGGGTTTTTTATTAATAAGACCTTTTAAGATTTGTGTTACAAGTGTTACAAAAATATGTTGTTATTCTTCCACATTAAAAGGTGTGGAGCTTTCTCAAAGAATTAAGAGCATTTCATTGGGTTTGTTTCAGTGCTTGATTATGATATGAGTGTGAATCTATAGAAATATATAAAAGCTGAGCTAAGAATTTGCTACTGTGTAAAAGTAATATAATTTACCTTGGTCCTGTAGGCAGCACAGGACCAGTGAATATTAAATATGATTCTCAGAGTAGTAGCAGTTAGCTCATGCTGTGTAACAAAGTAAGCTATAAATTAGTGCCTTAAAATGGAACCCACTGGACTGGCTCAAGACTGAGTAGTCTGAAGATTTGTGCTTGGATAAGCTGATAAATTCTTCAGGTGTCACAGAAGCCCCTTCATGATTACGATTGTTTCCAGTCATATAGGAATCTCTCACTGCTCACTGCTCCTCTACCCTGTGATCTCATCCACTGGTAGGCTACCCCAAAATTGTTAGCCTAATAGATGCAGGGATCAGAGAGAAAATAATCGCACAATGATTAAGACTATGGGGTTAGAGCAGCACAGTCTGGCTTGAGAAGCATTTTGTTGATCAAAGTAAACCATAAGGTCTACTACCCCCATTGAGAGTGCATGGACTTGGTGAAGTTACAGCAGAAAGATCACGCATACAGGATGTGATTAATGGAGGCTCATGATGACAAGAAAATAGTAAACTGCAGGAGTCAAGACATTCGTGGGAGTGGGCAGATGCTGCAGCTATACCATTGGCATTCATATCAGGGTTCAGTGTGTGTAAGGTCCCGGTGAACTTGTTGGAGGAGAAGGTGAGGAAGTTCTCTCAGGAAGTGTGTAAACTCCAAAGTGAGGACCACCCATGCCTCACTTCTCTTTCCTGTGCCCTGACTTCTTACTTGCAGATATTTCTATGATTATTGCTGGGCCTATTAGACAATATGGCCTTGAAAAGTCTGGGTCAATTTGAAGGCAAAGAGTCCTTATTATTCTACATGATTTAAAAAAGTCATAAGGTACCAAGTCAGGAAAAGTTGTTGAAATGAAAAAGGAATTTTAGTATATAAAATTGGAACATTCTCAATAGCAATACCATCAAACCCTTATATTAATATTATATCTATTCAGGAAGTCAAAAGTAAAATGCAACTACATTTTAATTTTATTAAATAAAAAAGAAAGCCAAAGAATTGACGGAATCCCAATAGATGTACTAAAGTAAATAGATAGCATTGATGGGTGCTGCATTTTTGATAAAGTACAAAGTAATATTTGAGCCTTACATTACACCATATGTTTGATATAATTTATATAACTATTGATTTCCAGATAAATACTGTTAGTATAGGAAGTATATTTTATTAAAGACCCCTAACCTGTAAGACAATAATTGATTGACAAGCCTATGTTTTACTGGTATTGAATCGAGGGGCCAAAATTTAAACATTTTAGGTTTTCTGGCTTCATTTTCTTACTTTGATAAAACACTCTGACCAAAATCAACTTAGGATGTATTTACCTTTCAGGTCACAATACATCATTGAGGGGAGCCAGGGCTAGAGCCATGAAGGAACATGGCTTGTTGGCCCACTTTCTGGCTCATGGGTAGCTAACTTTCTTACACATGCCAGGAACACATGTTCAAGAAATGACACTGTTCACGCTTGCCTGAGCCCACCTTACATCAACTAAGATCCAGAAATGTCTCCACACCAATCTGATAAAGACAACTACTCAGTGAGATCTATTTTTTTCCAGATGATTCTAGGAGGTGTTAAGTTGACAGTTGAAGCTAACAAGGACACTGGGTTTCAAATCAAGCCCTGAGTACAAATCCAGATGTATAACTGCAGCCCTGTTAGTCTGTAACCAAGATGATCATGCAGAATGACTGCAGCTGGGTTTTCCTCTAGTGTCACAGATTAGATGTAGATAAAATCATTTGAGTGGTGGTGAAGCTTTACAGTTGGTAGTTCATGCCAGGAATATGGCTGACTCTTTGTCATTAGATAAGCCAGGCCTGTTGCAGCTAAGAGGAAGTCACTTTTATTCCAACAGTTACATTCTTTCTTTATGTTCCTCTCTGGAACAAACTGTGGGATGCGCTGATCTTGTCTCTTCCCAGGAATGTACGTATCTGGTGAGTCCACCCATGCATAGGGTTCTGCAGCCTTGTGTCTGTGCCCCTTTCCTTTAGTCTCACGGCACCTTGGGGCTGATTTTAATATCCTGGGACAGAGGTGGTCTAGAACATCTTGCCTGAATCCCACACACCTCAGCTCTTTGAACAACATACTATTCACTCAATAAATAGACGTTTAGCTGATCAATGGTTTGTTGCTCTCAGCTTTTCTTTCTATAGGTGCTTTGAAAGAACTATTATTTTTAAATCACCACAAATAATAAATTAATTTTATCTTAAAAGTGGGATAAAAATGTAAAATTTAAATATCTGACTTTTCCTCCCCTGTTGGATAACTATTGTTATCTGTAAATGGAATAAACTGAACTATCTGTTCATTTGGGCTGCCCAGAGGTTGAATTCAAGAGGAAAAATAATTAGTGTTAGGTTCATCTAGAAAGGGAGCCAAGTTCTACAGTGTTGGGAAGGAACGGGTAGGGAAGGGAAGGGAGGGAAGAGAAGGGCAGGGGAGGGAACGGGACTGAGAACATCTGGGGCTTATCCCTGCAGGAAAAGACTGCATCAAGGTGGAAAACATGCCCTGTTATCTCCTGCCTGAGAGGAGAGGGGCCTGAGGTTTTCAACTGCCGCGAGCCTTAGGTCATAGCAGTATGAAGGGACTGCAAAGGGAAGGGATTCTCCCCAGTCAAATTTCGGAGTGAAGAGATATCCAGAGTAGAGCTGCTTGTAAGCTGTGCAGAGAGCTTCCGAGCTTCAGAGCTGTATCTTTAGTGAGTCTTCCCCCACCTTGGATGAGCTTTTCTTTGACGTAGCCGCTTTTGAGTTCTCCACATACCTGTAAGTAGCCCCTCACTCATGTTCTTGTTAGTAACCACAATAAAAACTCATGGTTCACAAAGCTGGACTTAGGTGCAGTCATTACTTTGGTCGATTGTGGGGTTCCTTCCTTGGGTAAATAGATGTGTGCTTTGTGTCTCCCCTGGAAAAAAATCTGTCACACAATAGTCTACAGCTTTAAATCTTTCAACCTCAGCCTCCAGAGTTCAGACTAGACCAACATGCTAGGTAGGGTCAAAAGTGTTTTTTGTTTTTTTTCTCCTAACTGTTCATATTCTTTAATGAAAATAAAACAAAATATAAAATAGATTTGTATGGGGAAGGAGAGATGGCTCAGCAGTATGTACTGCTTTTGCAGAGGATCTGACTTTGGATCTTAGCACCTTATCTGGAGACTCCTGCTCTAGGGGCTCTGACAGCCGCCCCTGCCTTCTGAGAGAAACTACATGCAGACATACAAAAAAAGACATACAAAAAATTACATGTACAGATCTTTGAAAATGGGGATCTGGAATATCTGGAGCTGGAAGCCTATGTATGGCCCCATATTTTTTTTTTTCCTGTTGCTTTAACCACCAGCCCAGAGAACCTCTCAGAAACAAAGGGGCCTCTGGTAAAACAAAATAAATACATATTATTCAGTCATTGAGGATCTTTCCAGTTGTACTACTACGGTTGCCATTTTTGCATCTAGTTGCTTTCTGCCTTCTGCCTTCTGCTGGTGCCTTTTTCTCTTAAAACAAATATTTTAAAACTCATGAAAAATCATTTGATTTTTTTTTTTGTGTGTGTGTGATAAGAGAGGAAACAGTTTTAAGTCGGGAGGGGGGGAGTCTCATGGGGTGGGGAAGCACAAGAAAATGTTACCAAACAGTCCATTGGGTGGCTATTTAAAAGGAACAGTGACCATCCAGAGTAGGGTAGCCATAGCAACAAACCTGAATATTATGCCTGAGAACGAGGACCCACTGGAGGAGGGGGGACAATGCTGAGCGCAGGGGTCTCTAGCAAGCAGGCTTTCTCAGCACAGCCCTGTCTCACAGACTGGAAAGGAACAGCTCTAGCTGAAGCCTGAGCCTCCTCAATGAACACAGAGTATATCTATAGCTTTGGCAACCTCCTTAGAGAACTGAAAGTTGGCTTCCTTAGAGATAACCTAAATGGAAGCATATTTTTAAAAATATCTTTGATCAATTTCACATTGTGAGGAATTTAAAAAAAAAAAAAAAAACAACAAAAACCAGACAGAAGACCACATGGAAGCTGTGGGTGGGAGCTGTGATTGTGCCTTTTCAAGCAGTTCCTTCGACACTGCTACGCATTTGGACTCTGATCATATGATATTCACATGAAGTGGCAGAAGCTCCCTGGAGTCAGGACGGTGCCTGCCTAGCCCCTTCTGTCCGGCTGGTGTACCAGCTGCAGTGGGAGTGGAAGCTGGTGCCTTCCAGCTGCTCTTTGTAGAGACATGCCTCTCCAGGAAATGTTTAGGAAGCCCTACTCTGATCCAATGACGGGTATGAAACCTCGGCCTCTTGCCTCAATTCCAGGATATTACGTGGTGCCTGTCAAATTTACCTGTGATATCAGCCTCAGATCATAAGGGACTTGTTTCCCGTCTTGTTTTCCTCTGTTCTATTTTACATCCCTCAATTCCTTAAAGAATTCTTTGAAGTATTCTCAATTAGGAAAACGCTTGTTGGATGATCTCATTTTGGGAATTGGCTCCTGGGTAACCCATTCTAAAACTGACATCTTGGAATTCATACTGCGAGCAGGGCTGAGCCAATCTGGTTTCTATCTGTGTTCCATTGCAGGGGAACTAGTGGGCTTGCAGTCTCAGGGCAAGTGTTATACAATGATAGAGTTGCTGGCTTGTGTGTACATATGATTTTGACCATCTGAACCTATATCTCTACCTTCTCACTCCTATTTCACTTCTGTCTGTTTCTTGCCAGCTTCTCCTGAGATCACACCATCAATACATTACAACAACAATCTTTCCCATAAAGGAATATTTCCTAGGCAGCCTCACCCAACACATACTCCAATACTTGAGGGAAAATAAGGATATGTCCCATGTAATTCTATGGAATCCACCTGAGTCTATTGACTTCTGTTCCAAATTACTCCAAGTCACTTTTCATTGGATTTTCAAAAGATTTCTGGTGACAGAGAGCTCCTTGATGCTACAATCTGAATTATGTTATCTATTGAACTAAATGACCTCTAGGGCAGAGACCAGCTCAGTTGTCTTTGAAGAGCTAGTGCTATATTCACCATGTGCTTGGATTTGGGAAGGAATGAAAACAGACAAAAGAATAGATTTTATGGTTGGGTGGGACAGATTTAGGCATCACCACAAAACTTCAGATTGTATCTCTATAAGAAGGGGTTTTTCATCCTTTAGTTTTTCTGTCACTTTGAGGCCACTTCCTTGTAAAGTTCTGATCCTTCCTGCCAAATAGAGGCCCTGCTTAGAGTTGCTTTTCTGGACTTGGACATCTATCTATCATGTCCTTGCCTGATAGGGCCATCTTCTCTAGAGGTGCTTAGGAGGCTAGCCTTTTGTCTCCTAACCCCTCAGAGCCAGTCATTGGTTAACTTATGATGCTGGGATTATAAAGTCTCCATATTGGCCTCTAACTGGAACCATACTGTGGAGAAATTCACTATATAGCTATGTAGGGAGGCTGATTCCAGCTGAGACCACATTGCTCATCAGCTCTTTTCCAGTTCTCTCCTGTTCCCCATGGTCTCTTGCCAGTTTCTCCTGGCACCACTCCCTCAATGAATCCTTTGAAACGAGTTTACCTGTGAAGCTTTGTACAACATTCATTGTCACACTGGCAACTCAGAACAGGGAGGGCAGGGGGAGCAGGTGGAGCTGGGGAATGAATACCATTGATAATTTGGTCCATGGTAAACAATTTAGAGTTCTTGGTGTAGGAAAAGTTGCATTTCATTCAGTTTTCCAAATATGCCTTCAATTTATGGGAACAAAGAGAAAGGCTTTTAGTGTGTTCTTTTCCAAGAAATTGGAGAATTGTTTTCATCTGTTGGTTTCATTTGCATCTATGTCCTTAGTGTTTGAGACAGGGGGTCCTCAAGTATTTGTTGAATATGGTTGAACAGATATCTCATTGGTAGACTTTTCTATTTCTGAGCACACTTGGGATACAATAAATATATTAAAATGGCAGGCTTAAGGGACAAAAAAGATTAACCTACTTTTAGCTTTATTAACTTTGCTTCTGCAATCTTTCTGGTGAAGTGGGGCAAGTCTTATTAAATGCTAATTATCTCCCCTATTCTTTTGTATTTTGCTTGTTTCATTCTTGAGGGTGTGTTTGTCATGGGGAAGTTAACTTATTCAATTCAAATATTCATCATATGTGAGCTCAAAACTATAACTGAATTCTAAATGCCACATTGAAAGCTGATTTTGACATTTATTCAAATCAATGGAGGTTTTAGTTTATTAGGAGGACTGTGTAGTACTGTGCCACCTATGGAATCCAGCAGGCTCTGCTTGATTTAAAGAGCAGGCTAGAATACCAGGGTGTTGTGGATATTGCTCCGAATAAATAAAACAGTGATTGGCCAGTAGCCAGACCGGAAGTATAGGCAGGACTAACAGAGAGGAGAATTGAGGGAACAGGAAGGAGAGGGAGAGACTACCTAGAGCTGCCACCATGACAAGCAGCATGTGAAGATGCCAGTAAGCCACAAGCCATGTGACAAGGTATAGATTTATAGAAATGGGTTAATTTAAGATATAAGAACAGTTAGCAAGAAGCCCAGCTACACCAGGGTCTTTGGACTTTAGATGAGGTTATGTTTGACAATGGTTTCACTAATATCTTTATTAATGACAACGTTTACACAGTTCCTGACAGATGAGAGTAGGATGAAATGAACTGGGAAGTGTCATGCCAATATTTTACGCATAGAATATGTGTCTTTTGATTTCCTCTGTACTGCCTCAATTAGTTGTCAAAGTTGGAAATTAGAGCAAGTTCAATATTTCAATGTCATAGAACTCAGCTTTTGAGATTAGTAATATTTTAACTCAATTTTTGTTTTAAGGAAGTGATGAGCAGTTGTAAGCATATTCACACTGATGGGTCACAGAACGCTTGAACTATTGTATTGTGAATCTACCACCCTGTCTCACACCCTTGCAGCTGCATCATTTTATACACACACACACATTTTACCACATCTGTGTGATTTTTTTTTATCCATCCTAATGAGCATGATGTGATATCTTGCTGTGGTTGTAATTTGCACTTCTTTGATTGTTAGTGGTATTGTACATATTTTTGTGGTTATTATTTTTAACCATATATAAGTATCTGGGAGAAATAATGATTCAAGTCCTTTACACACTTTTAATTGGGCTGTTTGATTTTTTTTTTTTTGGCAGATGGGTAGAAAAAGTTCTTTATACATTTTAATTTTATCCTTTATCAAATACACAATTTGCAAATACTCTCTCTCATTATATAAGCTTTTTTCCCACCATGTTGCTTGTGTCCTTTACATTTGATATATAGTTTTATTTGTCCAGTTTTGCTTTCCGTGTGTGTGTGTGTGTGTGTGTGTGTGTTTGTGTGCGTGTGCGCGTGCGCTTATGTGTATACATGTGTCTAAATCCAGAGGACAATCTTGGTATTCATTCTTCCAGTTCACCCACCTTGTAAAGACAGGGTCCCCTCATTGGTCTGAGACTCACCAAGTAGGAGAGGTTGGATTTCCTTCAAATCCTCTGGATCTGCCTGTCTTGTTGGTCTTCTAAACCTTGGGATAATAAACAGGAACTGCCATGTCCAGTCTAGTTTATATGTGAGCTCACAAAATTTTATGTGGGGTTTTAACCAATATTTACTTCTAGGTTCTATAGATTTCAGCTCACAGTTGGGTCTTTCATCTATATTGATTTTTTTTTTGTAAGTATGTTGGGGAAATACCAGTCTCACCTCATTCTCTTTCATATGGGTGTTCAGTTTTGCCAGTACCAATTTTAAAGAGATTTCTCTTTTCTCAATAAGTTGTCTTAGAACCCTTGTCAAGTGAGCAACTTGACTGTACACACAAAGGCATTTTTTTCTAGGATTACTGCTGTTTTCTTGTCTATCTTCATGCCAGGATTTTGCTAAATTAATTCCTGTCACTTTAAATATGCTTTGAAAGCAGGAAATGTGATTGTTTAACTTTTGTTCTTCTTTTCAACATTAACTTATGTATTTGAGATTTTATATTAATTTTGAGATGGATGTTTCAATTTCAACAACAACAACAACAAAAGTACTGGTATGAATTCAACAGTGATGTATTTAACAGTGAAGTTCTGTAATACCCCAGTATTGTTCTTTGTGCTTAGGATTGCTTTGGTTATCTGAGGCTTCTTTGCTTCCATATGAATTTTAGGATCTTTTTTTTCCCTACTTCTATGAAGAATGACATTGGAATTTTGATAGCAATTTCATTATTGAGTCTGCATATATATGCATTTTATAATGTTAATTGTCTTAGTCTGAGAACATTGGACAGATGTGCATCTTCTGTTTTCTTTGCTTTCTTACTTCTGTGTTTTGAAGTTTGCATTGTATAGTTCTTTCACCTCCTTGGCAAGGTTTTATTCACACACACACACACACACACACACACACACACACACACACACGAAGTTATTTTAAGTGTTATCATTTGCCCATTTCTTTCTCATCAAGTTCATTATGGATATATAGGAAAAATAACTATTGAGTTTTTAATCTGGGTGATATATAGATGTCACATTTCTGGCTGAGCTTTCCATGGTTCCTTGTTCTCTACACTTAAATCAGTTGTGGGTCATATACTGAAAAATGAAATTTCTCTCACGAGGGTTGAGAGATGCACTAATCTATGAGTATAGAGATAAGTCCTTAGGAGTTGGCTTAATATTATATCCACTTAGCAGAATAATTGTAGTAGTTTTTCCCCTAGGGTCTATGTCCTGTCTAGCCACAGGTACTTGATCCTAATAATGTTGCCAGGTATCAGTTATGTTTTATGGAGGAAGCCTTAAATCTAACCAGAAAGGGGTTGGTTACTCCAATGACATCTGTGCCACTGCTGTACCCATGGACATGTCTTGCCAGGCCAGTCTTTATATTCTTAGCTATGAAAAATGCAAATTTACACTTTGAGGTTTCTTCTTAACCTGGTCATAATGGGTAAAATTAAAAATAACTTACATTAAATGCTGGCATGGATGTAGGGGAAAGGTAAATAATTATTCACTGTAGATAGCAGTGCAAAGTGGAAGCCACTAGAGAAATCAGTATGGATTTTTTAAAAACCTAGAAATACCAAACAATCAGGCTGTAACACTCTTGGGCAAATATTCAAAGGACTTTATATCCTACAGAGATACCTGTTTAATCCATGTTCATTGATGATCTATTCATAATAGAAATGGAAATTATCTAGATTCCCATCAACTGACCAATGGACAATGATAACACATTTTATTTATACAATGGAGTATTATTTAGCTATTAAGAAAAACTTGAAATTGACAGGTGTAAATGGTGGAACTGTAAACTATCATTCTGAATCAAGAAACGAAGACCCAGAAAAAACGAACACTGCATATTAGCTTGAATCTTCAGATATGTGTGCTTCATTTGGAATATACATAGAGGTCAGGGAATTTGTGAATGGCCATGGAGGCAGTGTATGTGGGACCTTTCAAACAAGGAGAAAATGATAATAATTGGAAAAGTTAAATGGCATGGGAGATGGAAGACTGGGTAAAGTAGGGAGTATGGAGTGGCATAATTAACATTAAATAACTTTCAAAAAATTCTTAAGGACACTCACTTGTGGTGGCAATCTAATTGTACTGAAATATTATTTTGATTGTATGTTAATAAATAAAGTTGTCCGGGGGTCAGAGCTATTAGAGCCATAGCAAGAGTGTGGCGGTGGTGGCACACGCCTTTAATCCCATAGATCTCTGTGTGTTCAGGGATATAGCCAGCATTGGAGACATATGCCTTTAAGACCTAGGGGGCTGTACATTCAGACAGTGACGAGGCAGTCATGTGTTTGGGTTTACAACCAATGAGAAGGCAGAACAACATACTATAAAAAAAAGAACAGTCAGGAAGTAGGTCTTTTTTCGCGAAGCTGGGACAGCAGGAGGAAGGGTGAGATTTTAGCTCTGAGCTCTGACCTCTCGGCTTTCTCTTTTACATTGTTTCTGTGTTTCTTATTTAATAAGACGGTTGGTTACATCTACACTCACTACTATAGCAGCTTCCATATATATACTTCAACCAGCCTGCACTGTCTGTATACAGGAGAAAACTTTACTAATCAGCTTGTCCATAGATTATCAGAGCTCCCAATCCTTTTCTGATGTCTTGCCCCTCTTCATATCTGGCTTTGAATCTATAGTTTTCACATACTGCTTGTGTCTGTTTGTAGCTGTTTCCCAGTTATGGTGCCCGGGTATCAGTGATCTGAGTTAAACCAGATAGAATTCAGTCTTTCAGAGTGCTTGAAGAGAAGCAGGGGTGCTAGTCCTTCCCCAGTATTTTTGTGCCTCCTGAGAGAGGAGTTCTGATAAAAGAGATTTATTTGCAGTCATTCTGTGGCAGGCTACACACAGAAACATGCCAATTTTTGTAATTTTCCTATTCTTTGCTCTGGAACTTGGTTGAGGCATTACAATGGCCTGTAGCTTTCTGCCTAAATTCCAGAGTTCTCAGATGTTTGAATACAAACACTGTTAATTTTTCTGTCTCTGTTAATACATAGATCTCATTCCAGGCAATGTTTTTAGAAATCAAAGCAAATGAAGAAATTCATTTATGGTGTTTCAAATGTTTGAATTAAGGTAGAGTCCCAAAGGGTTTTTTTTTTTTTTTACTTGTTTCAGGGAATGAATTTTTAATGCTGAAGGAAAAGTTACAGTGTAACTAGTTCAGACCATTTGGCCAAGAGGACTGTGACAGAGTTGTGTTATAACCTGACTAGTTAAGGCCATTAGGCCAAGAGGACTCTGACTAGTTAAAGATAGAACAGAGTTGTGTTTTAATCTGACTAGGTAAGACCAGTAGGCCAAGAGGACTCCGATTAGTTGAGGATAGAAGAGTTGTGTTATAACCACCACCTTGAAATAGAAGTTCTAGTAGGGTAGTATGAAAAAAATGCAAAAGCAGAGGAGAAAATTCTTACAGACATCTCATGAAATGCTTGTTCTGTCTTTTTTAATATGGTGAGTAGATAGGTAAAAATCATGGGAACTATTATGTGTAAAAGATTCAGGTCCAAAACGTGGGATTGTTATAAAATGTGTGCTAAAGATGAGAGATTTTTATTTTTGTCTTTGTATTTTCTTACTCAAAACTGCAATTTAAATCAAGAAACAAAATATATTTATTTATTTATTTATTTTGTAAAAGCATCTTTTGAGAAGCAGGTGGTAACTAAAGTTTTAAAGATCAAAACTGCAAATTTTGCTAAAATTGTGCCTTTAAATTTTTTTCTACCTGGGCAGCTAAGGCTTAGTTTTCACACCAAGTCCTCACCCTGCTCCGAGACTGTTAAACCTTTCTTCTCTGGTGCAGATCTCCTTGTACCCACTTAGCTTCATCCTTACTCAAATCTGTTCTCAGAAAGAAGTCACCTGAGTAAGACTGTGGGCCAATGCTCGTCCAGGCTGGGGACATTGCACTTAAATGTTATTGTGCTGTAAGAGTAATAGAAGATCATCAGCTGAGTTTGTGTCTAGGGGATTTCAGGCCTCATGGAACTGGCTGTGACAACTGAGACAACTGAGTGGAGGAGCCATTGGAGGGCAGTTGAGAGATGTCACACTATCGATTTTATTCCTGCAAATGATGGTAGTATTAATCATTTGGAGAGAATTTTTTAATTGAGACAAAATAGTAAGCTTCTACCATGGGATCTTGGTAAATATATGCCATCCATGTCTTTTTTTGCTTGTTTATTCTTATTATTTTTAGACAAGGTTTCACTATGTGGCTCAGGTTGACACCAAACTCATGATTCTCCTGTCTTTGCCTTGCTAGTACTGGAACGGCAGATATGCATTACTATACCAGTTGTGTTGCACCGTTCCCAAAGTGTTTGCTCTAAACAATCAGAGGAAAATGAGCCATGGGTGATCTTGAAGAACCACCTATTGTGTTTCACCAGAACAGAGCAGGCAAATTTGATGATTCCTCCATAAAACTAATTGTTCTACCTTTAGTAAGAGATAATTCTCAAAAATATTTCATGAACATATTGATTCACTACTTCATCCCACACTTATTAGGCATGAGATGCATGACAAGAATTATTCCGGGCACCTTCCTGATAGATGGTAACAAAACAGATAAGATTCGCTTCTTCTTAGAGGGCTTAGATTCCAGGGGTTGAAGTAGAAACAGGTATAAGAAAACAGATGTGATTAATAAGTACACTTTATTATATACTAGAAGATGAGAAGTGCTAAGAAAATGAAAATAGACTATGACAAGAGATATGGGAAGTAGGAAAACAGGTGTACACCATTTACACTTTAAACACTGTGCTCCAGCTCAGCCATTTTTAAACAATCCCGTCTCTGATACCCACACCCTTAGTCAATAATTTTTCATTCCTGTTCTTTAAAGTTCCACTGAATAAATATTTTAAGTTGGGAGGTTTGCATGCAACTTCTTTCTACCAGTTTTTTTCTTGTTTGCTTGGTTTTATATAACATTTTAAAACATGAAAAAGCTTTGCTACCTTGTGGGCTGTATAAAAATTGAGAACAGAATGGATTTTTCCAATTGGAAGTGGTTTGCCAGAGTCTACCCTGAAGCATATCAAACCAGGAAGTTGACTTTCAGGGCATGTGCATGTATTCACATGGGAGAATGTACAATATCTTGAAGGCTCTCTGAGTTTCCTTACATTTTTTTTCTATCTCAAGAGGACCTATATGAATGCAAATAAGGTTTATGTATGTAATAGGAATAAATTTTTATCAGCCCCCATACATTCTTTGTAATGATGGCTTGATTATGGATGGTTGTTTTCTCTATATAGAATGCTAGAAAGCAGGATGGAGCTCCATATTACTTCCTAACTAGTAGTCAGCACAAGAGCTAGGATTATCCCTTGATAGTAAAGTCTGAACTCTGCCACATGCGCGCGCGCGCGCACACACACACACACACACACACACACACACACACACACACACAGAGAGCTTTCTCCACCTGGTATTCCATCACTGGCTGTCCAGCTACAGGAGTTTGCACAAAGATTCAGAATGACAAAACCATCCGCCCCCTCCTCTTCCTTTCTTCCATTCTCTCTGTATTCATGTCTCCTCCTTCACTGAAGCAAAGGGACACTGAATGTTTTTGTTGTGGAAAAGGGAAAAATATCTGAAGCTGCCATGACTTGATGAAGAACCCGTGATTATAATAAGTATATAAAAACTAATACTCTTATATCATATATGTATTTTCAACTTGGCAATCTGATATCCATCATTTTATAGGACATTAGCTTTGGAAATCCTCACACACATATATTTTAAACATTTGATGTGCTTGTTTGCAGCCTTTCTATTGACCAGAGATAGAAATGAGGGGCTGGTTTTGCAGTCACAACTGAAGCAAAACTCCATCTGAGCCTGGGTGGATGGGAGCCTCATTACTGCCCATTCTTTATTAACACATGAATATCCACTTCAGTTTGTAAATACTCAGAACACATGATGCACCGAGACAGTTTGGTGACAATTACTAGCATCGTACCTGCCACATTTTAGGTATTTTGAGGAAAATTATTTTAGGGTTTTTGTATCTGAAGCCACCAACAGGGCCTATCTGGAAGACAAGTTCTAGCTTGTTTACATGGTTGCCTTTTTTTTTTTTTTTTTTTTGGTTTTTCAAGACAGGGTTTCTCTGTAGCTTTGGAGCCTGTCCTGGAACTCACTCTGTAGACCAGGCTGTCCTCGAACTCACAGAGATCCGCCTGGCTCTGCCTCCCGAGTGCTGGGATTAAAGGCGTGCGCCACCACCGCCCGGTCAGTCGGTCTTTGGAGAAAGCCCTACCTGATGATCACCTGTCTTAGGCATGTGGAAGGTTTAGCACTAGCTCTGAGACATCTTATAGATGTGAAGCAGGAGGAGTGAGAGACTCAGACATGGGTGATGCCTAGGTCCTCCCTGAATTTTTTTTCAGTTATGCACTTCCCATGAAACCATATAATCATGGTTTTAAATCTTTTAGTTCCTCCTAAAGTCACCCTGCCTTGCTTTCCCTTTTGGCCCAATCATGTTCTTTTCTAAGACAATCAAGTGCATTGTTGAGCTAACCCTTTCTTTCTCTGTTCAGTTATCGCTTTCGTAGTAAGCTTCTGTCTTATGGTCACTCTTAACATACTCTATTTTCTCCATACCCCTTTACTTTGTGGATTGTGACTTGTTTTTTGGTGTCCCAACTAGCATATAAGAACCATGGAGCAGGGAACTCGTACCTCACTTGTCCCCACCAACCCTGGAAAGAGCCACAGACAGTGTGGAGAGCCACACTTGGAAAAGCTTATTGAATCATAATCATAATCCTATTAAGATGAAAACCAGCAGACATGCACTGTACTTAAATGGAGATGTCATTAAGTATGCATGTGACTTCAGTATATCACAGGGGAAGACTATAGTGTTATAAAAAGTTCACTGATGTGAACTGCAGCAAACACAGGGAACTTCTAGAAAGAATGCAGTTCAGCATGATCAAGTTCTGCAAGCTGTTTTATCTGCTCATATCAATTGGAAATCTTGCTGAGCTGGCAACTGATTTTCCTAACAATGATGATTAACACGAGATGTAAAAATACCCTCTGAATCATCAAAGGAAATTAGATTCTGTTTAACACAGAACCTGCGAACCCCCATTAGATGCATTTCTTAATTATTTTAAAATCCATGAATCGCTGTTAAGCAGGCAACATAACTAGCTGGAGGAGCTTATTTCCTAGTCTAGCAGATAAACACTGGGTTCATTGTGATGGGATGGCTCCAGGACAGCATGTCTGCAAAAATGTCTGGGAGGAAACAGCAAATACAGGTTAACATGCCCTAGCTTAGTATAAAATTCAACTGTACAGAAAATCGAAACTAAGAAAAAATTAAAATAAGAACAGTCTGGTCCTTGGTAGTCCCAACACACACATATGGGATGTCAGGTGACAAAGTCTTCTTTGCCCACACCACCTATACCTGGGTTCTAAACCTTCCCCTGGTGACTTAACAGAGACAATTACTTGAAGCCCCTCACCTGAGAAGAGTGGGGATTGGAGGGAGAGAAAACCAGATTGACATTGCCTCAGGCTGTTGTGAAATAACAAAATGAAACATCTAGCTCACTAGGTGGTAAACCAATCGTTATCTTTTTGGTTTAAAGTCCTAAAAATTAGAATACAGAAGCTGTGCTGTGAGAGATGGGCCAGCTGGAGATATACAAACAGCAGGTATCTTGGTTCAAATGGCCATGGTAATCTGCTCATGTTTTTTTATTATTATTTTTAATATCCCGTGATTGCAACATATGCCTCATAAGTCTTCAGAATGATGCAAGGTGGTATATCATTGTATGTGGAAAGAATTCCTAATGATTCCGAGCCACTGTGGCCAGCTTTATAAGTGGAATGAAGGGAACATTTGAGATGTAATAATGAGTTTTAGGCCCAATGCACTTGGGGTGGAGGAAGTTAATAACCATGGGGAAGAACATATTAGTAAAAGAAACCACTTTTAATCCGAACAGTAGCAAAGGCTTTGGCTGCAAATATGAAACACCGGAGAGGACGTGGAAGGGCAGAGGGGAGAAAATAGAGCCTAGCTTGCTGTAGAAACTTCAAACAAAATTTTTGTTTTAATGCACACTCTTTGTTTTCTTGCAAGTCACCAAGGATTTGGGATTTCTCCCATCATAACAAGAAATAAAAAGCCAAAAATTGAAAATCAGCAGCTCTTCTTGGACCTTGAGATTCCAGGGCAAACCACTGCCCTACAAACCAAAGGCAGACAGGTGGACACAGAGAATCTCAGTTCCTATGAGCAGAAACCTCCATGGCAGCCCCAGCAAGGGTCCAAATTCTGTGACAGATGAATTGTTAGAGGCTTAATATGGACAAACTTGAAAGATAAGAACTCCAGGGGAGTCAGTCTTGCTGGAGGAGGGGGAGAACAGATGTTTGTGAATTTTGTCTTTGGGTATCTATCACAGTGAAGATCAGAGAAATAAAAGTTGGGAGGGGCTGGCGTGAACTGGGAAGAGTTAGGGTGTGAAGTGCAGGGAATTCGATAAAAATACATTCTATGCAATTCTTAAATAATTAATAAAATATTGTATTAAAAAAGAGAGATCAGAGAAAGTCCTATGTTTCTAGCAGGCATAAAAGGAGGAATATAGGTGTTTTTCAGTATGCCAGAACATGCCGTTCATAACGAATCCTGACCTCAAACTATCCATGAGAGTCTCTATATGATTTACACATCCTAGAGAGCACTCTGTATAGAGGAATCTGAGGATGACGGTAGGAGAGCAGATCCTGGTAGGTCACTTGAATGACATCAAAACTTGACTTGAACACTTATCTTTTTCCAGTCCTCTATCCCAGTCTTCTCTGCTTACTGCTTTGGACCTTCATTTCTGTATAAGGGTTCCCTTGCACATAGTATTTGCAGCAACCATTTCTTTAGTGAGTTTCAGAGTGCAGTGTTCTAACAGGTATGGCTAAGCACTACCTTGGCTAGTATGTAAAGAATTGCAATTACGTTGAAGTTGGATCTTTGTTCTATGAGGAACCATGCCACTAAATACAAGCTTAGGGAAGAGAATGGAATGGCCAATGTACTTACTTCCTGTTTGCCTGTTAGCAGATTCAGCTTAACTACAGCCAATGGAGCTTTGGCAGTGGGAGAAATGTTTGTGAGTTTTGTGCTGCCCAAAATAGCAGCCCCTTGCTATGTGTAGCATGAATCTTCAAAGTTCTTATTAATAAAATCAAACCCAAGGCCAGTTATTGGGGTCCATGCTGGTAGATCAGAGAGACAGAACAAGCCACAGCTATCTCACCTCGCCGGATCCTCAGCTGGTTTTGTCTCCTCAGACTGGAGGCCTCTGAGTCCTCATCCAGAATGGGTCTCAGCTGAATTACTGCTCAAAAGCCTTAATGCTTAGCCAGCCAAAATCTTCTAGTTTCTGGTCCTCACGCCTTATATATCTTTCTGCTTTCTACCACCACTCCCTGGGATTAAAGGCTGGCTTTCTGGGATTAAAGGTGTGTGTCACCATGCTTGGCTATTTCCAATGTGGCCTTGAACTCACAGAGATCCAGAGGGATTTCTATCTCTGGAATGCTAGGATTAAAGGTGTGAGTGCCACCATTTTCTAGCCTTTGTATCTAGTGGCTGTCTGTTCTCTGACCCCAGATAAATTTATTAGAGTACACAATATTTTGGGGAACACAATACCACCACAGCTATGTGTGGCTATGGAGCATTTGAAATATGGCCGGTTCAACTAAGAATCAGAAACTTTAATTTTATGTAATATTAATCTAGCCACTGAAGGGTCCTGACTGTCATATTGGTCACATGATCATAGTTTAAGCGCTATTTGGTTGTATATTCTGAACCTGGAATGGTTGCAAAGGGGATATTTTACAGTTATTTCTTTTGTTTTCTTTTTTTTTTTTAATAGTGAAAAGCAGAAACATGAGATGTATTCAATGTAGTCACATTGAGAGGGGACCAAAGAGATCTAGTGGACATACTCCTCTTTTAAGTCTGTCTTCAGGGTCCTAACATAAAGGGGAGGTTTAAATAGAAACTGAAAAAGACACACACCTAAGAGTCCAGCCACAGTATTGTTCCCCACCTAACACTGTTCAAATGTTTCTTCAGTGAGTATAGCCTAATTCTTAGCTTTAGCGAGACTTTGGAGCAAGGGAAAGAAGCATAGCCTCTTTAAAGGGATTAAACAACCCACCACGGTTTGGTGGGGAGGCTGGGCAGGGGGCAGGAGGAGGGAAGAGAGGGGGATCTGTGGTTGATATGTAAAATGAATAAAAAAAACTCTTAATACAGGAAAAAATTAAATAAAATAAAAAAGGGGATTAAACATGCTGTTTTGGTGTGCTGCCTAGTTAAGTCAAAGGCACCTGAAAAACAGCAGATGCAGCAAGATCATTTTGACCTTTGTGTAGTCTCTCAAGAGCAACAGAGAAAATCCTCACATGGAAGAGCCCTTCTCTGTACCAGAAGGGAGGGCTACATCCTTGTCTTCAAGGTTGAGCAGTTGAGACAGGAGAAAGCTGAACAAATTTATTAGGGAAAACCCTCATTCTTCAGTCCTTCCCACATTGCACACTTTCACATCTCTGTCTTCTTGCTCCAGTCTGGTATAGTAGAAACAACTCTACCTTCTTCTGGGGGCCTTTGTTTTTTTAAGTGGGTTCCCATGTTATGTAAAACATATTATACATTAGCCTGATTGATCTATGCAATTTCAATTGAATTCTCAGAGCCAGCTGGGACTCTAATTGTCAGAAGTTATTGTTTCTCTATCTGTATATAGTTTTTGGCTCCAAATGAAATATATGAAGTGATATACTGCTATAATTCCCTTGCTTGTGAGTGAGGTCATCCTGGACTATATAGTGATACTCTGTAAAAAGAAAGAAAAGCAAAAGAAAAAAACTGGACATTGTGGTACAAACCTGTAATTCTGATACCTGATAGAAGGAAACAGGAGAATCAGGAGTTCAAGGTCATCTTTGGCTTCATTATGAGTTTGAAGTCAGCTTGGGACATATGAGACACTATTTTTAATACAACAACAAAAAATCGAAAAAAAGAATATTAACAGCCTATTAGATACATACTTCAGTAAGATAATCTGTGATTCTGAAAACCCAGACATAGGCAGATCTATAAATCATGAAATATTACACATTGTACCAGGTCAGTGGAGCTGCTAATTGGGGCCTGGAATAAGCATTGTCCCTTTCCTATGTGGCATCTGTCTTATTATATCCTTTCAAGTTAACTCATTCAAGGTATCTTAAGAGAGAAGTTCATATACCAGGACCTGCAGAAAGGCAAGTTTCCATTCACCTTCCAGAGAAGAACCTGACTGACCTTGAGAATAAGTATTACATTATTTGTTAGGTTATTGACATTCTAATGCACAGACACTTGTTGTATTAAGCCCCAGAAACATTCCAGACATGACTATCCCCCATTGATTTTTGTGTCAAAGTAAGTGTACACTGAATGCCAATAACCTAACAAAATAATACTTATTGTTTTTATGTTGATTGTATGTGAAAACACTAATATTTGGGACATATAGATAATATATATATATCATTAGCTTTGTCACATTTCTTTCTTTTACTTTAAAAAAATAGCCACTACATACTCTAACACTGCATATGTAGCGATCATGAAATTTCTAATAACAGTACCAAGACTAAACAAATCATGGTACTTCCTTTTCACCAGCTAGTGTTTGTTTTCAGGGTGGTGATGTAACCTTGTTCTAGTAAATAAGGTGTGTAAAGCCCTTGAGTTCCTGATAAAAATAAGCAGTCCTGGTTAGCTTGCCCTTTTCTCTTTTATTTCCTTCTCTCCTGTTGAGAACACACCAATGAGATGCTGGGCTGCGTGGCAGCCACATTGTGGCTATGCAACAAGTTATACTAAAGTTAAAGAATCAGTGTAAGTAACCTGCTGTAAAGGGCATGCTTTTTTATTTTTATTCTTTTGCACTGTATATATGTATGATATGAGTGGTTATATGTATGTTCACACATATATGCTGGTGTTTGTAAGAGGTTGACATTAGGCATCTTTGCTGACCGTTCTCCACCTTATGCATTGAACAGGGTCTCTCACTTGAGCTCAGAGATCTCTGGCTTGGCGAGTCTAGCTAGCCACCTTGCTTCCAGTATCTACTGTCTCTAACTCTCCAGTGTTAGGATCACAGACAGAGACAGGCAGCCATGTATATTTGTGTTTTAAATGGTGCTGTGAATCTATTCCTCACACTTGCATTACAAGTGCTATACCCACTGAGCCATATCCCCAGCCCCTGAGACATGAGTTTTAAATGATGTTGTAGAGCATTTACAGTCATATGGAACTCTACTTATCTTAAAGTTTTGTCCAGAATGTATTTGTTTAAAGCATTCATGGTTTTGGTTAGATGGAAATAAATCCATTGAGAATGGCAGAGATCCTGTCTCTAATATCACTCATCACAGTTGGGGCCAGTGTTCCCCTGGAATGTTGGCTTGAAGTAATTTTGAAGTCTTGATTTTTCTAAATGGTAATCCTACTCCACTAGAAAGGCAATAAAATTCCCCTACAAATAACTGATTTTTGAATTCTTATTTACCTAACATGTAACATAATGCCATATATAGCTTGTTCCTTAATGACAAAATAGTAGCTACTATTTCCATCTTCCATCCAAATCTGCTCTTCAAGAGTAGCTTATTTATATAATTGCTGCTGCAAGATGAAATTGTTAACTGCCTATACCTACCTACCTACTTCTCTCTCCAAACAATTTCCTTCTGCACATGATAGCAACCTGACCAGGAAATACTTAGAGTTTTTATGACCTGCTCCTGGAATAATTTATGCCCTGCCTTGAGAGCCACCCACAGCAAATGGTAGACCAAAAAAGGAGGGAAAAAAATCCATTGCTATTGCTCCAGCTTGTCCAATTCGATGGAGCAACGCATACTTCAGAGTCCCTTGGGGGATTTGGGCTAGACTCAAGCCAATCCCACATCATTCATTGGCTCCTTGCCTGCCCTGTCCCTTTTTTCATGTTTATTATTTTTGAGAAGGCTTGTTCAGTAAGCCACTTTGACCAAAACACCTTGCTCGGCCTCCATGTCTTAGGAAGCTAATAAGTGGAAGATTTACTAAATGAAGCTATCGTAGTTCTAGTCTTTTAATTCACTGAGCAACTTTGTGAGTGCAATTAGTCTTATTGTAGTTTTAGCAGTATCTCTGAATTATGTACCAAACTTTAAATGATTTGGTGAAACCTCTATTTGTATTTTGACTAAATTCATAAAGTTAATATTTACAGAAGGAGGAAGCCTATTCCACTGTGTGATGCTCCATCTGACAGTATGAGAAATCCCATATAATGTCATGTTGCTCTCAAAATCTCCTTTTCCCTTAAACCTTCAAACCACTTAAAATTGAATGTTCAAACTAAGTAAAATATCTTTTCCTTAAGATTAATTTTACTGCTACATCAATGAATAGAATCAAGGAACCACAGATGGAAAAGTGGTTTGGGATTGTCATAAAATTGATTTTAGGCTCAACAGGGGCGTGAACTTGCTGAGAAAGTTCTCTGCAATTTCAGCCAGGTGCCCAAAGGAAATTAATATGTAGATATCAGAAGCATAACTAGACTTCTAATAGTAAGTCAACCACAGAATTCTGGTGACAGGGTGACTGACAGAGAGATTCTAATTAGGCAAAGGGAAGAGGAGGGAATGAATCACTCCCTAAAGGATCTGGGTGGCAGGGTTCCATTCCTTTGCTTGAGTATTATACTCAAGGTTGGCTTTGTTAATTTCATCCAGGGAGATGAAGAAGGGTTGGGTAGGTGTGTGTTTGTGCAACATTACCTGTGTTCTCTCTTCTATACATTTTATGAATTCATGGGGAGCTAAAATATAAATGGGGACTACTGGTAATGGTTTTAGATTTACTTGGAAAACCTGCTCTCTGGAGGAAGGGGTCACAGCTGTGTTTGCCATTCTTGCCATTGGTTTTCTGAGTTGGGTGAGTCTGCATGTGATGTGGCAACCACACAGCATGTATTTCCAAAGTTTTCCACTGGTTTTTCTCAGAACAGTCTCTTTCCAGGAATTTTAGTCATTTCAGGAAATATTTTAAGGCATTTTTAAAAATATCTATGGGCAGTGCCACACTCAGGTGAGAATGTAGGCCCTGACAAGGAACCAAATTTACAAATAAAGCTTTAAATCTAAGTGGAGAGAAACACATGCTAAAAGACATACGTGTGAAATGCCATGGAAGTTATTTTAAAAGGAAAACATCATCTTTAACTACAGTGTTCCTTAAGGAAAGGTAGTGGGCACCAGAAATTTATACTTGTTGTATCTTTGTGGACAGTACTAAGTAAGCTGACATGTTACAGAGTGAAATACTGCCTGCAACTTCAGAGTTAAAGGCTCTATGTACTGAAGTCATTGCTCTAGTGCCTTTAGGCACTGAAAACGTTTCATAAGGATTTTGAAAATCCAACAAGCATTTTATAGAAGCATCTAAGAATTTCAGAAAACTGTGCTAAATTGAAAATGTGCTTCAATAGCCTCTAGGGACAAAGCCCCAAAGACGTATGATTCTATCTGTTTATTAAAAGAACACACTTTGAAGTGAAGAATCTTATTTTGAGGGTCAAAGTTGTTGTGGTTTTCAAAAATCATCAAAAACAAAAAGGTAGAAAGACCAAAAATGTCTAATCACATCTTCTTTCTGGGTCTCTGAGACTGAGCAATAGAAAGGAAGAAGAGAAGATGAAAAGAAGGGAGATATAAAGATAAAGCAAGGTGGGGAAGGGGATGGGGAAGGGGAAGAGGAGAGGAGGAGAGGGAATGGGGGAGAGGGGAAAGGAGAGGGGAGGGAGGGAAGAAGAGGGGATAGGGGAGAGGGAGACGGAAAAGAGGGATTGGGGGAGAGGGAGGGGGATGGGGGAGAGGGAGAAGACAGGGTTTGGGGGAGAGATTTTCTAATGAATTTGTACAGGCCTTATGTTGTTATGTATCTGACTATATTTCCAAATAGAGAAAAAGGAAACTTCCACCAGCTTCAAGGTGAAGGCAAGGCAGGTGGTATTCAAGAAACTCAAAAGCATACCAAATACCAGAATGTTTTCTTCCACTTTCTTCTCTTTGAATTTGGTAGCAGACTTCAAGAATTTGGTTTGCTTGTAGATGAACTGCATTTTAAAGCATAAAAAAGCCATAGGAAATAGTCTAAACATGCTTTACTTACCAATTATTTATTTGTAAGTCAACTTTGTAATCTAGTCAAGCAGAGAAACAACCAAGGATCTCTTCTTGGTATTAGTAAGATCTAGTAGCCTGCAAAGCACTCTACATGCTCTCTTGAAGTCAGAGACACCTCATTACTGTATAGGTGAGTAAATAGGAGCACACAGAAGTTAAATAACTTGCCCAAATTCCCTTCTGCTGCAGGCTGGCTGCTGACCACTAAAATATCTGTGCCTCATTGTTTGTAATAGCCAAAATCTGGAAACAACCTAGATGCCCTTCAACTGAAGAATGGATAAATAAATTGTGGCACATATACACAATGGAATACTACTCAGCAGAGAAAAACGATGACATCATGAGGTTTGCAGGCAAATGGATGGATCTAGAAAAAATCATCCTGAGTGAGGTAACCCAGACTCAGAAAGACAAATATGGTATGTACTCACTCATAGGAGGATACTAGATGTGGAATAAGGATGACTGGACTGCTACTCACATCACCAGTGAGGCTACCTGGAAAACAGGACCCCAAGAAAGACACGGGGATCACCCAATGACGGAGAAATGGATGAGATCTACATGAACAGCCTGGACATGAGTGGGAGCAATGAACAGCATGGGTCGAGGGAAAGAGAGCAGGAGATCCCACCTGGATCAAGAACAGAGAGGGAGAACAAGGAATAGGAGACCATGGTAAATGAAGACCACATGAGAAAAGGAAGAAACAAAGTGCTAAAGAGGCCCACAGAAATCCACAAAGATACCCCCATAAAAGACTGCTGGCAATGACCGAGAGACAGCCGGGACTGACCTATTCTGGTGATGGGATGGCCAAACACCCTAATAGTTGTGCCAGAAACCCCATCCAAGGACTGAGGAATCTGGATGCAGAGATCCACAGCTAGGCCCCCGGGTGGAGCGCTGGGAGTCTAATTAGCAAGAAAGAGGAGGGTTTATATGAGCGAGAATTGTTGAAACCAAGGTTGGATAAAGCACAGGGACAAATAGCCAAATGAATGGAAACACATGAACTATGAACCAAAGGCTGAGGGGCCCCCAACTGGATCAGGCCCTCTGAATAGGTGAGACAGTTGATTGGCTTGATCTGTTTGGGAGGCATCTAGGCAGTGGTACCAGGTCCTGGGCTCGCTACATGAGATAGCTGTTTGAAACCTGGGACTTATGCAGGGATGCTTGGCTCAATCTGGGAGGAGGGGACTGGACCTGCCTGGACTGAGTCTATCAGGTGGATCTCAGTCCTCGGGGTGGCCTTGATCTGGAGGAGGTGGGGATGGAGGGTGGGCTGGGGGGAAGGGGAGGGGGGCAGGAAGTGGGAGAACAAGGGAATCTGTGGCTGTTATGTAGAACTGAATAATATTGTAAAACAAAAGAAAAAAAAAGAGTTGGGGAGAAGAATGAATTTCTCAAGGCTTTCAAGCATCAGGAACATTTGAGATAAAATTTGAAGGATAAATGGATGGAATAGTACAAGACATACACCAGGACAGCAACACTTGCAAGTCCCAACAACTTGGTGCTGGAACACTGAGTAAGTTAGAATAAGGCAAGAGGGAAGTGAAAAGTAATCAAGCTCTATCCTGAGACGTCTGCTCTGTCTTGATAAGACATTAAGATTGATAGAAAGTGTGGCTTCCCAATCCAGGTTCCAAAGAAGGAGACCCTCAGACAAGGTCCCAGAGGAAAATGATTTAGTAAGAAAATACTCCCAGGAAAAATGATGGGGAAATGGGAAAGAAGGAGGGCAGAGAAGGTGAATTTTCAAAAAAAAAAAAAAATTCCCAGTCTTGGTCTGATCCCACGTGGAAACTACAGAGCTTAAGTTATATAGTGGAGTCAGTTTTAGGTCAAGGCAAGCCATCTGGGGTTCCTCCTCACACACCTGTGAGCCTAGGACTGCATGCTGCCCTGGGAAAAATGGAAACTCCCAGAGATTTTTAGTGCTCTGTGATTATGGAAGAATAATTACAGCCCAGTGGTCAAGTTCTAAAGTGGGATACAGAACCCAATCACTGTCAGAAAAGTGGGCATATCTGGTGAATAGTACACAGCATGTGGGCTGAGGCCAACATGAACTTCTTCAGTTCACAATACTATAGTTATTATTAGAGCTGGACCACTCAGATACATTAAAGTCTCGGGTAAGCATATCAGGGAATGATCGTGCAAGCAGAGATGAAAGATGGATAGAATCACAGAACATCAAAGAGAAAGCAGTGCAATTAGAAATCACCCCAAATGGTGACTATACATATAGACACATGCCTAGGCAAGCAGCATGAAACCCAGAATCTTCTTGTGGTGATCCCACATAGTTTCTATGCTGTGGGATGGTCTGTATGTCAAATATGTTGCTCTGATTGGTCAATAAATAAAACACTGATTGGTCAGTAGCCAGGCAGGAAGTATAGGCCAGACTAACAGAGAGGAGAACTGAGAGAACAGAAAAGTGGAGGGAGACACTGCCAGCTGCCACCATGACAAGCAACATGTGAAGATGCCGGTAAGCCATGAGCCAAGTGGCAAACTATAGATTTATAGAAATGGATTAATTTAAGATGTAAGAACTAGATAGCTAGAAGCCATTAGTCCAAACAGTTTAAATAATATAAGCATCTGTGTGTTTATTTTATAAGTGGGCTGTCAGACTGCCATGACTTGGCAGGACCCTGAGAGAAAACTCTCCAGCTACATTTCTATCCTTCCAGTTTTCACTTCACACTTGCAATGTAAGAGACGTATTCTACTCTAATCCTAAATTGAAAAAAGAAAGATGATGTGGTAATGTATTGTGCCCTCCAATATATTGTGCATCCTAATAAACTTATCTGGGGTCAGAGGACAGAACAGCCACTAGATAGACATAGAGGCCAGAAAATGGTGGCACACATGCCTTTAATCCTATCACTTGGGAGGCAGAGATCCATCCAGATCTCTGAGTTCAAAGCCACACTGGAAACAGCCAGGCATGGTAACTTGTTGGACCCCAAAATCTGGGGGTCTCGAGTGGGCACCCCAAGAACCCAGACTCCAGTCCAGTTGATGCAATAGCAAGAGGTTTTTATTTAAACTTCTATATAGAAGGGCAAACTCTGCTCCTAAGAGCAAGAGCTGCATCTTACTGTAGCCCCATAAGGGCTTATAAAGGAAAAACCCATAAAACCCACAAGATTACAATTCCCAAACAATTTCGTTTCACAAGATCATGGTCTGGTTACAGAGTGATCACAGAGAGGGTACAGTTACGTCAACAGGTACATTCTTCCTGAAACCTCAAGGGGGTATATCAGGGCAGGAGTGGAGTTTACACAAACTGTCCTTCCTGAAACACCTGCAACTATCCCAGTCACAGTTGAGGACATCTCTTAACAGAAATCTTTTTACATTGTTATATGGTTGTAGGGGAGATTGAACAATGGCTAAGTCAGGTTGCCCTTGGAACTAGATTTTTAGTTTCTCATTTCCTGGTGCTTGAAGTTTTTCTTTTCCTGAGGCTTGGGGGTGTAAGCCTGAAGGGCTAGGGTCTTTCATTCCCCCATTTTCTTTTTGGCAAATTTTAATATTAAAATTATGGCATTACATTTAGTAACTCATGGCCTGTAATGGCCATGCATAATCCATGTATAGTTAGCCATCTTGTCTCTATGCCAGGGAGTTTTCTTTTGACCCAGCATTTCAGCCTTTCTGAACAAAGAATATGGGATGATGTATTCTCTTCTGGAACTGCTTCAAGCTGGCATTGGGGCGCTGTTATCAGGGCCCCTCCCCAAAAGGCTGAAAAGCTGGTCAAAGACTGAGCAGGGGGCATTTGTCAGTAGCATGTAGCTACCTGATTCCATAAGGACAGAGAAGAATCATGTTAGCTAAGCTGGTCCACGTTGGCCTTTAGCAAGTCTGGAGTCCACAGTCGTCTGGAGCAGTGGAGTCAGCAACTGAAACTTGGAGGTGTCTGCCAGCCAATAGAAATCTGTTGATACAGATTTAAACTAGAAACAAAAGTTAAAATTTATGAACTTATTTGGTACCCTTAGGTCCATACCCTTAGTAATGGAAAAAGCAGTAGTCCCAAGACCAGGAGAGAGGAAAAATGCCATCTTTAAGAATATTTATCTGAGGTCCTTTCAACCTCTGTGGATCTAGGTTTTTATGACTTTTTTGATCCTTTGAGGCCTATTTATAAAGTGACATAAAAGTTTTAGATACATTAGTATTACCAATCTGTACTGAAATCCATATTGTAGACAAAGCAGGTAATGCATATCTGTAAAACAGCAGAAGTGGACTCATACCTTTGAGTCCCAACAAGAATTACAGATTTGGGCATTTTTCTTCTGTCCAGAAAGCCAGGTATAAATTGGACAGAGATTTTTGGCCTGGTGAGAAGCACTTTTAGGCTTACATTTAGACATATCTAGATGACATCTAAAACAAACATCAATAGGGAAGGAACCTGTAGTTTGACCTACCTGAAATGATTGACCAGTAGTCTGTTCTGAAAAATATGGAAAATTGTTACTCAGACCTCATCAAGTGCTTTTGAAACTTTTAATTGTTAAATTGCAAATGGTTAAATCATAGGTTTTTTTTTTTTTTCATTCATGGAGTACAAAGTGATGCTATGATCCCAGAAGTCAAAATTTGGTCCCTAAACAGCAACATGAACTGGGGACCAAGAGGGACATTCTCATTCTAACTGGCTCCCACTGGCTTGGGGCCACATCAAAACACAAAATACATTCAATGTAACTTCCAAAGTTCCCAGTCTCAGCACTGTTGAAACGTCCAAAATGCAAAGTCTCTTCCGAGTCTCAAGGCAGTCTCTTAGTTGTGACTCCCTGTAAAATCAAAAAGCAAATTACATCCTTCCAACATACTGCGGCACAGAATATACATCTCCATTTCAAAATGGAGGAATAGGGGCACAGTGAGGAAATGCTGGGCCAAAGATCTCCTCGTCTAATATCACTGGGCTTAGATGACCTCACCCCTCCAACTTTGCTGCCTGACCCCCCACCCCCGCCTTCCCCCCAGCCCCCGCCCCCATTCCCATCTCCTCCAGGGCAAAGACTACCCTGGGGATTCAGTTCAACCTGGTAGATTCAGTCCAGGCAGGTCCAGTCCCCTCCTCCCAGGCTGAGCTAAGTTTCCCTGCATATAGCTCATGCACTAAAGACAGGTCCTGGTCCCACTGCCTGGGGGCCTCCCAAACAGTTCAAGCTAATCAACTGTCTCACTTATCCAGGGGGCTGATCCAGTTGGGGCCTTCTCAGCTATTGGTTCATAGTTCATGTGTTTCCATTAATTTGGCTGTTTGTCCCCGTACTTTAGAAAGCTTCTTCTTAACAGCATCTACCTTCTTACATCTTTCGGCAAAAGCCCTAAACTGCAACATTACATTTTGTGGTGTTCATTTTCCATTTAACTTATTCATTTTGTATTCTCTGCTCCACTTTTTCTTTCTCTTTTTAACCTGGTATAAGGGTTATTAGTAATTGCTACATAACCCATAGATTAAATATTATGCTGCCTCGAAATTGTTCCACCAAAGAAATTAGTCCATTGCTTTTTAGTTGAGCTTCAGGCAAGTTCTTAGGAAAATGTCAGAAGGCAGTTAGATCATCAGAGTAGCCCCCACCCAGCTGCTAATATCATTCCACTCTGAAACCTCTTGAGATGAGTCCTCACCATGTTCATTGTTCTCAACACTATTGTCTTGTAGGATTCTACTATAATTGCCCTTTAAGCTCTGCTTATAACATTCAACTGCTTTTGTATTCCAAGGTTCCAAAACTTCTATATTCCTTTAAAAAACCAACATGGTCAGTTTGTTCATAGTAACAGCCCATGCTCTGATACCAATTTTTATATTAGTTACTTTTGTGTTGTTACAAAACAGTATGACCAAGGCAACTCATAGAAGAAAGTTAATTTCGGTTCCTGTTTCCAGAGTGATGTTGGTCTATCATGGCAGGGAGACCCAGCAGCAAACAGTAGGCATGGTGCCAGAACTAAGAAGCTGAGTGTTGACACCCCCAATCACAAGCGGTAAGGAGGTGGAACAAGCTAGAAGTGGTGCGAGGCTTTAGCTTCCCAAAGCCTATCCCCAGGACAGCCTTCCTCCAGCAATGCTATACCAACTAACCCTCCCCAACCATTGCCGCCAACTGGGGACTGCTAAGTCTCAGAAACCCTGGACTAATGGCTAACTGGGGTGTCTTAAACAATATCAAAGTGGATGGTGGCTAGCTCTCCAGCATCCCTCTCTACCTGTGGCTCCTCCCACTACTTCTCACCTCACTCCCTACCCTAAAGCTCTCCTTCTTAGGATTGGGGCTTCAGCTTCCCTTCCCCAGCCTGATCCCTATTCATAACTCAACAGTTTTAGCTATGCTGATCTCTTGGCTTCTTGGCCGAGGCCACCTCAGTTGGCAGCTCCTTTCTTGCTCTCCCTCCCCCTCTCTCCATTCATGGTCCAGTTTAGTCTGCTGTCCACGTTCAGTCTGGACTCTTCCCTCTGCCTGCATTCTCCCTTATATCTAAAATAAAATTTTTTTCCATACTTTGGAGTAGCCATATCCCCTCCTTTGATTTCATTTTTTGTTGTTGTTGTTTTTTGTTTTTCCAATTCAGGAATCAAGTACTCTAATATCTCAGCCTGTATTAGACAACACCTTCTCAAACCATTATAAGAATTTTGATTCTGTCCACTACCTTTTCCTGTTTCCCTCCCACTAATCAAATTCTTCTTCCAAGCTTGCTCCCCTCTATTTTGTTTCTTCACATGAAAAAATGATGGCAAAACACTACTAACCCTGCAGGGTATATCATAGATGCAAAGTATGTTTGCCAGGGCCGGGTATATATTAGCTTCTCTCCCTATACATGTTACTTGCTGCCAATCAGCTTTGTAGATTTAGTGAGGTGACAGTGTTCCCTATTGTGCCCTCAGGAGGTAGGAGTTATTTGGTATGATAAGACATGTCAGAAGGAGATTTCCTAACATGTCCTTTGCTTTCAGCTGTCCCTGATCACAATTCAGATTCTTAATTTTTTTTTTTTTCGAGACAGGGTTTTCTCTGTGTAGCTTTGCGCCTTTCCTGGAACTCACTTGGTAGCCCAGGCTGGCCTTGAACTCACAGAGGTCCGCCTGGCTCTGCCTCCCGAGTGCTGGGATTAAAGGCATGCGCCGCCGCCGCCGCCGCCGCCGCCGCCACCACCTCCACCACCACCACCCGGCTGATCCTTATTAATTTGACATCTCTAAAGAATGCTAAATCAAAAGTGACCCAGGAAAAAGTTAAGCAGAAAACAAAGATTTCATTCCTGGCCACTGTACTTAAGAAGAAAAGCAAGAATTGAATTTGAACTCCATTTCATTGAACAGAAGATGGCAGAGTGTGGAGGCCTTTCCCAGCTGAATCTCTTTTTATTCACCACAGATGAAGAAGACAATGATATTCCAAAGAAAGGATTGTATCTTCACCCAGTTTAATGATACAGTCCATTTGTTGGAGTCATTTACAGCATTGTGGGAAACTGAAAGGCAACTGTATCACCTGAGAGTGCAATACAAACCATGGGCAGATACTCCATCACCATCAAATCTCCTCTTTCCAGAAATAGCTTCTTGTCTATATATCCTTAGATAAAATGTGGCCCTAATGGCTCCTGTTTCTCCCTCTGTGTGGGAGCACTAGTCAGCCTAACTTCTTGAGGGGTCATACAGGTGATCACCAGTGCTGGACTCTGACCCAGAATGACAGCAATTATGTTCAACCCAGTGAGAACAGCAACTCAACAAAGACGTACGACAAAGTCATATAGTGTAGTTTGGACCAGAAATGCCTCCAAAAGCCAGTACATTGAAGGGTTGGTCTCTAGCCTGGAGATATTGGTAGTGGTAGGGTTTAGTGGGAGGTCTGAAGTCATGTTAGGACAGGATCCTGAAGATCCTTTGCTTTCTGGTGGTATCACAGAGAGGTTTCCTCCAAGTGTTCTAGCCATGATGTGCTGCCTCATCATGGGTGCCAAACTAGCATCCCCAACTATCCAATCCAACTGACCGTGGTCTAAAACCTACAAAAAAATGTACATCAAGATAAACTCTTTACATTTATTATCTTAGGTATTTTGTTATAGTAATGTAAATCTGACACAGACTAAGAGTATTCACTCATGATTTTTGCCCAAAAGAGTGGGAAAAAAAGCAAAACAGTCCATTTTCAAATGCAAGCAAATACTCCTTGTCTCTGTGGCAGAAGGTAGTTTTACAAATTGGAAGTCAGATTGCTGCCACCTAAGTAAGCCGGGATCTGATTTACTTGAGAAAAATTTTCCTAGGCTGGAAAACTGGCAAGAGGCTTTAGAATAACAGCTCAAAGGGAAAGGGGAGGCATTTACAATATGTTGTATAAAGGAAATATACTAAGAAAAGGAGGGCCAGTGGATTAGAGGCGGGAAGAAGTTTGTACAACATTTGGTCAGACCAATGGAACATTAAGCCTCCATGGCCAATACAATCTTTTAGAGTCCCATGTCAAACTGTTTTCATATAGGGACTAAAATACAGGATCCTATAGCTGGCCAGTCAGTAACTTTTCATTTAAGAGGATTTTTAGTAGTACTAGATTTCTAGTAGCCCGTACTGAGTTACTACTTTAGACACTAAATAGTGTCCTAGTGAACATTCAAAGTGCCTATTTCACAGCCATAGATACAGTAAACAAAAAGTTTTCCATGAATCAAGAGAAGGGCATTTAAAATGTTTAGAGCAAATAACATCAATCAATGAGCCTAAGGCAAGCACGGGCTTTTTAAATTCCTATAACATATTTTATGTTTAGGTTGTTGTGCATCTATACATTCATTTCTCAGAAAAACATGTTTCTTGGAACATATTTTTATTTGGATCTGGTGGTGCAGATGGTGTAGGGAAGTGTGAGTCCCTTAGGGTATTGAGAAAATGTGGGAGTTGGGACTGGAATAAAAAATAAGGAAGAAAGACTTATGTAGATAGTGCAATAAAATTAAAATATTGTTGGCAATGAGATCTTAAAGGAATAAGAGAAAGTCCCCTTGAAAAGTAGAATGCATACATACATACATTTATGTGAAAGTATATATGTACATCTATGTATATGTATACATATATGTATATACACACATACATAAGCATACAGAAAGCATAAATATGCAGATTTATCCTGACAAACATGTACACTTCCTTTGGGAAACTCGATGCCACTTCCTCTTTTGGGTACCATTTAATCTGTCTTGTCCATAAAATGTTTGAGTGGACACATTTTGTATAAGACTTGATTCCCTTGGAAGGTTGAATGTCCTAACAGGCGTGCCTAAACCCAGGATAGTTGCCAGTGTGGCCTAACACAAGATCATAAACTTTCTTAAAATGTTATGATTCTCTTGCAAAGCTTTTTGTAATTGAATTGCATGGTTCTCAAATGTGAACTTTGTGCATGAAAATGTCCCATTGCAGTGTCAAA